>NC_067152.1:18715262-19056928 GCF_903995435.1 Acomys russatus | reverse complement strand
TTTAAGAAAAATATTTATGAGTCAAAGCTATTAAATAGCACATCTCATTTTGTTTTAGGGTAACTCTGTATTAAGTGAATTCAAAATGAAGAGTTCTGGATATGAATGTTTGAATTTTGCCAAGGTAATGATAATTCCAGCACTCAGGAGGCAGAAGGAGGGGGTTATCTATGGTTTCAAATCCAGCCATTTCTACCTAATGAATTCCAAGCCAGCCAGAGATAACACTGAGATTTTTGCTCGAAAAACAAAAACCAAAACTCAAACAAACCAACAAACAACATATTGAAGAATTTGGAATGAGATTGTTTAGTTTAAACTGCTCTTCATGTACCATTTTGTTGATCATGAGGATTCAGAGATAATTTCAAAGACTCAAAATTTTAACAACTGTAGACTCAGAAAAAGTATCAAAACAAATGTTATTTTAAATAATATTTAAAAGACCATATGAATGACTGGAAATTATATTTTTCTTGAAACAATCACAAGATGAACAACAAATTATGAAAGCATGAATTAGGACAAATCTTTTAAAATAAATATTTTGGCAGGACATCAATCAAACTAGTATTAATACTTTTATCTTTTGGCTTTCAGTCTGGAGATATTTTCTGGGAAAAAAAATGAAAATGAAGAAAGGACTTTTATGATAAATATTATATTTATTGTTAAAACACTGCTTTACAATTTTTGCCCTAAGAAATGCCATGAGTTAAATTAATTGACTCGTTTGGTCATTTTAGACTTATATAATTACTGAAATGTTTATAGTAATAACTTTGAAAATTTTGGTGAGCTAATACTAAGGCAGTTAAGAAGAATAATATATTGTCTATTATGTTATGTTGATTTTATTATGTTTATTTATTTTGTGTGTGTAAAAGAGAGAACAAAAGATGATGGATAAATGATAGATGATAGATAATAAATGATGATAGATGATGATATGATGTACAGATCTATAGATACATGATAGATGATATATTGATGACATATATATAGATTAGATAAATAGAGAGACAGACAGATAGATAGATAGATAGATAGATAGATAGGATAGATAGACAGACAGACAGACAGACGGACAGACAGACTGACAGACAGAGAGATTATAATACATCATATGAGTTCCAAAGTGCATGTGTTTAAGTCAGAGGACAACTTGTACAACTTGGGAAATCATTTCTCTTCTACTATGTGGACTCTAGTGATAATCTCAGGTGTTCAAGCATCATGGTAATGCCTTTACCCATCAACGTGTCAGGCTAACCCCTTATCTACTCTAAGTTTTGGTAAGAAAATGGACATAAAAGGAGCCAGCAAGGTAGCAATAAATACACACATACACATATATCTTTTGAGAAGGATCCAATGGTAGGGGAAAAAAAGCAGAATTATACAGTATAAAATAGATTCTCAATGAGTCAGCATGTCCTCTGACTCACTGTTAAATTTAACTGACCTAAGCAAGCTACGAGATGTTCAGCTTTACACAACACTCATAACCTTGAACACTGGAAAATAGAATCAATAGTACTTCATCCGATTGTTCATTTAATAAATGAGTTCTCATATACGACATACGAAGCAGTTAGGGCATTAGCATATTTGTGTAATAGAATCTCCAATATAAATGAATAACTGAGAGGCCCACTTGTTATTTATTTCATTTCATTTGCTATTTTGAAATCAGTGGACATGACGCAGCAGGTAGGGCATTTTATTTTAGCCCCAGTGGGATGAAGGACTTAGAAGTTTCATGCGCAGCTTGATAGAATTGTTGGATGCTGCATTCTTGTCTCACATGATGAATTTTCTTCCCTCATCAGCAGCTACTGCTTCATCAGACAAAAAAGAAGCAGATTTTTAAGGATTTTCTGTGTCTGTTATTTATCTTATGGTTTACAAACATTAAACCAGTCTGTAAGTGTTAAGGAAATCAAATTCTGATTCATCAGTTTCGTCAAGTTGGATGCTATAATGTGTTAAATATTTAATAACTGTTACAGCAAATTTTCCCATACACTGAAAATTATTATAATCTTCAAATAACTCTTCCTTTTGAATCTTAAAACAGAATGTGTGAGCTTAGAGCTCTAATGAATAGGCAAGGAGAGTGCAGCTTTTAAAATAGCCACCCATAGATACTTTATTGTGGCAGATAAAATATATTCCTTGAAATGGCTGAACAATCAAGCTGGTATCAATTTAAAGATTAAGCTATTCATTCTACTTGTAAGTCTACCATTGCTTAATTTCCTTCCTAACAACTATCACCATTTATCTAGAGAATCTCACCATTTATGGGAAACTTCATATATATGAACATTTATATTTTAAATGGGAAGACATATATCATAAATGGAAATATAAAATATTGTAAATGGGAATATATTATATACATACAGATATATATTACATGTATATTGTAAATAGAAAAATACTCCCTCAAACTCTTGTAAAATGAAAACTAACACATTAGTTTATGTAACCTAAATTACAGAAATAATGGAATCCACCCATCACTAATAATTTCTTCTTTCAATAATTTTAATATCTCTATATTTTATTTATATAACTATGGTCTATTCCAACCCTTATGTTGTAACAAGGTAAATATTTAGTATTTCCATGTTAATAATCAATCACCTGCATGTATATTAAATAAAGGCCTGTCCAGAGTATCAGTAACTAATCGTATTGGCTTATTCCTGGTCTGCTTCAGACACAAGTCTTATACTAAACAACTACTATGAGAAGGGCTGTAAGGAATATGTGAGATGCTTTTAGTATTCAAGCTAAAAGATATCCAACGTATGCAAGCTCTATAGGCAGAGAGAGGACAACGTTTGCTTCCCAGATGATATCACTGTTCAGTTAGGAAAAAGCAGGTGGAAAGGACTGCCAAGACATCAAACAGGATCTGTAATAAGTCAGGAAACATAGTTTTTTTTTTTTTTTTAACCATTTGCATCTATAGAAATCCTTTCAACTAAATAAATTGGCAGACAGGAAAATATATATGGTTGGGGCTGACCTTGGGATCAGAGAAGATTTTGTTTTGTTTTGTTTTTTATCAGTACCTTCAAATATGAGTTGTCATATTTCTTTCTCCTTTCTGTTACTGTTGTGGATCCTATAAATCTGTAGAGCTATTTCGGTTTAATGATAGACTGACTCCCTTTTAGGGTTTTGAAACCCAGCCTAAACTAAAACACGCACGCACGCACGCACGCACGCACACGCACACACGCACGCACATACGCAAACACACATGTAATCTCTCCAACTCACGCTTAATCAATGACTCGAGTGTCTGCAATAAGAAAGCGAACTAAAATACAAAAATGATATTTGTTCTTTGGTCTCCACTTCTTCCCTCCTGGTTAAGTATCATTAGAGTCAAGGATATTAAAAGGAACTTGTATCTCACTGGTAGGACACTTCTTGGTCACCATGTCATCTATTAGCCTCAGAGGTTCTCTTTGGCCGTTCTGTATCAGCTCATGCTACGTTCTTACCCTAATTCTTCATCCATTCTAAAAACCCATTTTTAACATACTGGACATCCGCTCCTCATCGCTAGACTTATCTCTATCTGCATCCTACTGTGCCCCTTCCTTAGGAAGTGGCTTTTAGAGACATCTTCTCTAGGAGGCAATAGAGCCTGCCTGGTGTAAAGAAAGTGCTCACCATTCCCACTGTGACCAAAGTTCTGGGCTGGTTCTCCATTTGTTGTCCCATCTTTCTTGCCCTGTCCTGCCATTTGTCCACTCCAGCCAGGCTCCTGCCCTGAGGTTTCTCCAATTAAAAAGCATCTACCTTACCTATGCCTGTCCACTTGATCAGCCTAAATCTAAGATCCCGCTTACTACAATCCGTTCCTGTCATGCCATATGAGCTCACAGTTGTTCGGTCATAAGCTGAGAGGGTGTTACATCAAAGTTCTCCCATGTCTATGACCTTTTCTTTGTGAGCTCTAATTTGGTTCTGAGCGAAAGTGGTCCCCACAGCCTCCTGCTTGACTAAATCAGTACCAAGACACCTTATTTACTTTTTCTTTTATACTTCAGATAAATTCTGTCACCCATGTTTTCGAGGATTTTTTTTTAATTACTGTTTTATAGTAAGTTTAATGTGAATATGTTGAATGTATTTATTTAACAATTAAAAGGATGTTTATTATTGATTGTTTCTGACAAAGGCTATAGGAGACATTTTGAAATAGTATGAAAAGCTGTTTCTCACCAAATTACCTATGTGATACTTCATATTCAGTAACACATGCAAAAAAAAAAACAACAACAACAAAAAAAAAAAAACACGATTTTTTTCTTGTGGGCTTATTCCAAACGAGGTTTGAAGAATTCCTACTTCTATCTTTAGATTTAAAAAAAAAAAAAAATGAGTCCCAGAAGGGTAATTAACTTAGAAAAATTATTTTTTTTAATGCTGTTGTTGGGACCAGAGCCAATGCTCTGACCTCCTTGCTTCTGTACCGTGCTTTTCTTCATTCAAATACTCCCAAAATGTTTTATGCATGGGCTTGTTGGTAAAGTATAAATGATGAAAAATTTACACTCGGTTTATTTCTAATCTCTTTAAAAAAAATTTTTTTTTTAATTTTTTTATTTCTAAACTCTTGTCCTTTGTTTATTGTCAGTTCCAGACCCATGCAGTGTGTGTGTGTGGGGGGGGGTTGTCTGTCTGTCTGTCTGTGTCTGTATGTGTATGTGAGTGTTCATGTGTGTGAGTGTGCATGTACGTCTGTGAGCGTGTAGGTGTGCTTGTGTGTATATGTGAGTCCTTGTGTGTATGTGCATTTATGCAGTTCATTCACTTTGTGTTGCCTTTATTTCGACTGTTTAGAACATTTTTAGTCAACAGTAAAATTGGCTTTTGTGATGAGGACTCTGATAAGTCATTCCCTCATTTTTGTAGCTAACATTTAGATTTAACCACTGCCAGCCCTTCAGTATAATTTCATAGAATTTGTGGTTGCTGGTGGCAAGTAAAAAAAAACACAGACCACAAAGAGACACGACTGCTGCCTGGCAGGTTTAGAGGCAAGGCCAAAAGCGAGCTATGCTCTTCTGTTTGAGAAGTAGAGCAGCTGGGAACCCATGCCCAAGGAAGCAGAGGGCAGGCCCTTTTCTTATCCCTCCCTCCAGAACTACATCAATGGCAGAACTAAGTCAGCAGGAGCCAAGCTGACTGGGCAAGTAGGCTCACTGGCAAGTTATAGTGTCAGAGCACCAGGGTTGATGGGACATCTCAGGGGACCTTGTTTGGAAGGGCGGTGTCAACCCTGCTGTCACATCAAAGTTCTGTCAGTCATGAGCATTTGCTAGAGACCCCAGCGCCCATTCTTACATACTTGAAAATCAGAATTTGCTACATATTTACCCCGTTGAAATCCTTCTTCACACTCTTTGTTAATGGAGCATTTGCGGGGGCAATGAGAATCTTAAAATTCTCTTCTACTTTTTGGGTTTTTTTGGTTTGGTTTGGTTTCTGGGTTTTCTTTTTTGTTGTTGTTGTTGTTGTTTCGGTTTGGTTTTTGGTTTTGGTTCTGATTTTCTGTCTGTGACATTTAAACTGAGAAATGCATTGTAGTTTTCACTGCTACAGTTTACACTGCAGCCCATACTAGATTTTTTTTTTTTTTTTTTTTTTTTTTTTTTACTATGGCGCCTCCTTGGCTTGTTTCTTTTCACTGAGATCTCTCAAACTGTCATATGTATGGTTCATTGTCTTCTCTGCTGGAGAGTGATATAGCTCTGTGGGAAATGCTGAAAAATATTAGATATTAGCTATCTCCTGTGAGCCATGACACTTATAAATAATATTTTGAGTATATTGGTAATAATTAGAGCAAGAGGGAGCATAACTTTAGGAAGAAAAGAGGCAGAGGAGGGGAGGTAGCCTTAGTATAATGCAAATTAGAGACTAAAGAGGTCTCACAACTGTATTTCAAAGTCAGCGATGGATAAAAGCTGAGCTGAATAAATATAGGAAGAAATAGACACACACTTGAAATGCTGAGAAAATAGATGTGGAGTCATCTGATAGAGCGGCCTGATGCCTTGTGCTCTGGGTTATTATGGGACCACTGTGTAGTGTGATAGCACGTAATTGAAGTGGAAGTGTAAGAAGTATCACTGGAGTATGCATACACGTTTTTCCTGGACTTCATTCTGTTGAGTTAGTAAAGGCATCTTTAAATCTGTGTAACATAACCTAAAATTCTGAGATGTTCCGTGTATCTGTGACTTTGTTGCCATTAAATAGTTTTGAGCAAACATCGATTATATACGTGTATGTTCTATGAGTTATTCATACACTACCAGACTATATTATTTTATTATAAAACATACGCAATATATATGCTTACATCTACATTTTCTTCCAAAACCAATCTATCATCCAACTTACCCCATTTTGAGGATCACATATTTATTTTCTCATATCAGTTGAAATCCATTATCTCCAATGTCCAGAGTAATGGGCAAAACAATGGGTATTAATTTTATTTTACATAAGAGAAAATGAAATTTAAGTACTTATATCAAAATTTACAAGGAAAACTGGTTTGTCAACTCAATATCACTCTGGAAACTGAAGAGTCAGCTTGCTAAATCTTGGATTTTGACAGGACACCTCATGATTCCCATTTATATGTTCCCATCGTTCGTTTGCAGGGCAAACTCACCCTCCTGGATTCACTCTGTAAACTGAGGACACATGCACATTGCCTGTGTCATTCCTGTTCTCAGCCCCTTGGTTTTCTATCCCGTATCATGAAGTCAGACTAGGGAGCTGACTCTGTGGGAAAAGTTTTTCCATCACAAGCATGAGAAGCTGAGCTTGAATCCTCAGCACTTACACAGAAGTCAGGCACAGCAGCGTTTGTCACCTTGGAACAGGGCCAGATGAAGAGGACAGATCCATGGAACTATCCGTCCAGTTTAGCTGAACTTAAAGATTCCAGGTTTAGAGAAAAAAATGCAGTGTTGTGAAGTAAGCGTGATGGATGGTTTGAAGCAGACATCATCA
The DNA here is from genome assembly GCF_903995435.1 of Acomys russatus. Classification (NCBI taxonomy): domain Eukaryota; kingdom Metazoa; phylum Chordata; class Mammalia; order Rodentia; family Muridae; genus Acomys; species Acomys russatus. The sequence goes on along the minus strand of NC_067152.1, from coordinate 19,049,869 downwards.
CATGGACCTCTCCCCTACATAGGCAGATATATATCATGCATTTGTGCATACACATATACATATTCCATTAACACAAAGAGAGAATTGGGGGCAGGGGAGAGAGAGACAGAGACAGAGAGAGAGAGAGAGAGAGTGCATGCTTTGGGCCCCTATGGAGATAGGTACATAAAATGTGCCTCTTTTCTGTTTTTCTTCTATGTAGAAAAGGGCATACACAATGAAGGCTTTACCAGGACTGTGTTTTCATGTACCCACTGTAACCTTGTTCCTTGCAGCTGTTCAAAGATATGATCAGGTATTTATGAGCACTTCCCGTACTATATAGGGCTTGCTATATTTTTTCCTCCATTGACAGTTTAGTCTCTGATCACTACACCCATTCACTGGTTAACTGAGTTTGTATCCTCCTGTGAGTGTGAGTTTCCCCTGCAAATAAAGGATGAGGACGCACAAATAGGTATCAAGAGGTGTCCTGTCAAAATCCAATCATACTCTATTTTTCTAATTGGTTGTCCACATTTGAATACTATTTCTCTTCTTTTTGCTTATTATTGTCATATGTTTTTGGTTCTGTAAAACAAAGGACAACATCACTGTTGTATTTAATTTTATTTATTATTTTAATAAAAAAACAGGTAAAGACACAACAGCAACAACAAAGAAAACTATATAGGCTGATAACCTTGATGAACATTAGAAAAATACAAGCTGAAACAACTCTGAGATTTCACCTTACTCTGACTTAAATGGTGAAGATCAACCAAATGATGGGCAACAGAGACACAGTTAATGGTATAACTGATCAAGTGAAGCAGAAGCCAATAGAATGGGAAAGAATCTTTGCCAGCTGTTCATGTGACTGAGGGTTATATCCAGAAGATGTAAAGAGCTAGAATCAAAGAGTTTAAAATAAATCAAAAGACTCATTCAAAATATAGACTACAGCTCTGAACAGCGAGTTCTCAAAAGATGAAATGAAAGTAGTAATGAAGTATCTCAGAAATGTTTATTTTCCCAGAAACGTGTGAAATATATATATTAAACAACCTTGGAATTTCTTCTTCTTCCTCCAATTAAAATGGTTAAGAAAAAAAAAAAAAAAAACAATAGAATCAAAAGCTAGAGAGGATGGAGAAGGAAGGGTTTTCTCATTTGCTGTTGTGGAATTACAAACTTAGCTACTTTGGAAATCATTGTGGAGGAATCTCAAAAGCCAGAAATAAATCTACATCATGATCCAGCTACTCATTAGCATAAGCCCAAAGGACACAAGATCCTTCTCCACAGACACTTGCTCAGCCATGATCACTGCTGCTCTATTCACAGTAGGTAGGAAATGGAAGCAATGTAAACAACCTTCCACTGGCAGAGAGATAACGATGTGCACCATAGAACATTGCTCAGTTGTAAAGAAACTTGGAACTATAAAATTCCAGTAAACTCCTGGAAGTAGGTAAGTCTATATTGAGTGAAGTAAGCCAGACCCAGAAAGACAAATGTCAAATTCTGTTTCTCATCTGTGATTCGTAACTCTAAGTTTTCTGATAGAATATGAAACCTGGAGTGACCACAGAAACTAGAAATGTAGAAAGGGACTAACCATGCATAAGCAGTAAAGAGAAGAATAGCAGAATTCCATTGATGTGGAAAATCTAGATATATTTAATTAAGGGGGTAGGAGTGAGGTCGATACAGAAAGAGGATACAAAATAAGAGTAAAGATGTGTGAAAATTTTTCACAGAATTATACTATTATCTATTTACCTAAAATGACATATAATATATCAGTCTATGTATATGCATATAGAGTTTAAGTGAGAATTTCCTACCTGGGCTGACAATGTTTCCCACCAAGAGCCATAGACATATAACAAAATACCCCACTGTAGTCACAGGAAGCCCTCTTTCCACTTTTTGGACAAGGAAGTCCAAGAGTATGCTAAAAATAGTATACGCTATTGATACTGACTCTGATTGCCTCCAAGAGATTGAAGGACAAAGTATCCAGAGGATTTGAGCTGGATTTAACCTGAAAACCTTTCTCTGAGGACTAGTTTTTATGGTACCAGATGATGCCATGCAATGTTACTAAGCACAGAAGCCACCAACAATCCTATTCATGGGTAATACCTATGATACAATACACCAAAGGGTACGTTGTTGCATGCATACCTTGGCAAGACCAAAAGCCTGCTGATTTTATTTAAGGCCCAATTCAATAAAAGTGAAATCATGCCTACTACTGGTAACCAATCCAACTACAAGGAGCTAGGGAAATCATGGATCTTAGGAGAACTTACAACAACCACTTTATTAAACCAGAAAAAGTCCTAACTGCATTCTAAATATTTATCCTTATATCAAGAGATAAGCATAGCCCTTATCCCTCATCAAATAAGCTTGTCTCACAACAGATCTTGACTATGACAGAAAAGGAAAACCAATCAAAATGCAGGTAGCAAATGATCCTGATTTTTCTCAGTACCAACTGAAAAATCTAAGTAAAACACAACTGAATGTAACAAGGAACATCACGGAAGAGAATGTGAAAGACTGTAAAAGCCAGAAGAACAGGAAGTGCGTTGTGAGATTGTATCCTCTAGAAATGTCACGGATACTACACTTATGAAGTCTCAAAAGATGGCTGCCTAAACAAGACTCACACCAGAACAACACCAATAGACATTATAACATGGAAGGGGGGACATCTATGGGGCCCCACCCAAGACAAAAACTATAGCAAACTAAAGAAATATACTTAACCAGAAATGAGCTCCCCAAATGGCTATTCAATTCCAAGTGCTTATCCCTGAAATCATGTACGTACAAATAACTTTATGTTAACTGAAATGTTGTATTTGCATATTTAGAATATTTATTTGCACATATATGTAAATATTTTAAAGAATTAAGTACAGCCTTAAGTGTGGCTATTTTGAAAGAATAAAAACACTCACTTTATGGTTATTGCTCTGAGAAAACATAATTTATCAATACTGAAATTATGTGTGCCGTTATGCAGGCTAAGTTTTTAGATCAACTTGACGCTCAATTGAAAAGAAAAAGCCTCCATAAGATCTGACTATAGGGCATTTTCTTAATCAATGATTGATGGGAGAGGGCTCTGTCTATTGTACGTGGTACTATCCTTTGGTTGGTGGTTCTCTCTGAGGACTATGGAAGAGGGGGGGAGGGAATGATGGCGGGAGGGTTATACTGGGAGTCAATGAGGGAGGGGGCTACAATCAGGATGTGAAGTGAACACATTAAAAATTAAAAATAATTAAAACTAAAGAAAGCAGGTTGAGTAGGGCATGATGAGGAAGCAATTAAATAGGGCCCACCCTTATGGCCTCTGCATCAGCCCCTGTCTCTAGGTTCCTTCCTTGTTTGAGTTTCTGTCATGACTTCTGTCAGTGATGAACAGTGATGTGAAACCATAAGCCAAATAGACTCTTTCCTCTCTACATTGCTTTAGTACTGGGGTTTCATCACAGCTACAGTAACTCTAACTAAGACAGGAACATATCTTTCTCAATTTGGGTGAAAGAAAGAAAGAAACAAAGAAAGAAAGAAAGAAAGAAAGAAAGGGAGAAAATGATCTGTCAGATGCTTGAAGGACGTTTAGGTTATGACTCATAGCTAGCAATGTCAGAAGCTACAACCATGAAATCTCACCAACATGACTGCCTAAGCATGACCTGAACAAGGGCAACACCAGTAGACATGCTACAGTAAATAAGGAAAGCTCATGAGGCATCATCCTTACACAAAGAACTTCACAGTTGAGTGGAAAGTGGGGTATGACTTTCACACGTACTCTGGTGTCTCATATTTGACCATGTCCCCTGGAGGGGGAGACCTGGTGGCACTCAGAGGAAGGATAGCAGGCTACCAAGAAGAGACTTGATACCCTATGAGCATATACAGGGGGAGGTAATCCCCCTCAGGAACAGTCATAGGGGAGGGGAGTAAGGGGAAAATGGGAGGGAGGGAAGAATGGGAGGATACAAGCGATGGGATAACCATTGAGATGTAACAAGAATAAATTAATAAAAAAAAAAAGAGCTACAGTCAACCAAGGAATGCTGACAGTAGGAGAAATAGTCTTCTCTCGGGAAGAGTAAGGCAATTAATTATCAGGATCAGTCCTGAAAACAGACATACTGGTAATATACAAACTGGGAGGAGTTTGTGCATTTATGGATATATATGTATATACATACGCATATTTAACACAATTAATAAAAACAAGTCATAAATTTAAAAAAGAGAGCAGAGAAAGGTATATGGAAAGACTTGGGCAGAGGCAAGGGAGGGGGATGTAATTACATTACAATCTCAAAAGAGATGCAATAGCAATTTTTATCTGTCACATTATTACTCATTAGTAGGAACAGGATACCCTTGAAGCTATTTTTAAAGTCATGAGGTTAATGTGACTTCTTAATTTTGCATTATCAAACATTTCTCAGAGTCTATGAAAAATAGATTGTTTAAATTACTGGAAATTAGAAGTCATAAAGATTAGATTCAGTCCCTAAACTCAAGAAACTATCAGATTTTAAACTCTGCCTTCCTATGTTTAATATCATGTGGTAGTATCTTCATTTTGAGATTAGCATATTTTATAGTCCATCCTGATTCATTCTCAATACCTCTGTTATCACATGATTCTCTACACGTTCCATTTGCCTTGCAGCATGTCTTTCCAGAAGAATTCATGTCTGCCTAAAGGCAAAGATCTATCCTTCTTTCTTTCTTTCTTTCTTCCTTTCTTTCTTTCTTTCTTTCTTTCATTTTTCTACTTTTTTTATATTCCTCCTTGTGGTTAACACCGGGCAGTGCATGAATACGAGGTTATCAAATTTGTCAAGTTGCTGAAATTGACTTCAGTCATATTTATGGAAGATTGAGTAGATCTGTGTAATGGATGTAAACATGTTTTTGTTTTGATCCCAAATATGGCATGTGAAACAGACTTGTATGAAAGTGTGTGGTGTTTTTCTGTAGGAAACAGACTTTTGAGAGAACATGTGGTGTTTATCCACTTGAAGAGGAGCTGCATCTGCCAGGGGCATGGTGTTTGCTAATTGATAAAGACCCTAATATGGACTCTGAGAAGATAAACATATACATCCAAACAAGAGGCTTGGCTTTTTGGTCTTGGCATTGCTATTGTTTGGTTGTTCATTTCTCCACATAGAGATGCTCCTAGAAATGCTCCAAAGGATGCTTCCAGGTTCTGCGTTCTGGATGCTGCTCCAGATTCTGGGTGCTGCAGTTGACATGGCTTTTGCTGAACTGATGGTTTGCTGTTTAATGGGCCTCCTGAAATCCTGACTACAATCACTCCAAGGAACTGAGTCTAAAAATATCTACTCCTGTTCCCATTAACCTATTTTCTCTCCGATCTAGGGTATGTAGCTTGGAATGGTGGTATAAGCATTAAAAAACAAAACAAAAAGCAAAAAAACAAATAAAGTAGGTTTGAAAAAGTTCAAAGCCTACAGGTGGCACCCAATGTGGGGCTTCAGAGAATGGAAAATCTGGGTTCTAATGCCATAGAGGAGACAAAATAGTATGGAGAAATAAATATACTGTTTCAGGATATGAGGAAAAGGTTTATTGTGGCTTCTGCCAGTGGGTTCCCTCCTGCATTACTCACAAAAGGGATTCTCTGGTTTTATGCCATCATTGTCTTCCTGCATTCTGTTTTCCTTTTGGAAAGGGTTTCAGAGTTAGCTGTGCAACTAGAGAGCTTTTTGGTAGAGATTGAAGTGCTCGGAAAACAAAAAGCACTATTGGTAAAGGGAGAACATCTGGTAACTGAGAGCTGGATTTCCTCACAATTGCCACCCTGCCCTGCTATGCACACTTTTGGTATTAAGTTCCCACAGTCCCTGCCCAGCGGAAGCCAGGATGAGCAGAAGGCCATACAGGGTGAAAGTGTGAAAGAGAAAGCACCAGTTTCAAGAAATAAGGTTAATTTTGAACAAACTGTGCTGCCCCGAGCGGCAGGATTAGGTTAAGAGATAACCACCATTAACTTTCCCAGTAGCCACCAAAAGCCTAAAATATCAAAATGCTAGGTACTTCAAACTGTGACCAAACTGCTAAAAGCCTTAGAGTTCAAAATAGCCAGTGTATTAAGTCTGACAAATGTGGTAGGTTTTACCAGAGAAGTGGGTGAGCCATTTCTAACAATCCTGGGTTATTGGCAAGTTATTAAAAAAAATAAGTACAATTCATATTTTAAAGCCATTTTTATAACAGAAAGGGGAAAATGTTGAAAAAGTTTTGGCTTATATGTAAATATGTTTTTGTTTTAATCCCAGGTGTGGGACATGGGTGCTGCTCCAGTTTGTCCACAGCTGATAGTTGCCTTCTGAAAGGTCACTTGATGTTTGTCAGCTGTGGGACTACCTCATGAGGAGAGGTGTGGTCTTTGTCACTGGGGATAAAATCTAGACTCAAGGAGAGACTGAGGGCTCCAAAAAAGAAGAAGGCTTTGCGTGCTTCCCTCCTACTGCTCCAGGTTGCTGTTAATGCAGTTTGACAAGAAGAAATTGCAGATAGCTGGAAATGAGGATAGGACTTGCCCCCCCAAGGAACTGGATGACCCTGAACAACAGGAAGTAGATAAGGAAAACTATGCCCTTCTTCCCCTTAATCTTCCTTCTGTCCTACCTGGTGTTGGGGGGGTGTTGGAAGGGATTGGGGTGGGGAAGGGGAAAAGACACATAAGGAACTCAAAAAAAAAAAAAAAAAAAAAAAAAAAACAGATTTTAAAAAGTACACCTACAGATGGGGCTCTCAGATTGCTGTTGAAAGGTAGTTAGGAGGTCACAAGAAAATTGTGTCTCGTGGAGTTGTTTTACTTATAAATTTTGTAAATTACAGAGAAGCCTCTTAAATGATGCATTTAGCTTTAGCTAAGCTGGCCATATAGATAAATGGGATCAGAAGGGCTGAATGTGGTAGCACGAGTCTTCAACTTAGTGCTCGGGAGGAAGAGGCAGGTGCATCTCTGTTTGTTGAAGGCCAGCCTGATCTAGAGTTCCAGAATAGCCAGAACCATATAATGAAACCTTGTCAAAAAAAAAAAAAAAAAAAAAAAAAAAAAAAGACCTAATTCACTAAAGGAAAGCAAAGACAGTGGCAGGAGTTGACTAACATGTATAAATCATAAAAGTCACTTCTGGAAAACAGCCCCTAGGCTTCAAAATTTACTTTATAAGATAGGATGTCCTAAAAGATGAATCCTCCTAACACTGATTGTGTAGAAGTGATGCACATTTCTTGTAAAAAGATTTCTAGGGCATTAACTTTGTTCTTTATTGTTACTCCAAGGATGCCGAATCTCTGGGTGTTGATACTATAAATCTTCAACAGTATGAAGGAATATCAGTCAATATATACTTAACAACACTATAAATTATGTATGAGAGAAAACGTGAGTGCTGCAGAGAACTACATAGACTAATGGGCAGGCTTATGGATGCTGTAAAGACTAAACATCCTGATCTGTAAAGGAGGGTTAACCGCCCCTCCCCCATGAGACACATCATCTTTACAAAAGGTATCATCTTGTATTTGGGGGTGATTATCGTAGAGCTGATAAATAGGGAAGCCATGTGGTAACTGTAGTTGAGTTTTTCTTAAATAAAGGATCTATTATAACCTCCTAATCAGAACTCAGGTTTAAAATGTAAAGCAATTGAAGTAGGGGAATTTTAATCAGAGTCTATATCTTATTCATTATTTGCAAAGTCTTCAATGATTTTATTATTGAGACGCTGCTAGAAGTTGCTCATTTGTCTTTTAATGCCTAGACCCGATTAACCGAAGAACGATTACTAATTGTTTTCTAGAAAAAAAATATTTCTAGCAGCTTGTTCAACTGGGAAGTAATAGAGAGATAAAAATGATAAGCAGCAAGTGGTTTTTTTTTTTTTTTTTTGAGAAAGAAACACCATGGACACCGTCCAGTTACTGCTGTACAGCATATTTGTGTTTTCTCTGCATTTACTTCTGAGAGATGCCAAATTATACACTCTAGGGAGAACCATTCAGAGCTCTGATCAGTTTTCTTACGCGGAAAACTCTTGCAACTCAAAAACATCCCTTTCATAATAGTTCCTTAGTCTGTAGTATAAAGGACTTAGGGAAATGGGCACAAGGTAGAAAAGATGATACTTAAAATGGTATGTTACCCCTCAGCTGAAGAGCCGGCTTCTTTCCTAATCCATTTCAAGTGGCCGTAGAATGACATCATTTTTAGGATACACTTTGGAGGATGCTGTAGACATAAGGAACATGGACACTGATTTTATTCTATAGGTGATTTTTCAACTCTGCTTTAACTTTACATGCCTTAGGTTGGTACTGTTTATATCTGAAGCTGTAACAGAAAATGCCCCATGTTGCTAATCCCTCCATGGCATTTCTTCTCCACGTATTGGCGGAATCAATCAGCCGGAAAAAAATTAGTATCTCAAAAATCCTAATGTAAAGCAAATTAATTTAGGTTCTTAATGTGTGAAAAACTTGTGAATTCACTCACATTAGTCATTTTATTCTCATTTATGCCTTTAATCAATATGATATAATACGTCATCGAAGACTAACAGTATTATGGTATTTGCTAGGAATTTCTCAGCTTCCACCCAGGTGCCATTTTCAGTATAGCCTGGTTCTGAAACTTAGTTCTCAGGACACAAGCATGCCTGTCACTTGACAGGTGCACTACGACTGCTGTGAGGGTACAATGGTGGAGCTGAATAACGGCTTCCTCTTTAAGTTTGATCTTTAAAACAAGTAAAACTGACTCTTCAGAACTTTAAACTTTCTGACTAGCTGTGGTATACACCGACGAATTTATAGACTGTTAGGGATACAAAGAAGTGAAATGGTCACACCGCAAACAGCCTCCACCCAATCAAAAAGAATTTACTTAATGATAACAAGAATAAGTAGTCATTCATTTTGCTTGTAGAACAGTTCCTCTTGCCTAGTTTCCAAATCCTTGCTTCCTTGTTTACATTGTAGGAAGATGTCAGCTTCCTCCTGTAACTGATTATAGGGGCTACTTTGATGGTGGTTAGCACGTACATGAAAACTTGCCGAAACATATATTGTTACAAAGCATGATGTGGAATGCCAATGACGTATTTAACCGCCATGATCACATCAGTTCTAAGCTTTGTCCTCATGCCCCTTGGATGGTTACTCTCTGCTTCTTTCTGTAATAGCATGTGTGCATATTCCATGTAAGTTTCTTTCTTTTTTTTCTCTCTTTATTTGTTTATTTTTTATTAATTTATTCTTGTTACATCTCAATGGTTATCCTATCCTTTGTATCCTCCCATTCTTCCCTCCGCCCCCCCCCAGCCCATTTTCCCATTATTCCCCTCCCCTATGACTGTTCCTGAGGGGGATTACCTCTCCCGGTATATGCTCATAGGGTATCAAGTCTCTTCTTGGTAACCTGCTGTCCTTCCTCTGAGTGCCACCAGGTCTCCCCCTCCAGGGGACATGGTCAAGGGCATGTCACAGGAAGGCCTTCACTTATCATGTAAGTTTCTTAGTGTCTGATTTTCAGAACAGAGACTAAGGTGTGAGAATTTGTATTTCAGGGAAATGTGTTTTGGCATGACTAAAAAAAATAATTTCCAGGAGCTTCAGAGAGATTGAACAGTGTTGGGTTTTTTGTTGTTGTTTTTGGTTTTTTTTTTTTTTGTTTTTGTTTTTTTGTTTTTTGTTTTTTTTTGAACTGTGTAAGTGGAAATTCATCTCAATCTACTTTTCAAAAACAGCATTGTAGCCAATGCTTCATCATTTAGTGCTGACTGTTTTCTCATTCTGAGTGGAGTGTGAGACTCCTTTACCAGAGTGAGTATCACAAATTCTTCCATGCACCTTCCTAATAATCATCACGGATCTATGCAGCTCTTGTGTTTGTGGCTCAAACATACTTAAGAACTTGATTTGAAAATTGTATGCCCTTAATCTCCAGGTGAGTTAGAAATATGTGTGTTCTAGGCTGTTCCAGGGTGCTTTATTTGACTGTCATCATCAAACTGAAAAACCTATAGAACACTTGGGTAAAAAAAAAATGTGTGACTCCTGAGTTACAACGTGCATGTCTCAGTTACACATGTTTAAATGTGCATGCAGAACAGAATGGTTTTAAAACTTACTTGTATTTTGTTATCTAAATAAAAATATTTTACAAATGTTTATAAGGTGTTAACAAACTCCTTAAACTAGTAAATTTTATTAAAAGAACAGTCATATTTATGTAGAATATGAATATGAGAAATCTATATATGAACTCATTTCAATAAGCTTAATTTGTTTTACCTGTTTTTAAATATAGCATGCATTCTGAGAAGTCAATACACATATGCACTAACACAGGCATTAACATGCACAGTTCAGTGATTTACCACATAGTCTGCTGTCATTGCAGGAGCCAGCATCATGTCCATGCTGCAATTGTAGTTCTGGAAGTCAGGAAGAAAAGTCTGTTGGTGGTTTCTCTTCAGTTTTCCCAGATGACTCCTCTGAAATCAGGACCTAATGGGTTAAATTTGTCTCTTAAACATTGCATTCCATACCTTTCTGTAATGACCACCTTCAAGCTACTGATCCCAGTCCTGTGAGGAAAGTTTTCAGCATCTTCACTTATCTGTCCGGGAACATCCACTTTAGTATAACTGCAGAACTATTCCTAGGTAAAGTAGCTAAAATCATATGAGGCATGAGAGTTTCTAATCAGTAAAATTTCTTTGAGTTTACAAGACCCAGAATATCCAATGACCTATACATAACAGAAGCCTATGCTTTGGAAAACCCAGCAACCCATATGTATACCTATACTGATACTCAATGCTCTGGTGTTCCCTCCCCTATCCCATAAAAGCCATGTGAGAGCATCTCTGAGACAAAATGGTCCTTGGTGAAAATAGCAGCCTCCCTTTCTTATTCTTGCTACAACAACTTGTTTCGCAGTCACTGACCTTTCCAAGTTGCAATGAGTATGGGTTAATAGCTACACTAGGAAACTGAATTTAGTAGCACATTAAAAGGACATAAACCAAGTGGGATTTATTACTGGGGGGAATGAAGGCTCACCATGAAATTCTGCTAACATGACACACCACACTGATAGATTAAAAAGAAAATGGCCTTAGGAGATGAGGCAAAAGCATGTTGATACAGTTCAAGGTCTTATAATAAAACTCTCTGTTGATCACTAAATATTATCAGGGCTGTAAATGAAATCCCTACGGGTGACATCACAGTCAACATGGAAATAACTGAAAGCGTTAGCCCTAAATTTGAAAAAAAAAAAAAAAAATGAGACAAGGCTCCTACTGTTGTCTAATTAGTCACAATAGCAATGAAAACTTTAAACTGGAAAAATAGATGCAGAAAAAAAAGGCAACAAAACTGAAGAGAAAGGTCCAAAATACAAACAAGCATGCAGGGAAAGTGATGTCTCCCCTGGGCTCCAAGAGAGCTATGAAAGAAGAGTGACACTCTAAGGAGGAGCCCTGGCAAACTCATCTACATACAAAACATTTTCATTTCGTTTCCCACTGTACATACAAATCAACTTGACTCAGACTAAAGAGCTAAAACTAAAACTGTTAAAACTCCTAGAAGAAAAGAGACACCAAAAATTTAATGGCATTGGTATCAGGCAAAATTTCATAGATATAATCACAAGCAACCAAAATACAGTATTCAGAAAGTGAGACTTCCTTAAACTGGGACGCCTCCACACAGAAGAGATACCATCAACAGTGGAAGAAAATACTTGCAAATGTATGCTGTCCCTGTAAAACACTGTGGAAATGCTCACCAGTTATTAATAGTGCCATCATATGATCCATCAATCCATTTCCACATAATTACACAAAATAATTGAAATTAAAGTATCAAACAGACAAGAGTACACCCATGTTCACTGAAGCCCTATTGATGACAGTTTGAAATCCATCAAAGATTAGCATATTTTCAATTGTGGTGTGTGTGTGTGTGTGTGCGCATGTGCGTGTGCGTGTGTGTGTGTGTTGTGTGCATGATGCGATGCATGCCTGTACACCCTGGCAAACATCAGAGGAGGACACTGGGTGCCCTGCTCTATAACTTTGTACCTGTAACAGGGTCTCTAAGCGAACCTGAGCTATACTACTGAGCAGCAAGCCCCAGAGAGCCCTACTGTCCCTCTTTCCTGCCCCAGCTGTGGAGTTAAAGGCACATGTGGCCATAAACAACATTTCACATGGTGTTGGGCGGGGGGGGGGGGGGGGGGGGGGGGCGTTAATTCAGATCTTCAGACTTGTGCTGCAAGTACTCAACTGTGCTCAGTCATCTCTCTAAGCCAGCCCTTTAGTCTTTGAAAAGGAGAATTCCACACTATGCAACAGCAGTGAAGACAGTTGATGGCATTTCTATCAACACACTATCAGGAACAGAAAGACAAATACAATAAAATCCCACGGATACAAATCATCTAAAATGATCACATTAACAAAAGAGTAAGTTGGTTGGACCTGAGAGAAAGCAACGTGGGCTTCCTAATCAGCGGAGGAAATGTTTCTATCAAAAATATATAGTTATATACTGTATTCAAAATTCTTGTTAGACTGTATAACTTGAGATATACATTCTTTTCATGATAAATCCTTTCTTTTTAAGTATCAGGAAATTGTTTTATATGATTTCAGAACACAAAGCTCAGAGACTTTGCTCTAAAAAAGCTTTTTGTTCAAATATACTTCGTGTAAAAAAAATAAGAATAATTCAATTAGATTCATTTTTTAACCGATGAGTGGTATCATTTAATGACTAGGCCTAAAAACCTGAAACCACCCCTGCTGGCCTGGCTAGTCAATGCTATCCACAGAGGTTAAGGCTTTCCTGGGTTCTTCCCTATGCCTTTAGCATTTTCTTGAATCTTATATTGTCTTGAAGCGGGGAGGGGTGCATGTGCCTAGGCATCCCTGTGTCTGAGTTTAGCATGGTTAATACCTAAACTTCTTTATTTTGAGGATGGATGCCTGTGATCACATTTGAAAAACCACCAGCCAGCCTTGATCAATTAGCCATACCAACACTAAATATTCTTTGTAATTCTAATATTCATCAATGGATAATTGATCTGGTTATGTCTCCTATGCTACAGGTTTTTAATCACCCCAAAAAAACAATCATTCACATCTCATTTATATATGACCAAATTCTGTCCTATTGCTATGGATAACCTTAAAATATGTGTAATTTTTAAGGCTTATCAATGCGTACTTGCAGCCCAAGTTCCTGTGGCTTATACTAATTTCTAATTATTTTTGACATCTTACCCTAAGATGTGCCTGTATCACAATCCATGACATTTCAGCTTGTCGTGAAAGTTCAGTCATCTTTCTTACTACAATTGTTCTTCTTGTAAAACCCCTAACTCACTACGTTGCACTGTCAAATCTAGTTTATAAAAATGGCATATGCAATCTTAAATCACTTCTACTCTTTGACCGACTTTATCTACTCAGACTTTGAGTTCTGTTTATTTACCTTTCACTAACTTTTTAAAATCAGTTTTCCTCTCTATGTATCTACTAAAACACTCTTTAGCTCTTTTCCGGACAGTTGTAGTGAAAGAGGAGCAGAGAACACCTTAGTAGCCAATGTCACCAGACAATCTCCTTTTAGGGAACAAATCAAAAACCTTGAACGCTGATATAAATGTCATCAAAATACAAATGTGAAAAGATGGCTATATTTTACCTTTACTGATCACACACTACTGTAAAAAAAAATCACAAATAACAATCAAATAGGTAATAAAACCTTGTGTCTCACATGACAATACCTCTAATTGTAGCTTCTGTGCCTGGCTGTCCTCCCTGCCTTGCCTCCTTACCTTGTTTTTAATTAGGTATGCCTACATGGCTTGCAAATAGGTTTGTGCCTGTTCCTTACTCTTCTTATTTGTACATTGGTTAGGTTGGGGTTTTTTTGTTTTGTTTTGTTTTGTTTTTGTTTTTGTTTTTTGTTTTTGCTTTTTTTTTTCACTGCCAAAAAAAAAAAAAAAAAAAAAAATCATTGACCACACTTTACTTTTAAAACTTCTCTTCCCCTTTAACCTGCGTGGCAAGCTCAGACTCATTAAGCCTTTTGCCCAAGTCCAATGCACTGGTGTCTGTTTTACTCTTCCTTTACCACAATTCTTTCTGTTTTCTCCAATTCTTACTCCATGTTCTAACAGAACACGAAATGACAAAGTACCATTTATCTAGTTCCATGGAAAGAGGCACTGATTATCCCATTTTCATATAAGTGAATAATTTATAGTAAAATTTCAAAATAAACTATTCATTGCTATTTGATTTGTAGATTAGTCTTTTCAGGTGGTTTGTATATACATCTCTCTCCCTCTCTCTGTCTCTCTCTCTGTCTCGCTCTCTCTGTCTCTCTCTCTCTCTGTCTGTCTCTGTCTCTCTGTCTCTCTGTCTCTGTCTCTCTGTCTCTCTCTGTCTCTGTCTCTGTCTCTCTCTCTCTCTCTCTCGCTCTCTCTCTCTCTCTCTCTCACACACACACACACACACACACACACACACACACACACACACACACACCTGACACAGTAGCACTTGCCTGCATTCCTGGACTTCTAGCATTTCGCAAGCTAAGATCAGAAAAAAAATTGTTTGAGGCTGGCATGGGCCATGTGGCCATATAATTAGTTTCTTTCTATGTCTCTGTGTCTCTGTCTGTATCTCTCTCTGTCTCCTCTCCCTCTCCCTCTCCCTCTCCCTCTCCCTCTCCCTCTCCCTCTCCCTCTCCCTCTCCCTCCCTCCCTCTCTCTCTCTCTCTCTCTCTCTCTCTCTCTCTCTCTCCTCTCTCCCAATAGTAATGCAAAGACTGGATGTAAGTCAGTAGTTGAGTGGGTGCCTAGTGTTTGCAGCATACCTAATAGACAGAGTCACTCTTATTACTGATCTAGGGCATTTAGCAATAATGCCTTGAACAAGTAGATCTTCAAAAGATAGTGATTAATTCCAAGTGGAACATTTCCTTTTGGAAAATTCAGTAAGGTATTCAACAGATGGTACAACCTCTTTCCATGGTAATGACTCTAATGGCATCAAGTCCCCAGTGATTGCTGAAAGGGTATGAAGTACTCCACTAGAGGGTTTGTCTGTTAATAGACGAAGAATGTAAGTGACAGACACTGGCTCAACACGAATTAACGTCACAACTGGTTGATGAATGGTAGGATTTCATTTGCACAAAGGGAAAGAGAAATAATCTGGGGACGAACTAGCCAGTATGTGCTAAACATATATTTGTAACCTTGATTAAGATTAAAAAATAAAAAAAAACCACCACCACCCCCATTTGTATATCTTGATAACAGTTTTCATTTAAATCTTAGCATATATGACATTAACATTTCCTCACATGGAGACTACTCATAGACTTCTTATATTATAATAGAGTGGAATAAAAAAAAAACCATGTTCTCAGTGGGGCTGTAGTCATTATTTATATTCTTAAATTTAAATTTACTTTTCATATATTGTAATTTTAAATGTTTTAGATATATATAGTAGTAATGTTAGGCAGTGTGACATATACACACACATTAAGGAGTGGCCAAGTCAAGTTAATTAGCCTACGCCTTTCCTTTTTTGTGTTTTGCTTCATATCATATATTCCTGTTCTTGGACTAGTCACTTTACTAATTGCTTGCAAAGTTGTGGTAAAAGATTGTATTATAAAAATCTGTCACTTTCTAAGCATCACTCATTCAGGAAATATTTTTATATGTAGACATTTGTATCCATATGGCGATGTCTAGCTGGAAAAGCAGGAGAAGATTAATAATTCAAGGTTTTAAGAAAGACTGAGAAAACACTGAGCTGGGAAACTGAATTATTCAGCCTGGCTTCCATAATGATGTGATCCACAGGCTTTTACTATTTCACTTTTCCTATGTTTACGTTGCCTAACCCCATCATTGGCTTTGGCTTATCAAATATTTGCATGTGCATAAAGACTTCTCAGCCTGTGAGAATCTAAAGTAACTGAGATAAATTTGGTTGGTTATTATTGCACGTTCGGTTAGTCTAGTCTGAAAATAACACGTTGTTTCAATAAGTCACAGAGCAAACCCCTGTGAGTTATAAATAAATCTATGAAATTTGTGGTGTTTCATAACTTTTATTTTCTCACAAAGCTATTTTCTTAAGAGAATATGCCTTCCACTGAATCCCTGAGCTTGGCATCAAAGTGATGTAGCTAGCCCATGCATTTGACCGTGTTACTTCTCTGTACAGAATCTTTTCTTAGCTCTTCATGATGACAGGATGACAGGTGGCCTCTATAATCCTGACACCTGACAGTCTGCCTTGCGTGTTATATGCCACTAGTATTGAATTACTTAAATCAGGACACGGTATTTTGTTGAGCCTCTGCTATGGTTCACACTGCTGTATTCAAAACCCGCAGTCCACCTGACATACTTTCTAATTCCTACTGATCTTTCCCAGAAATTTTATTGTAGTCATCTCCTCACGCAGCTTGAATATTTTCTTTTATGCATGTCCCCTATGCGGTACATCATATTGCTTTGAAGTTACTTTTGAATGTGCACATTGTTCTACAATCGCCTAAAGTTTTGCAGAGTGTAATTACTTTATCACATCCTCTGCATGGTGACATTCCAATGCATAGTGAATACCAGAATTGTTTATTCAGTTCAACTGAATTAATACAAATATTAGCTACAAGACAATAGAACACTGTTAGGGGGTTACAAAAGATTTTGTATCCTTTTTTGGCAGAGATTAGGAGTCCAAACTTGAATCCTGGCTTAATAATCAATAGGAAATGTTTAGTAAAATAATTATTGATAACATCACATAAATTTGACTGTGGTCTAGAGTCATTATAGCTAATTTTTAAAAAATGTTTTTGAATTATAAATTTTATATACAGTATCTTTTGTTTTTCATTTATTTTTCTATTTAGTGCTTATACATGTTTAATGCATGCCCACGTGAGCATGCCTAGCACAAAGGCAGGATATTAGGTGCCCTTTTGTACTGCCCTCAGCCTTCCTGCACAGATCCTTCACTGAACCTGGACTGTATTCTTTAAAGGCTAAATTGGCTGCCAGGGAGCACTAGGGTGCACTGAGCCCTGCACCCAATGCTTGGGTTACAGCTCCACATGGCCATGCTTAGCTTTTTTTTTTCAATGCTACCAGCTAATTTATTTATCTAGAGTTGTATTTGACAGCTGAAGTAGAATACTACAGCAACATAAAGCTATGTTTTCTTTTTTATTAAATATTTTTACATACAGATTTATATTATTACACATATATACAATAAACTACCTATATCAAGAAGAACCATAACACAATCAGGAATTATATAAATGTTACATTCTTAGTGTTTTGGCTATTTGTATTTGGCAGCCTTGAAGGAAACGTCTTTTCTATCCTAGTGTGTCTAAAATTCTGAATATAAATCAATATTTATCATATCTCGTCATTACCAACTTAAAACATCTATCTAGACCTAAAAACATCTTAACCCCTAAACAACTAAGCTTCATTGTAAAACTGAACTATCTAGTCTTCAATCCCATGAGAAACGTGAGAAGGAGTAAAATTGATTATCTAAGTACTGGGTGTGCAGGTTAATAGCTTTCCAAATGAGAAGACAGACAGTGTGCTGCCTGAATAGTCACCCAAAACTCTCTATAACATTGGAGCATCATATTCAGCTTTCAGGCCCAATATATCTGACAGATATATTTGTGAGGCAGGAACTGTTGAGGATTTGCTTACCCCGTCTAGGCAGAGTTTGGCTGTCGACTCTGACGCATCCAAGATTGCCCTTTTTAAAGCAGAATTCTGTCTGTGGCAGAAATGAGGACATTTTGCTCAGTGGCTTGTTTGCCACATTGGAAGCCATCTCCATAAGGAGCTTCTCTGATGCACATCATCCTCTGTGAGGTAGGCTGGGTGTTGCCAGAAGTTAACCTGTCTCATTGTCAGTGTATCTTTAAATTAATGAAAGCATTTTAAATGCCATATTCTGTATGTCTCTGAGGTTTTTGAAAACTTTATCTAATTATTTTACCTTATCTTTCTATAAAATCATATCTATCTGTTGCATCTAACATGTATATCCTTGTGATAAATATGGACTAGTAATTGATATGACCATGATTTGATCAACTAACAGTTAACTTGTATAACTTATTTATCCTAAACAGCCTGCAATAACACTTTCAAAGTATTGGAAGTAAACCTTATATTATAATTGAGTTCTATGAATACAATAGCACATGTTAGAGTATATATATAACATATACTCTAATATATATATATAATGTTTCTGAAGAATAACCTTACATTTGAATTCTATAGCACTGTATCTGAAATTAAACTTATTTTGCATCTATATACAAAATCTATACCAGTGAATTAAAAAGAACCTTGTGAGTAACAATTGAGGCATTAAGTTGAGGAGTAGATTCATTAATCTACTTTCTGTTCTATCTTCCCTATATGTTTCTATATTCCCCCTTCTTTCTTTCCAACCCCTATCTCCAAACCTAGGAATTGAAGATAAAGGAAAAGAGAGACATCCCTGAGTCCAACCTTGTTTTCTCTCTAAATAAGACCAATAATAATTATAACCAACTCCCATTGAAAATAACCCTCTCTAGCCCAAGAAAGCAACCAGAAACCTACCCGACCTGCCTTAAAGGAAATGAGGAAATGAGCATCCTTTTCTTAAGGGTTATTCCTGCTGATTTGGGATGAATACTACCTTTGTAAGGACCCAAATAGAATTGGGGAAATGGTTAAACAAGCTAGGAATATCATTTGTGGTCCAGTTTCTAAATGTTGAGGATTTCCAGGCTTAATTAAAGTCCTGTGTGGGACATTCTGAAATGCTGGACCAACTCGGGTTTTAAGCTGTCTTCAAAGTTGTCCTGGGAGCTGTCTTGTTCTGATGAGGAACAGCAACTGGATCCCTTGGTCCTGGAACATGAGGGATGCAGGATGTCAGTGTCCAGCATGCTGAGGGGAGTGAATCCTGTCAGGTCTGATCCATTGTCAGTGTCTGATTCTTTTGTTCTGAAGCCATATAATTTCTCACATGCAGTATACAGTCCCAATATTATATTTGTATAAGATGTGCTTGATGCACAGAACAATTAAGGCTGGTTTTCTCCTCTTTGTATGAGCTGGAAAAAAAAACATCTGCAAATCTTCATGCCATACAAAGGATGGCATCTCGTAATAATTCATAGAGATTCTGTAGCCAACAAGAAACATTGTCTATGTCTAGACATTCATGACTCAGCCAGTCTCAGAGCTATTCCCGTACAGAGGGATTAGCAATATAAGTTACCTGCATGTTCTACCGTTTCAATTCTTCACGTCCTGATTGTATCCTCCTCCCTCATTCCCTCCCAATGCCTTCCCTCCCTCATGCCCTCTCCCTCCCTCCCCTAGTCCTCAGTAGTGCCATGTTCCTGACCCATCGCACATATCCACAGTTTGTCTGGAATTACTCTCCACTTATCTTTGCTTGGGAACCCATTTACAAACTCATCTTCCCTGTTTTTTTTTTTTTTTTTTTTTTTTTTTTGTTTTTTTTTTTTTTTTTCATGGCAGGGAAAAAGGATCTCTTAACAAACATCTCAGAAATAAGAGAAGAGTGAGCACAAAACTGCCTATTTCTAGGGCTTCACAAATTGTGCATGAAGTCACTGAAAGATACAAACAAGCAGACATAAGTGGAGCAAGATTGGATGTACTTGCCACACTTTACACTGAAGCATAATAGATACCAGCCAGATGCATGTCTGTGATGCCCTTCTAGCTCCTCCCACAAGACCAATAGCAACTTCAAAGAAGGGTCTACGCCACTTTCACTAATAGTTGGGCCATGGCCCAACAAGAAGGAGCATGGAGGTGTTCAATATTCTTTTCTTAAAATGGCCCCGAGAGAAATTAGTGACAGTGTAATGTATAACTCTGACTTGACTCGGTGTCTCATCCACAAAAGGCATAGTATTAAAAACACAAGTGCAGTAGGGTCCTCACACTGTCAGCTAAGGTGTCAGCTAGGGTGCTACTTTAAAACTTCAAACCATGTTCGCGCAAACTATCCTACAAATATCCATCACTAACATTATTACTAATATTTCTTTAAATAAAGGTGGCTGACAGTGTACCCAGTCTCCTACAAGTCTAGCTAAGATATCATTTAGCTGTGGCAAATCACAGCTAAATGCTATACTGCTTGTTACTCAAAATTAAACAGCTAGAAATGGCCATTGTCTTTTAGTTGAGCATTTGTGTTTTATAGTCTTCTTTACATTAGAAAGAACCCTCCCATCACAGTAAGAAAAGGCTGACTTTATGTCCCCTCTCCTAGATACTGTCACTTATTCCTTTTGTCTTAGTGTTTTATGTAGTTAACGCTCCCATTTAATTGCATAAGGTCCCCTCATTTAGATGATAAATTGTATAGTTTGCTTGCTCATTAGAGGCATTTAGATTCATCCATGGATACCTGTATGAAATAATTAGTTCCATCTTTTGGGGCAATCTGTGAGATCTGGATGGTCAGGTAGAGAGAGGGCAGGAAGGGATATCCTGAAGGGTGTCATATCATTAGATAAAGTGTGTAAGTCTTAGGTGATTTTTTTAAATGGAGAGCCTAGAGAAGTAACCCATGGAAAATGGTTTTAATAGGGATGGACTAAGCAATTATGTGCATGGCTTTCTTCAATTCCTGACTGTGATCACTTTGATACTAAGTGCGAAGGGAAGAAGGTGGCTATTTATTTGTGATTGGTGAGAGGGGAGATATTTATTCAGAAAGGCCTGGAAATCAATATCTCTGAGATTTGCCATGAGAGCTGTTCAATTACTGATACAGATAATTGCAACATTAATCTGCTTCTGCAATTTAGAGAAGAGTCAAACCCCAGAACAATTGATTTTAAAGAAAAATAAAGTCAAAGGTAGATCAAACCTATTCTTCTTGTACCTTTAGTAAGAAAATCTCAGCTCATTTTAACGGAAGGGAGTGTGATAGAATATATGTAAGCATGCAAACAGTAATAATGTGAAGCTGCACTGTCTCTTGGACAGAAGAGAGAGAAGACACTTATTGTGCCTGTTCCTGGGTGCATGTATATAAGAGTATGCATTCGTGTGTCCATGTACATGTGTTTATGCCAAAGATCAAGCTAAGTTGAGCCTGATGATCTGAGTTCAATTTCCCGGTCCTACGTGGTGGAAGGAGAGAATCAACTCCTGGTTGTTGTCATCTAATGTGTGCACCATGGTTAATACATGCATGTACATGAACAACACACACACACACACACACACATACACATAAATAAATAAATAAATAAATAAATAAGTGAAAAATAATAAAAGTCCACAGCACCGTTCAAGAGGTTTAAAAGGAACTCAGATGCAGGGAAGCTAAAAAATGCAAATTGAGTCTCCCTGGGAATAAGATAATGAGCCCATTAGAGGTCTGATGGCGTGTTGCTGCTGCTGGTGTTGCTGCCTTTGAGTCAAAGTGCACGTCAGAGTCAAAATGGAGGTGTAGTGGTAGCTCCAGAGTCAACAGAGGCATAGTCCCAAGCTGAGATGCCTGGGGCATAGATTGTTTTCATACTGTTGGACCTTTGATGCACACACTGGGAGCTCAGAGGACACATTGGTGGGGCTGTTAGTAAGAAAAGTGTTTATGTGTCCTACTTATGGAGTTCTGATGAGGGATTTGCACTCTCTCCTTAGTCTGGTCTTTCTGATAAATTACTGGGGCTGGTTTTATCGATAGTATTTTAATATGCTCCTTCAGTCACTCCTTACCTCAAAGAATTTGTGAGGTGTCAATCTTTTCACTTTTAGAAGATGTTACTAATAAGTGCATTGACCACAGCTGGCTCTGAACACATGGTGCAGGGTCACCCTCCATTCTTAAAATGACGTCATATGCAACTTGTAAAATACAGTCGTCTGGGACAAGGGAGACTAGCCACTGTTTTGTTCAATAGAGCAAACTGAGGCTGACTATTAAGGTAGTACACAAAGCCATCTAGTGGAGGAAAGTCCAACCCAGGCTGTTGGAAAGCATACTGTGTCAGCTGATGAAGTGGGTGCCACCTGCAATCAGGGTGGGTCTTCGTCTGTTCAGTTTAACCTCTCTAGAATTCAAACCTATGACACAACCAGAGATATATTTTCTAGCTGAGTCCAAGTCCAATCAAGATGACAATGAAGATTAACTGTCACAGATCTATCCTACGTCAACAAGAAAGCCATTCCCATGGTGCTTGGGTCATAACTTTCCATGTGGCGGGAAGCCACCTGAGCACCTGTATTCTACATTGTTTCCCTACTTGCTGAGTTGTGAGGTGTCCTAGTCACGTGGCCCTGCTACCAAAAACTGTGTCATGCCTTTCTTTCTGTGGTGGACCCTACTTTCTCAAAGAATGAGCCAAAGTAAAAGTTTCCTTTTATAGAAAAAATAAATAGCCAAGGCACATCCATAAGCGAAAAATATGAATGAATTAGAAAACCAAAATGAAAAGGTTAGAATATAGGACAAAGGAATGGATAAACATGAAAGGAAGCTAAGAGGCTTAGAAGGCAGTGGAGGATAAGAATGATTTGAATTGAGCTTCATAAAATCCTGATAAAATAAATTAACAAGGGGTATTTGAAGAGAAATTATGTAGGAATTTTCATCAGTGGGAAAAACGTATATTCTGAGAAGGAACAAAAAAAGAAAATAAATTATGGGCAATAAAAATAATAGTAAATCTATACCTAGAATACACATAGAAAGTATATAATACTCCAAAAAGGAATTGAGTAGAAAGTTTAAAACTGGAAACATATATAAATACAATATATTAAGCACAAAATAGTTGAACAGTATCTTGAGCTATATCATTGAATAAAATGATTAGCTGTCTTGGTAGTGTACATCTATACTTCCTAGGGAGCTCAGGGTTGCTTAGAAGTATGGAGTCTGTCACAAAACACATGCTAAGGATGGTTTGGTGGCAGAGTGATTCTTTTGTGTGCACAAGGCCTGTGTTTAATGCCCAGATACCCGCACAATAATCAACCAACCAGTCAATAATAATAATTAATGATTAACAATTAATGATTAATAATAAAAACAGATGATTAAGATCATCTGTTTTTGTTATTACAACAGAATCCGTTTAACTATGTTATATTTCTCTGAGTATGGGATTCAGTTTTGTTTAATATGTCACTCTTATTACATGACAGTAGTCAGATTACCTCCAACCTCTGGAAGCCCGGGATCTGGGTTAATCTTGTCAGCCCTTTCTATTTAGGACCTGGTACCTTCACGGCCTGTTTTTCCATCTTTGTGAAAAGACCAAATGTACCAATGGCTTTAGCTTAGTTCAAATTATACCTTCAGTGTTAGCACATCAGAGCCTCTGGCTGGGATGCTTAGGAAATACAGATGTGCTCCCTCACCATAATGCACAAGCGCAGGGAGTAAGACTGCTGCTCTCTCACAGCCAGTCTTAGCTGGGGAGTTATCTGCCAGTCTTCTGCACTGCGCTTCCCTGTTTTTTGTTTTTTTGGAAGAAAAGTCTAAAAAGTAAAGATAGTATTAATACTGTCTTTTATGTTGTTATCCCATATGCACATTTCGTCCACACTTTGTCCATATGCAGTATCCCTTGATAGATCTACATTTGATTGTAATGGAATATTGCCAAGAAGAAAGGGAGCAGCCATCAATAAATATATTGTTTTGTATTGAACCTCCACAGGCATTTATACTAGAAGTCTTGTCTGGGTAAATAGTTTAAGAAATATGACTCTGAATTTTTAAGCAATTGTAAATATCTGAGGTGGAAAATAGCAGAGATACCGGAAGATATAATTCTACACATTGGCTAAGTATAAGTGTGTTTTTAATGACCTCTACTCATCTAATACATTTTTTTTTTGCTTCAAAAATGATTTAAAAATGAGTGTAGAGCATGCCTTCAGCAGTAAGAAAGACTGTTAGCCCAGCTCTTTCTCCTTGAATCATTTTACTCTGTACTGAAACGCTGCGATGGTGCTGCCTAGCTTTACCATGGATCTTTCTCTATACTTAAAAGATGGTTTAGAATTATGATGAGTAAGTCTGTTTTTATGAGAGTTATATTCTAAAGGATTTAGAGGAGACATTTACCTAATTATAGAGGCTGAAACTATGGGTTGTTTTGGTAGAATGCTTGCCGGTGTACAAGATGCTGAGCCTGATCCCCAGCCCCGTATGAAAGATATAACCAAGAGGTAACATGCTTGTTATTCCAAACCTTAGGAGGGGGAAGTAAAAGGATCTCAAGTTCAAGGTCATCCTTTACTACATAGTAAGTTTCAAGGCAGCATGAAACCCACCTCAAAAAGCACAAATTTGCGGGAAGACAGGTGTTGAATTCTGTGTCGTTCTGATCTAAATACACGAGAGAGAAACAACTTGAGAGGAAACCTTTCTTTTTATCCTTGTTTTCACAGGATTTGGGGACATCACAGTGGGGGGGGTGGCCTGCTAGTATGTCCCAAGCCATGGCTGCAGGAACCTGTGCCAAAGACTCAGCTAGTCGAACAGGAAGCAGAGAGCACAGTAGGCAGCCCCTCGTCATCAGAGGTCAGGCCCTAGTGTCTCTCTTCCTCAGAGGAGACCGCAGCACATAAAGCCCGCACAGGCTCTCGTAATGCCAACAAAAGCTGGGCAGCAGACACTGAGAACATGAGCCGTGGAGGGTGTTTCATATTCAGAGCATCATAGCACATGCTGCCATGATGTCTGTGGCCCGGGGCTATGAGAAACAAATACTCTGTAGTGTGAATGAGAATGGCCTTCTGCGTGAAGTCACTGACTCCTAGAGCTTATATATGCTGTCGTAATATTGATCGGTGGTAGATGTCAAATGATAACTTCATATTTTGAAATGTGATGTCTCACAAAATATGGATGTTTATTAATATCATGTGCCTGTTCCCAAGGAAGTGATTTTTACATCTAACCCCCTGTCCACTTAATATAATTAATTTTCTTTTTTTTTTCTTTTTTTATTTATTATTTTATTAGTGTATTCTTGTTACATCTCAACGGTTATCCCATCCCTTGTATCCTCCCATTCTTCCCTCCCTCCCATTTTCCCCTTATTCCCCTCCCCTATGACTGTTCCTGAGGGGGATTACCTCCCCCTGTACATGCTCATAGAGTATCAAGTCCCTTCTTGGGAACCTGCTGTTCTTCCTCTGAGTGCCACCGGGTCTCCCCCTCCAGGGGACATGGTCAAATGTGAGGCACCAGAGTACGCGAGAAAGTCATATCCCACTCTCCACTCAACTGTGGAGAATGTTCTGACCATTGGCTAGATCTGGGTAGGGGTTTAAAGTTTACCGCCTGTATTGTCCTTGGCTGGTACTACTCAGCTATTAAAAACAAGGAATTCCCGAAATTTGTGGATAAATGGATTGAGATAGAAATGATCATAATGAGTGAGTTAACCCAGAAGCAGAAAGATTCAAATGGTATATACTCACTTATATCTGCATACTAGCCCAAGGGGCATATCCCACGAAAGCCTTCACTTACCAGGAAACTGGGACAGAGGGGAAGACATCCTATTGGGACTCTAAATGAGAGAAACATGGGAGAATAGCAAAGTAGAAGGATCCAGAGGGTCCTAGAAACCTACAAGTAGAACATTATGATAGGCAGATTTGCGCCCAGGGGTCCCGCTAAAATTTTCATTGTTAAAAATACTTTGCTTTACTCTATTTTCCAATGACCTGCAAAGTAAAAAGTCTTGAAGCAAGGTGAAGATGTCCGTGGTTTAAGGGTGTTTGGTGCTTGATCATAAGGGCCCAAGTTTGAAATCAGGCAACAGAGAAAGAAGTTACAGGTAGTACAGATGAGACTTGATACGCTGAGGTCAGATGGTATTAATCTTGAAATACTTTGACCAATGCAAGGGGAGTTAGATTAAGTCATGAGTCATAAGCACCAGGTAACTCATGAGTGGGCAAGATAGTTTCAAAAAACAGGATTAAAAACTAAAACCATTCAACTGTGGAGAATATTCTGACCATTGGCTAGATCTGGGAAGGGGTTTAAAGTTTATCTCCTGTATTGTCCTTGGCTGGTGCCTTAGTTTGAGCAGGACCCCTGGGCCCAAATCTGCCTATCATATTGTTCTACTTGTAGATTTCTAGGACTCTCTGTATCCTTTTATTTTGCTGTTCTCCCATGCGTCTCTCATTTAGAGTCCCAATAGGATGCCTTCCCCTCTGTCCCAGTTTCCTGGTAAGTGAAGGCTTTTGTGGGACATACCCCTTGGGCTAGTATGAGTGGAGAGTGTGATACCACTTTCTCACGTACTCTGGTGCCTCACATTTGACCATGTCCCCTGGAGGGGGAGACCTGGTGGCACTCAGAGGAAGGACAGCAAGTAGCCAAAAAGAGACTTGATACCCTATGAGAATATATAGGGGGAGGTAATCCCCCTCAGGAACAGTCATAGGGGAGGGGAATAATGGGAAAAGGGGGGGGGGAGGAATGGGAGGATACAAGGGATGGGATAAACATTGAGATGTAACAAGAATAAATTAAAAAAAAAAAGAATACTACTCACTGTGCAGGTCAATAAACTTCAAATGAATATTCTTAAAAAAAAAAAAAACTAAAACCATACAAGGTGCGTTAGTTTCTTATAACGATTTTCACAATTTGCTCATAGCAACGAACTACAGGTAGAGAAATGTGCAAAATGATCATAATCTCTCACGCTCAAAATTAGACACATGGTCCAGCATTGAAGGCAGCACTAGTGAGCATTGTATAAAATGCAAAATTCCCAGTTTAACCAGCTACACAGATGATTACCACACACAGACTCAGAGAAGCACTGTTACCATAAAGTTGTGTCTTTGGTGCAAGGCGGTTTTTTTAGTGGTTGTAAGTTTTCACAATAGATTAGCAAAGGATCAACTTCAAATCAATATGACAATTGTTTACAAAGAAATCTGTTGAAGCACTTCTGATGGTATGCCCTGTCCAACAGTTATCCAAACTACCAGTGCTCTCTTTTGATAGGTGCCAAGGAGATATGACTTCTCATTTACTTATTATACCTTGCAGCGAAAGTGCTCTGTGATCACTCCCAGTGGAGACAGGTCATTAACTGATGATTTGTAGTCTAAGGCTGATTTACTGGTCTTTGACTTCAGGTGCTTTTGCATTCAGCATGGATGACATGTCAACCAGGTGGCCACTGGTAATGTCATGTGTTGAAACTGTTACATGGGGCAGAGATTCCAGATTGTACCACTTTGTTTCACTATTTTTTTTTTTTTTTTTTTTTTTTTTTTTTTTTTTTAGTAAAATGTACATCTTTGGAGCAATGTACTTGTGGTAGATAGAGACTGATTAAAGGAATGTAGAAATAAAAGAAACCATAAAACCAACCTCACCAAGTACCAATTGTCCTTTAATCAGGAGAATGAACAACAGCAATTTCTTGAGAGTGGAGACTGAGACCATGGCTGTACAGGGGCTTGCAGTTTTACAGGGCAGAAGAGGGAACTTGGAGGACAGAAGATTCCATCTATAGGTCAGGTCCCCTGAAGTCCCAAAGTGGAGAGATACCAACAAAGACTAGTACGTTGATCTTCTTACCAGAGGCTTCCTGCATCCTAACTGGCCATGAGTGTTAACAGTCATGTCAACTCTTCTGCCCAGAGATTCACAGGCCACCAGACATTTTTCAGTCATTAACACTTCAACTTATAGTTAAGGAAATTACTCAAAAAAAAAAAAAAAAAAAAAAAAAAGGATGCTGGTAGATGATTTTAATAACCCTAACATGTAATGAGGCTCTGAATGCAGCTCGGTATAAAACAGAAGATCATGAGATTAGACTGTCTGGGATCTAATTGTCTAATTTGGGTCTTAGGAGCTAAATAAATTCAAGTAAGTTTCTTTGTGTTTCCAAGTCTCCACTCTATAATTTATGAGATGAATATAATTTTTCCTCACTTGAGGTAGAGGGGTATAAGGTAATAGATATTGTTGTGAAGTGCCCACACACACATTTAGCCCTTTATAAATGTTAGAGATCTTCATTTGCTGTCCCTTTATTTCTCAAACCTGATAAAAGTATGGAGAAGAGGCCATTTGAACTGATAATTTTTTTATTATATCGTCTTGGAAAGTACAAACATTCAGGGAAAAGCAATTGCATAAATGGGATGGATATTACATTTTAAACATGATGGTATCATACATTCAAACAAGAGCTTTAGAATCTTATTAAGCTGGGAGCCATTATCGTACTTTCCCTAAGTTCTGTGCTATGAAAATACTGAATACAATAGTTTATGAAACCTCACAACAGCCCTAAACATGTTTGCAAAAAACACAAAATATATCCCACCATATGCTGTGACTTCTCACTTTATAAAGTATGTACCACAGCCTTTGTCTCCCCCCTCCCTCCCTCCCCCCCCTTTCTCTCTCTCTCTCCCTCCCTATTAGTTACCAAATTGTCACATATGTTACATACAATACTCTACACTTTGTTTTTCTCCGTTACTCCTTTTCTATCAACAATAGTTACCCAAGGATAGGAAGATTGCTCAGTGAATAAATCACTTTCTGCACAAGCACATGAATTATACTTTGGGCCCGAAAACCTAAGTGAAAAGCATATTCCTAGAGAGTGGCCACTAAGAAAATAGAAACAGGAGGATCCCTGGGGCTTGCTGATCAGCCAGTCTAGATGAAATGGCCAGCTCCAGGTTCAGTGAGAGACCTTTGAACAAAGCAGTGTAACTTCAAGGCACAGAATTCAGAGCCACACAGGTATTCAAACAATAGCAAGAAGAGTGGCCTCTCCTTCATTAACTTTCTTGTTTACACAAAACTAATGATACAGGGATATAATCACAATAACAACTCAATTTGATCATGAGAAATGATTCCTGGGAGAAGGAGAATTAACCACTTCCCAGGGATGAGCCCTTTAGTGTTTGTCCGATGCACAATGGTCTCTCTTGAAACTCTATAAGTCACGTACAGAATCTGTTGTAACTGTCACTTGATTAGCTTAGATGTTGGTAATAACCATGTGACTGAGACACTTGTCTTTGACAATTTCAATTATCATAAAAGGCCTCATTGTGGTGAGATTAAAAAAAAAAACAGTAAATAAATAGAGGAGAAAAGCTAAGGGTTAGAATGAACAGTAACTTCCTAGAGTAACACCTTTACATCTCTTTAAAGAGATGCTCCTGTTGACATCATTACTGGGATCCAGTTATTACCCATATCTTTATTATGCAGAATCTGTTAAAAAATACTGTTTCATGTTAACCAGGCATATTTCTTCCTATACTAACCATGATTATACAATGTTTTTCTCACTGTCTACTTTTATAGAGCACTATCTCACTTCCCACAGTGTCTGACCAAAACTTTTTTGGCTTTCTGGTAGTTTGAGTATCATAGATTTGCGCAGAAAAACTGATCAATATTTCCCACAGAACTCCCAATAGCTGCATAACCAGAATTTAGCAACATCCATGAGAATACGTGGATTACCTTAACTGTAATTTACATGGTGAATTTTACTTGCTTTTATTGAAAGTCATTATTCTAGGCAGAAAACTCAGAAAATGTTTTCTCCGGAAATGACATCAGTTCTCTGTGTTAAGTAGAACCAGAAGTATACAGGATAAAAATATTATATGAAAAAAAAAAAAAAAAACCTCAAGGGAACAACAGTCTTTACAATAGCCACAATCAATATGAAACATCGTGGCGTAACCCTAACCAAGTAACTGCAAGGCTTGTATAACAAAATCTTAAAGTGTCTGAAGGAAGAAAATGCAGAAAATCTCAGATGATTGAAAGCTCTTTCATGCTTATGGATTGATAGAATTAACATAGTAAAATGGCCATTCTATTAGAACCAATCTACAGATTCAATGCAATCCCCATCAAAATTCCAACACAATTCTTTATAGATCTTGGAAGGACAATACTCAATTTAATATGTATATATATATATATATATATATATATATATATATATATATATGTATATATATATACATATATAAATTTAATATGGATATATATATCCATATTAGCTTAGAAGTTGGTAATAATCATGTGACTGAAACACTTGTCTTTTGACAATTTCAGTTATCATAAAAGGCTTCATTATGATGAGATTAAAAAAGTAAATAAATAGAAAAGCTATATATATATATATATGCTTCAGGATAGCTAAAACAATCCTGAACAATAAACAAACTTCCAAAGGTTTCACCATCCCTGACTTAAGCTATACAACAGAGCTATAATAATACAAACCACATGATGTTTGCACAAAAACAAACAGGTTTATCAACAGAATTTAATTGAAGACCCAGACATTAATCCATACACCTATGAACACCTGATTTTTTTTTTATAAGGAAACCAAAAAATACACAACGGAAAAAAGAAAACATCTTCAACAAATGGTGCTGCTCTTCCTGGATGTCTGCATGTAGAAGTATGCAAAAATAGATCCACATGTATTAAGTCAAAGTGGATCAAAGACTTTAACATTAAACCAGACACACCGAACTTAGTAAAACAGAAAGTCGGGAATAGCCTTGAATGCATTAGCATAGGAGACAACTTCACATACAAAACACTGATATCAACCCCAGATCAACAATTAGTAAACAGGGCTTTAATGAAATTGAAAAGAACATCATTACTAGGACAAAATGTCAGCCTATAGAATTGGGAAAAATATTTTAACCAAGGTCACATCTGATAGATATCTAATATCCAAAGTATATAAAGAACACAAGAAACTAGGCATGGGCAAAATAAACAATACAATGTAAAAAATAAGGTACAGAGAATTCTAAATAGAGGAATCTCCAATGGCTGAGAAATACTTAAAGGAGCATTCAACATCCTTAACGACCAGGAAAATGCAAATCAAAACGACTTTGAAATTCCATCTTGCACCTATCAGAATGGTACAATCAATAACAAGTGACAGTTCATTCTGGTGCACATGTGGAGCAAGGGGAACACTCCTCTATTGCTGGTGGGGGTGCAAACTCATAAAACCACTATGGAGATCAATACAACAGTTCCTTAGATCTACCTCAAGACCCAGCTATACCGCTCTTGGGATATATTCAGTGAACGTTCCACTCTACTACAAGGACACTTACTCAACAGTGCTCATAGAGGCTTTATTCATAATAGCTAGAAACTGGAAACAGTGTAGTTATCTCTCAACATAAGAAAGGATAAAGAAAATGTGTATTTACACAACGGAGTAGTATTTAGTTAGCAAAAAAAAAAAACCAAAAAAAAAAAAAAAAAAAAAAAAAAACCAAAGAAAACAAAAAAAAACCTCAACATGATAAAATTTTCAGGTAAAAGAATGGAACTATAAAAAAAATTGTCCCGAAGGAGGCAACCCAGATCCAGAAAGTTAAGATCCATGGACCCAGAGAGGCTAAGTAACCAAGAAAACTCCAGGGCAGATGCATGGATCCCACCTGGAATGAGAAATATAATAGATTGCGCAGGGGGACTCTGGATGGGTGAAGGTGGTAATAGGGGTGATCAGGTGGGCAAAGGAAGGACAGAGGGAGACAACACAGGGAGACAAGACCGAAATAGGGGGTTAATGTTGAAACCTACTGCAGGGGAAATTTTCTGGAACCTATGAGGGCAACCCTAGGGAGAACTCCTGGTAATGGAGGATAAGGAAACTGAAGTAGACATCTTCAGGAACCTGGTAAGTCTCAGAGTGGTGGGACCAGGATATCAACCCTGTCACAAAACCCTTGACCCACACCTGTTCTGCTTGTAAGATGTGCTAGGATAATAGTGTCTCAGTGCTTGTGAAAGAGGACAACCAATGACTGGTCTAACTTGAAGCCCAACCTCTAAGAAGGGGCCCATGCCCAGCACTGCCTGGGTGGCCAAGAACTGGAAGCTGGATGGCTCAGAGACCTAGGGTAGAACCATAAAGGATAGACAAAGAAGTGAATGAAATAATTCTTAAAGTTATTCTGCTATACTCAAAGGCTAGAGCCCAACCCAATCAAAGAAGTTTCCTGCAGCAGCTTATGGAAGCAAGTGCAGAGACTCACACTCAAATGTTAGGCAGAGCTCAGAGCTCTGGAAACTCTGAGGAAGAGGGAGAGGAAGGATTGTAGGAGTGAGAGGGGCTGAGGATACCAGGAGAACATGGCCCATGGAATGAAATAAGCAGAGCTCATAGGGGCTCACAGAGACTGAAAGCGTAATTGTGGAGTCTTCATGGGTCTGGCTAGGTCCTCCACAAACATGCCATAGTTGTTTAGCTTGGGGTGTTTGGGAGGGCTTCCTAACCATGAAAAGGAAGGTGTCTCTTACTCTTTTGCATGCTCTTGGGACCCTTCTTTTCATACTGGGTTTGTCTGGTCCAGCCTTAATATGAGGTAACTCAGACCCAGAGAGACATCAACTGCACGTTCTCTCGTATTTGTTGATCATAGTTCTGAGTCTTTAGATATGAATATGTAAACTGGAATACATACTCAAGTCAGTAAAGCATGAGTGAGGGTCAAGAGAGGAGGATGGCAGGCTACAGGTGTTATAAAGGGGTAGTGGGAAAATGGGCTGGGAGGCTTAACAGGGAGAGGAAAGGGGAGGCAATAATAAAGAGGAAGAAGAAGAGAGGAGGGATAAACACACTAAGGATGTTTGAAAAAGCTGTAGGAAAGCACAGTATGTGTGTGTGTGTGTGTGTGTGTGTGTGTGTGTGTGTGTGTGTGTGTGTGTGTTTAAATGATAATTCTCTCCCCCAAGAACCTTAGACCATATAACAAAAGCCCCAGTGCCAGGCACAGGAAACCTTCCTTTGAGTTATTAAGCCACTAAATATTTTAATTTATTTATTCTTCCCTGTGAAATACAGTTTATTATTTTCCAATTTAATGACTGTTATAGGTTAGATTTGTGTCCCACAAAGTGCATACATTTAAACTCTAGCCTCCAGGCCCCCAAAGCCCTAAAAGAAAGTTACAACTCAAATATTCTGTATAAAAAGGATATACTTTAGATCAAAGAAAGACATCTAAACATGGGTGTGTATCTAACAGAAGAAAGCTCCCATGAGAGCACAGAAAGTTGGCTATTCATAAGTTGAGAGGGGCCTCAAAAGAAACCAGACTGAGGATACCATAATGCCATTGTTTTAACACCCATAGATGTGAGAAAATTAAATGTATGTTGTTTAATCCAGTCTATATTTTGCTATGGACAGCCCTATTAAACTCATACAACAGGTGACTAGGAGGGGCATGGGAGGGGCATATGCCTACCTTGCGGAGGACATGGGATTCAAAGCCCAGAAGTCTTACACAAGGTCCCAAGCTCTTAATTTTCTCTGCCTGCTACCTCTCAGGATGTAGAAAATGGAACAATGAGAGGAAGTTACATACTCTCAACGGCACAAACATCCGCAATATTGGCTAGTTACTAAGCCAGAGCTCTTTCATTTCCTCCTTCATGGGCAATTGAAATTGTCCTGTGACACTTCAGGGGTGTGGTTTTTCTAAAAGCTCCATTTCATTAACCTTCATTTTTCTACACAAGAGAGCTGAGGCAGCACCAGCTCTGACACACGTGTCCAGGCTGCTGAGCTAATGTTCATGGATGAAGGATGCTGAAAATTTGTAAAAGGGCTCTGTAGTCACTTAAGACATTAGAGTCATATTCCATATCAACTTCTAACTGCCCTGGTAAGGTTTATGGCACAACATCCTTTACAATATTAATTTAAACCCAAATTTTATTTGTCACACTGATGTTGAAAGCCTTTTAGTGCTTTCAACAGACACCAGAAGAGCCATTAACAGAGATGCTCTAAATTAGAAAGGGTTTCTCTGGAGTCTGCCTATTCACACACTTTAGTTAGTGAGCAAAGAATTGGAAGTTGTTACATTGGACCGACTGTCAATTATGTGATAACTCCAGTCAAAGCAGCATCTTTTCTGGCACTAAGTTGCATGTGGGAAAAGGGCCCCACATTCTAAGGGCCAGGGAGAAAAAATAAGCCTGAGCCATGCCAAGTTAGATTCTGCGTTCCAAAGCTCTTCCCATTATTCTGTATATTTAAATGTCTCCCCTCTGATGCAATGTGTTATTACATTATTCCATGGAGAATCTGATAACGCCACTTAAAAGAAATGTCACCAAGATTAAACATTTTGACAAAGTACCACATTACAGACCCTTAATAGTTTGTTTTACAGCTCATCTAGCTTGAAAATCTTAATATACCACAGTAGCAGCTTTTAAACGAAAGAATTTAAGGCATTAACATCTGAGGAAGGTGAACAAAAATATATTTTCTCATTCTTTCATTCATTATGCTTACGTGTGAGAGGGGTATGCTTGTGTGCGATGGGTGTGTGTGTCCCTGCATATGATATGGATATCAGACTTTAATGTTTACTACTGTCGTAGTTTGCATTCTGTTGTCGAGATAAACATTAACCAAAAGCAACTTTGGGAGGAAAAGGTTTATTGTCAAGGAAGCCAAATGTGGACTCAGGTCAGGAACCAATAGTTGACACCCAAACTGTATTTTATAGATGTACATTAAAAAAATCTTAATGGGTTGATATGGAAACTAAGAAATGGGTGTGGAAAGACCAGACAGAGTCTGTCCCAGTAAGGAGATTCTCTCAGAAGAATTGAAAATTAGTCATTGCAGGGTAATCTGCAGCCCAGGCTGTAACAGTGCCAAAGCTGAGTTTAAGAAGTCAGCCAGTGTTCTCCGGAACTTAGGTATTAGCACATAATGCAGTTACTATGACAATGGCATTGCCATATCTAATGGGAATAGCAAAAGTCATAAAGCCAGCACCGTTGCTTGACAAAGACCCAGCAAAGCTGAGACACATGATGCTGTCACTGTTGTGATCTCTTTCACTCTTAGTCTTGATGTCCATGTGTTATATGCCTGGGGGAAGAGGATTTTAATATTTGTACAACTTGGGCATACTGAATTCATGGAAAACTTCTTATGAATCATTTATGGCTTCTCCCGGAGTACTGCTTCTAAGCTTCCCTGAAGAAAGTCCTGAGCATATTACCCCTCACTATTTTAGGGAGTTTTGAAAATATTCTTATTTAATTTTAATTTATGTGCATTTGGGTGAGGGTGTCAGATCTTGGAGTTACAGACAGTTGTGAGCTGCCACGTGGGTGCTGGGAATTGAACTCTGGTCTTTTGGAAGAGCATACGGTGCTCTTAACCACTGAGCCAATTCTCCAGCCCAAGAGAGTTTTCTTCTCTGGACATATGTGAAGGTCTTTCTTATTATACCCTGGAGGTTGTGACTCACAAAAAGATATCAGAGATCTCCTTATGAGACCCCGGCTCAAGATACTCTTAGAGCATCTGCTCCTGGACTTACTCAGGAACAAAATAAGCTTTAAAAGGTAAGCAAGATGCTGTGGGCTAGAGATCAACAGCAGATCATATGGAAAGCCTCTTCCTACTGTACACTTAGGTGATCATGTGACATATAAGAGTGCAGGCTGTATATGGTGTGTCCCTCAAGGAAAAGATACGTAACAACGTTAAATTGGCTGAAGTTATCTCTGCCCTACACAGGGATTTGTACTGATGGACAAAGAAAGATGTAGGGAAATAATTTTAAAAAGTGCTAAGACGGCCCATTCTTAGAAAAGTTAAGCACATGCAAAGCCACTGTGGTAGTGTTTGATCAAGCAATGGAAGAATACCAAGATTAGGCATATAAGTAAATTTCATACAAACATGAAATATAAGCATTGCGTTATGCCAAAAATTAAATAATAACTGCAACAGCTTTGGCCTGAAATTTTTTTCTTGGGCTGAATGACAATCAACACTCTGACCTTGAACAGTTGATAGTGCACAGCTTGAGACATGGCAATTTGCTCAGGCAGGCTTAGAGTTTTGCCTTGTCTCTAATGCCCTTGAAAAGACAAGATTTTTTTTGACACAGGGTCTCTCTGTGTAGCCTTGACTGTCCTGGACTCGCTTTGTAGACCAGGTTGGCCTTAAACTCACAGCAATCCACCTGCCTCTGCCTCCTAAGTGATGGGATTAAAGGCATGCGCCACCACCACCTGGCAAAACCACCAGATTCTTAAAAGTGTGGTCCTAGGGTTGATGATGGAAAATGATCATAAACGATAACTTTGTTCTGTCATGGTTTATGAATGATGATTAAATTTATGATCAAGAGGAAGTTAAAACATATGTCTTAGGGACGAAAATGATATGATCTATGTTTTGGAGCCAAATGAATATATCCCTGACTACTGAGTTCTGTATAACACAAGAAGCACTCTGAGTGCCCATCAGTCAGGATGCTAGATTCCTCAGACCTCTGCCCACTGTGCCTGATTAACTCCTCCTTCATAGACTTCTTACCTCCTCTATGGGTCCTGGCCATTGCCAGTGCTGGGCTCCTGGCAGCAGACCATCTATTAAATATTATATCCATGCTTACTAACCAAACACTTAAAAACAGGACATTTTATAAAGTTAAATTTTGTGATATAGTCTTGTTAAAAAAGAAATTTAAAATGAAATTTGTTGGACATCTATGATTTTTTAAATCTGTGCTCTCTGCAAGTAAAGTGTGTTATAAAAGTGATATGAGAATATCCTCGTGTCTATGAGGACAATGGAGCTGGGGTTCCTGGAAACTCAACAGCCACCAAAGCTACTTCTAGCCAGTGGCTTTTCAAGGTGTTATCTGTCAAATTCAGAAAATGAAATCCCTGGGCCATGGAGGGAGAGTTTAAGAAAGAAACACTTTTGCTATAGAGAATGAGAGATGAGAGAGAGAGAGAGGGAGAGATGAGAGGGGGCAAGGAGAGAGAGAGAGAGAGAGAGAGAGAGAGAGAGAGAGAGAGAGAGAGAGAGAGAGAGAGAGAACACAGAGCAGAAGAGGGTGAAACCCTGCTTTTTAAGGTCGAAGTCTGTCATTTCCAGATAGCCAACTGAGCTCTGTCTATTACTCAAACTCCTTTTCTCAGCAGGGTTCTTTCTTTGCTTGATCTCCTAAGAAGCATCACAGAGCCCTCAGGAAAGATTACAACCCTGACCCTTTCCTGATAGAACTGGCTCAGAAAGCACCTGGGGATCCCTGGAAATAACACCACCTTATGCTAGGGAGACCATAGCCTTCAGCAGATGACCAGTAATCATACCTGAGAGGTTGTCCTTGCCCCCATGCATAGCATAATTAAGTTCTGTGTTCTTGTGATAGGATCCCTTGCTCTGCATGTAAATCAAGTATCCCTAGCACCCTAGCAACTGGATAGTGAACAACTAAGGTCATTGCCTTGGAATTATGATGCTACAACTAACTGATCTTAGCTTTTTCTGTTAAACTGCTTGTTTATGCAAGCCTCCTCTAGCACCTACTCTCTTCTCCTAGCTTCTGAGAAACAGTTTGCTTATCCAAATCCATCACCCTTCCCCTCTCCAAGCAGTGGCTGAGCAAGATACTAGGATGTATTATTTTGACTTTAAAAGTTCCTTACTCTAAAAGGTTGGTGTTAAACATGGGTCCTGAATACCTAAACGTAGTCTCAACCATCTTGGACAAAGACTTTTAATTGGCTATAAACTGTCTATATTGATGGTGTGCTCCCCACAATGGCACTGTTGGAGGAGTGTCATTGGACTTGGGCTTTGAGAGTTCATAGCCTCAGTTCCTCTTTTCTTAATTTGCATCCTCCATGTGGGTAAGACTGTAGTCTCTCAGCTTTGTGCCACTGTTCCTGTCTAGGGATCCTGATTTGGTTCATTTTCTCTGCTGGATAAAGAATTTAAAAGACAGAGAAAACCTTAAGTCCAATAGGTAAAATTGGAGAGATCTCTAACATTGCAAACAGAATCAGTAGATGAAGAAAGGCATTTATCTTATTGATCACACACACACACACACACACGCACGCACGCACGCACGCACGCACGCATGCATGCACAAATGCACTCACTCACATGCAGCAGACACAAAGCAGAGGGTAAACTTGGGAAGTCAAAACCTCTTTATATTTTGGAGAGATTTTATGTCTCTTACTGTTTGTCAGTTTGAAGGAAGATTGGATGGCCCACTGGCCCACAGCTGATGTATAACACTTTGATCCTGGTTTGAATTTGTTGAGTCATTCCTTTTGCAGGGCATACTAGCAGGAGAACAAGACTACAGGATCATTGCTTAAACAGCCAAGCTCAAGTGAGAAGGATAAGAAAGAAGCCTATTTTGGCAATTTGCCATCCCCTCTTACTACCTAGCTTCGGCCCCTCTACCTGTCTGCTTGCCTATCTGCCAATGAACCTATGTAATTCTTAGTCTATCAACACTGTTTCTCCCTCACCATTATAGACTTGTTACAACTATAAGACAAAATAAAATTTTCCTCTATACATTGCTTTTGATCATGGTATTCTATCATAGTAATAGGAAAATAACTAATATAGAGGGTTATCACAAGTTTAAATTAAGCCATCTTTTGCACCCTAGAAAAGTAATAAAAAATATGCAGTGTATTAGGGTTCTGTTGAGTAACACTGCCAACAGAATGGATAAAAGGAATATATTAGATTGTTTCATAATATAGACCAGAAAGCTCAACAAAAGCTATGTATCTCTCTCTCCTCCTCCTCTTACCTCCTTATCCCCTTTCCTCTCTTCCTCTGTCTTTATCTCCATTTCTATCTCTGTCTCTGTCTATCTTTACCTCTCTGTGTGTCTCTGTCTCTTTTTCTGTCTCTGTCTCTCTGTCTCTCCCCCTCCCCCCTCTCTCTCTGTGGGGTACCCCTCCACCTTTCCTTCTCTTCCCGTGCTCACTTAATAAACCTCACATATTCTAATATCTGGCATCTGGCACTTTATTATCTTATTACCTTATATCTTATATATTATTAAATATAAGCTACACTAAAAAGGCTGAGACCATGTAGTTGCTCAGTTCGTTTGCTGAATCCTCCAGCAGTTCCAGTGAGGAACTCAAAGCTTGGGGAGTTTTTGGAGAACTGCTGGTGTTCAAGACTGGACATCCAAATACCCTGTGTTCTGATATCAAGAGCACACTAACCAGCAAGAGCAAAGGCGGGCAAGCAGTGCTGCTCTCTTCTCAGACCTCTTGATATCCAGTTCTGTGAAAGTGTTGCCTACATTACCTTCAGTTAATTATTCTGAGAATGTTCTCATGGACCTGGACAGGGTCACATTTCTCAGTTGACTCAAGATCCAATCAAAACACCAGCTAAGTTTAAACAGCAAGTGCATATTAAAATCCTAGTTTAATATGGCTATTTTATATAATATAAGCTGATTTTGTATGCACTAATTTATTTGTCATCTTAGAAACTTTATTGGAACTAATTGTAACAAAAAATATCCAGACTCTTGATATACTATGCTTAGCAGACATTTTCTTATTGTCTATGGCTAGTATACAAACTGTTCTCTCTTTAGCTCTATCCCCACATATAGACAAAGAGCTAGTTATTAGATGCACGCCTTTGTTTTCTTGTTTTGTTTTCACTTGGTCTATTTCAAATTCTATTACCTTCACACTGGGTTAGGCAGAAAGCTGCCAAGAAGAGACAATCATCTTTTGTGTTTGTAATCAACATTAGAATGGGTATGCAAATACTACTTTCCATTCTGTGAAGAAACTCTAAGAACCCCCTAGTACTTTCTCAGAAAACTAATTGTTAGTAAATGGTCTAATCTCTCCCCTTTGACCAAACTGCACATCCCCCAATTAAGGGTCTATTTAAATGATTACTCATTGGTTTCTGGCAGTGGATCCTAATAACATCTCAAGTGGTGTGATGCCACTACCTAGGGAGACTTCGAGAGAGTTATCACAGGCATTAGGCTCTGAACCATTTGAACATTGCTTCCTTAGATAAAACATTGATTTCTTTTCTTCCAATTTAATCAACCAGCATTCTTTGTTCTTCTAATCTCATAATTTATATACAGGCTCCACTGACCAGAAGTCAACAGGAAGCCTACCTTTATTCTTTTATATGCTTCACACCTGATGCTAAGAATCAGGATGGAGTAGAAGTCCGAAGTCACAAAATATATGTATGCTGGGGCCAAGTAGTTCCACAATAAAATGAAGTTTTATCTGAATCCCTGAGGTTTCCTTGTCTGGTAAAATACAAGAATAGATCTCCATAAAGTGGCATCCTAGGAGCTGCTTCTTTGTCATCTCAATTTTCCCTGATTTAAGAGAGCCAGACCTGCTCTATGACTTCCGTTTCTTGGATCTTCCAGTTCCCTTTAAAAACACTTTTCATTGAGTATTCTTCCCTTTAAGTCATTCGCACAATGCATATTCACTCATATTGCTTTGTGGTCAATGTCTATTTTACAAGTCAGATGAGCGAATCAAGCAAAGACTGTGTCCTCACAAAGGTGAAAGTGACATGCTATCCTGGAAAAACAGAGCAAAGAGCATGGGAATGCGTATCATTATCTCAGTTTAGGGTCAAAACTGCTGAATGAGAAGAGGGAGTAATTAGTGGCAGGACTAACCTTTGCTGTCCCTACTGTGTCTGCTACCGCCTCTTGTCTTAACATTTATGCTACCTTCCTGACACCTACAAAAGTTGATGCCGTGTGAACACTTACAGGAATAAAACAACTGCAGATGCAGAAATACAACTTTCCTCTTTAAAAAAAAAAAAAAAAGAATTTATGTTAGAGCCAAGATTATGGGCATGATTGCAGATACAGGTTATTTCAGTACGGTGTTGAAGTTAATTTAGAAGTAGGGCCTAATTAATGTTTATTACTATTAGCCCTATAATTATTATTATGGTGGTATTTTCTAACCCATTAGTTACAGATGAGGACCCAGCCTTTACCAGGGCAAGGCAGATAGATACATTACCTCCTTAGCTATCCTTCAATCACTCCCAAACTCCATCCCTTTTGATGCACTTCTAATAATTTCTATCTGTGCTACTTCCCATCCATAATTCCCAAAAATACTTGCTATTGTTCATTTTGCTTATATTTTTCCATGAGGAACTTCAGAGTCCCTTCTCTGGGGCCACGCGGTTTTATTCCTATCCCATGGTGATTCTTCTCCATGAACTTCCTCTAACCCATTTATTCTCTTTCCCAAGATTAACCCTATTGGTTAGCATTTGCCACACCTGTCCCATTTGCCTGCCCAGGTATGTTGGCTTTTTATTAGTCAAATAGTACTAAGATTGTAGGCACGGTTACACAGCAATCTTGGGGCCCAGAGACAGCAAGCAGTAATTAGCATCGAAAGACGTCAGACCGACCTACAACAGTATGGTAACAGTTTTACGAAGGGTTTATAGTAAAAATGGGACAAAGAAAGTCACAAAGATATTAGGTGACATACAGAGGAGCATAATAAATGTTCAATAGTGTAACAGGAAAAAGCAGTGCAGAGGTTCCTCCATCCATATTATTGCTGAGGCTATTTTAGCCTTAACTAGAATTTGATCTCCTTGATCAAGGAAAATTACTCAACTGTACTCGAGAAAACTGAAGTCAAGGTGCCCGAGCTTCTGTTAGAGTGGTGGCTTGTGAAGAACCTTCCATACAGCTAGCCACTTAGCTTCTGTTAAACTGCTTGCTTGCATAAAGCCTCTCCTGAGGCTGCTCAGTGCATTACCAGGATGTGAATTTTGAAAACAAAACAAAACAAAAAAAACCTTACTCTAAATGCCTGGTGGAAGTTGCAGCCAGCTGGAATAATGACTTTCAATTGGCTATAGAATGTGTCTGAGAGGTCTTTCTTTGGTAGGCACCCTGTAACATTAGGGGGATAAATATAGACTCAAGATAATTAGGCTCTGCAATTATAGTATACTGAAGTGTCCATAATCATTGTAGTTTGAACTAATGAGCTTTGCAGATAGTTCAGTAAAAGGCAGAGATCTTCTGGAAACTTCAGTTTACACAAGTGAGAACATATCAGAAGCTATTACTAGAGTTTCCTTTGTCCTACACAAGTGCCATGTCAAAGACTTATTTACCCTAATAAAGGTTATATTAAATTCTGTTAAATTATGAGAAGGCATATTTTTCTTAAAAGAAAATAAAAGCATCAGAGTTTCTTTTGTTGGAAACAGATAGAAGAAATTATCTACAAGCCAGTAATTTAAGACTTCAAGGATCTGCTCTCAAAATAATGAAACCCATCTATACTCTCTAAGTCTTGATTTAAGTTGGCTAGACATCTCAGCTTTTACCTACCTCAGAATCTTTCAGGGCCATTTCTTGGACTCTTTCCTCAAATATTTTCAAAATAATCAATTTCTTATCCCCATAGTGGAAGTTTTTGTTTCTTTAAAAACTCAGCTGTGTTATATAAATGTTTAATCCCAAGCGTGGGCTATGGGGCAGCTTTTAGTTTGTCCATAGCTATTAAGTATGATTGCCTTCATGCAGGCTTGGTGAGGGGTGTGATCCTTGCCAGCTGCAGATATTTTAATTCTGAGGACTCTGAGAGGGTATAAATGCAGAGCCCAGAGAGGAAAAGGAGTCTGAGGAGGAAGATGACTGATGCTGGTTCATTTGCTGCTGGTTTGCTGTTTTGCTGGCTTGCTAGTTTGCTGTTCACTGATTAACTAGACTGCTAGGTATATTGACTATAAAGATTGGAATTAATCAAAGGAACTAAGTCTAAATAGTTTGTGTCCCTTTTTCCTTCAAGCCTTCTTTCTCTCCTACCCAGTGGTGGGGGGTTGGAAGGAAGGCAGAGGCACAATAAGCCCCAATAAATTAAAATAGATGTAAATATGTGCAATATATCCCTTTCTTCTTTTATCAATTTTTGTTCAATGTTCATTGTTTGGATTTCTACTACTTAGGAATCACATTTTTTAAGTGCTAAGAAAAAGAAAAAATAAGGAAAAAGAAAACAATAGTTAAATAACCATACAACAACAAAACAAAAATCTCAAAAACAAGACTGATAAAGAGCTTGTAGCACTGAGGAAGGATATAATAAGCAAACAGGCAAAATGTCAGATGAAAAAACTGTCAAGCAGAGAATTAATGATAAGCAACTGAAGCAGAAATTGAGGTAGCTCTTGTAACTACTCTCCCATCAGTGATTTAAGAGAATTGTCTTTCGCCAAATGATTCATAAGCTAAAATAAAAATATCGTAGGCAGGCCTGGGGAGATAGTTAAGTCAGTAAGGTGCCTAGAACATTAGCCTAAAGAACTAAGTTTCATCCTCAGCACCTAAATACAATGCAGGGTTTTTCTGGTGTCTGCCTAAAATCCAGAAATGGGAAAATGTAGTCAGGAAGATCCCAGGGGCTCTCTACCCAGACAGCTTAGGTGAATCTTTGATCTCTAGGTACGGTGAGAGACTGTATTCAAAAAATAAAATAAAAAGAAAGAAATAAAAGGAAGGAAGGAAGGAACAAAACAACAACAATAATAACAAAAGTGAAGAGTAATTGAGAAAGATGTCTGAGGTTGATCTCTAACCTTCACACATGAATGAATACACACCCAAACACACACAACTACCTATACATATGAACATACCACCAAAACACTCATACTAGCACTGCCGAAGGTGATAGAACAGAAAGACCATTCCTGTGGCTGAAGTCTTTATATTAGGGGAACAGAAGGAGAAGCAAATGTGTCAATGTCAGGAAGCGTGGGACTTCATGAGCCATAGAAGAGTGTCAGCTTCACTGACTGTGTTCTATACAAAGGTAGAAGTCATTGAAGCTATTCTATCCAAGGAAGAGTGGAATTGACTTGTGTTACCTATGAGTTCCTTCCCCAATCACTGTGAACAGAAAGTCCTGAAATTTATTGAAGGTACCAATTGATTCAGTCTGTCAAGGATAGATATGATGTTTTGGGTTTCTAACAAGCTTCATAGATGCTGTTGCTGCTGAGCCAAAATCGGGGTTTGGAATTAAATTCTAGGTGATTCATGGATATTAGTGGAAGATAAACAGCAGAGAGACAAGTGACCAGCAGGAAGATACTTCAAAGACTTGTA
This sequence comes from Acomys russatus, assembly GCF_903995435.1. Taxonomy (NCBI): domain Eukaryota; kingdom Metazoa; phylum Chordata; class Mammalia; order Rodentia; family Muridae; genus Acomys; species Acomys russatus. The sequence goes on along the minus strand of NC_067152.1, from coordinate 19,005,618 downwards.
TAGCATTTTTGTGAGATTATTTTTATTGATGAGAGTGGGGGCAGCATGGGCCTTCAGTCTACTTTCTACAATGAGGTGACACAGATTGGTAAAGAGTGGGTTAACAAGGATGAAGAGAAAAGATGAGAAATTAATGAAAACCTTTAGAAACAGACCTGGACAAACTATGCAGGTGATGATGTCATTTGCAAAGACAAGAAAAGGGACTGTACAACACTACCATGAGGGTGACTGTCCTAATTTGTAATAAATATGCCATGTTTATCTGGTATGAAAGGAGAATAATTGTGTTGAAGGGTGCCCATGACAGAGAGAGAGAGAGAGAGAGAGAGAGAGAGAGAGAGAGAGAGAGAGAGAGAGAGAGAGAGAGAGAGAGAGAGAGAGAGAAGGAAGGGAAGCGAGAGTGGAGTGAGCAGGACCCTTATATCTGGCACATACCTGGCAGTGGCAAGTGATGACATCAGAGACTGCTAGGTTCCTAGAAGTGTGATAGCAGGCTGCCTATATGCTAACAGTGACCTCACTTGTCTCCATCCTACACTTAGTCCAAAACTTTAAGAATTTATAAATAAGTATTTCTCATAAGTATTAAAGGTCCTAAGGTAAAATGTGTATACTGACTATTTTATCGTCAAGCAATGGACTATTATAAATAAGATAACATTTGTAAACTGGGTTTCCCAAACCTGCTCCAAATTCCACATTCACATTTTAAAGTATATTTTAGTTATCTGATCAAAGGAAAGAGTGTGAAGAATGAAGCAACTGAAGAACCATACCACAAGGCCAGCTTAATTTTATATTGTTAAATTTAGCATTGGTTTTGAATCATAAGCCTCACAGAATTAAAGAGCAAAAACACTGAGTGTCTATTAAAACAATCAGCCCTAAAAGACTGTCTCTATCAAGGATTGGGAGAAAGGCTTCATTTTGTCAAAGGTGGCTGTCCAAAACTTTACCTTAATTGAAAAGTTGTTAAAATAAAGGAGAACACTAAAATGTATCCAGGCAGCTAGAAGCCAGCAGGCCAGCATTTTTTTTGGGATGAGCAGCCCAGAGTTCACTCTTGGAGCTGTGTTGAAGAATTGACACACTCTGCCTTGAGAGGCTCTGTCTGAAGATGTTGTACTGGCTGATGCTGTAATTCAGACACTGAACTCTGAAAAAGGATCTATCCCTGAACACTCACCAATGTGTGAATCTAACCAAGAGCACAGCAAAGTGACTACAAACTGGAGGCCGTGGTCATTTCTTGGGTCTTAGATCATTCCTACCATTAAGAAAGGGGTAAAACTGGATCTTGCAGGTGGTACTTGGCGAAAACTACCTCAATTGGTAGCAAAATCCTGGCAGTTAACCAATCAGTACATTATTATCTGGAACTAGCCTGGCTAGAAGATGTTGGGCTTACAGATGATTTTGTTTTTGTGCTTTGCTTTTTAGTCTGCTCATATCAGTCACTGGACAGTGACTGTGGGTCACTTTATAAGTAACAAAGAAATTTCGTGCATAAGCATGAAGTGGAGGAGGATCTAAAAGAGTGTTCCTTGAGAGGGTGAAGGGAGCAGTCACTGCTTAAGAACTGAAGGACAAAAATAAAGTATCCTTCATTTTAGCTGAATGAAAAACATATTGGGTTGGTATTCATAGGCAAACTTGTCTTTGAGAGAGAGAGAGACGCAGGTTCAACTAAGTTAGAAAGAATATATGGTATTGTAAATGTTTACAGTTTACAGGACAAAGGCTATTCCTAGTAGCCTGCAACTCTTAATATGCTATATTTCAAAACTTTTTAAAAAGAAAAATGCTATAATTGGAACATTCATTGTTATGTCTTATCCTGAAAATGCTATGTCACACTGAACTGTAGACACAATTTCTTGTTTTTGTTGTTGTTGTTATTGTTGTTGTTTTCTTTTTTAGCATTTTCAAGACCTCTTCCACTGCTGTGCAACTCTTCTCTTGAACTTGCTCCTTCCTTATTGAAGATTTGTATTGTATTGTGTCTGAAAACAGAGTTGTTCCCCCACTGGTTTTTCAACTGTTACCTAGGCACATCCTAGGCACATGTGTGTGCTATTATTTAGCAAGAAGAGGAAAAACAACTATGTAAGACAGGATACTGGCACACATGGGTCATAGGACTCATTGTAGATCCAGGTATAGAAATAGCTGCTTTGACTTAACCCTGTTTTCTCTACATTTCCTGGCAGAAGAGATTGATAGAACTTCTTACTGTAGTCCGAACACACTGGGCCAATAATAAGACCATCTCAAGCAGCCAGGACAATTCCAGCCCTGTTCACAGTAGGGCCTCTGCTTTTCTAAGGTCTGCAGCTCTTCCCCACTAGCTCCTGAGGTTGTCAATGGTCCCTTGGCATCTGTGTTTGAAGATGCCTTTATCCAGGGACACCAAACATTTCTAATGGCCTGAAATTAAAAAAAAAAAATTATACACAGGAGTCTTATAGTATGACCTGGTCCCTTTTCATGTGCTATCTGCATGGTATGGGTTTCTTATCTCTAAATAAAATGCAGTGAAAATTGAATTTCACTCATTATTCACTGTCGTTTAAGATATATGCCAATTAGGACTGGGAGGAAAGTCAGAAATAGATGGCCTGCTTAGCATACATAAAGCTCTGTTTTCTATCTTTAGCATTAAAAGGAAAAACAAACAAACAAACAAAAACAGATACAAAAACCCCCAAATAAATGAAAACCACAGAGTAAAATATAATTTAAAAAATCATAGCCTGAGGTCCCTTTCATCTTATTCCATTCCCAGTATGGTCGACACTGTCGAAGACATTTTTCATGCATATATAGAATACATCATATTAATCTCCATCTATCTCCTCCTGTTGCCATCCACTCTCAATTTTAAAACATAGTAGAGGAATATTATTATACACACTTATCAATAGCTTGCTTTTCCCCCTTTCATTTGTCATGTATACTCTTATGGACATAAACTTTAGCATAACATAAATTTGGGAATGAATGATATTTATTGCTTTTTCCCTAAGTTTGTATCTGGGAAAACATGGAATTCAAAAATATTGCCAAGGGCCACTGAGCAATGACATTTCTGGGAAAGGACCCTGCTCTACTGTGTTTCAGTCTGTATTCTTTGAACCTGGAACTTGAGGTGTAAGACAGGATGCATTTGTCCACCTCCCATTGTTGTATGAATAGTCTGCTTACTCACTTCAGATATACCAAGTCTACCTAGCATTTGGCTCCATTCTTCCAACCTTATGTGTCTGTATAGGTTCTACGTGTTACTGAATCCTCACTAAAAGCAAAAACTGCAAAACCTAGCCCGCAGTAGCAGCTTATAGACTAGTTGGAATGGGCATCATCTCCAAGGCTGGGAGTAGTCATAAGGATGCTAGGAGATGTGTGTGGTCCCTTAGCCAGTTCTCTTTCCTGTTGCCAGCATCAGCATTATTTCAGACCTGGCCATGTGCAATCAGTAATTGTTCACTTTTTGCTGGGTCAACACAGTGGCATCAAGGCTGAACCTCCCTGTGTGCTTTTCCTTCATATGCAGTCTTGTATTCTAGAGTTGGAGCTTTCCAGTTGACTCTGCTATGATTGAGAAGGCAGGAAGACATCCCTCTACCTTAAACATGCCATTTGATAGCCATATAAGTCCAATTTTCAGCAATTAGCCTTGTGCAAAGAAATGCCTCACCTAAATTTGAATGAGAAGCTGAGTAGATGGATGGTTGGGCAGCACTGCTGGATTTTTAGAGTAAGTACTATCTGTGGTGGTGAAGGTAGGAACTTTATAATGTTTCAATCCAAAGAATGTAATCAAAACTCTTGTAGCATAAAATGATGAGCCTTTAACTTACAAAAACAAACAAACAAACCCTAAAACAACAAACAAACAAACAAAACTTACCATGCTTTCAAGACGTGTTAATATCTGTATAGGATTATTCTAGTGTAATCACTGTAATTCAGCATTCTGGCATTCAGGTATGCAGTGAGTGAAAATGGATGTCCAAGTAGTTTCTTTTTTTCTTTTTTTAAATTTTTAAAATTTATTCACTTTGCATCCCAGTGGTATCCCCCTCCCTTACTTCTTCTGGGTCCCACCCTCCCTGTACCCGCATTCCCCTCCCTCAATCCTTAGAGAGGGGGAGCCCTTCTCCCCTACAAACTGACCCCAGTCTTTCAAGTCTTGTCAGAACTGCCTACATCCTCTTCCTCTGTGGTATGTTAAGGCGCCCTTCCAGGGGGAGGTAGTCAGAGTGCAGGTAACAGAGTCCATGGAAGTGACAGCCCCTGGTCCCTTTAATAGGGGACCCATATGGAGCCTGAGCTGCCTACCTGCTACAACTGAAGGGGTGACCTAGGTCCTCTCCATGCATGGTCTTTGGTGCATCAGTCTCTGCTGGCACCCCTGGGCCCAGATTTGTTGGCTTTGGTGGTCTTTTTGTGGAGCTTCTATCCCTTCTAGGCCTTTCTATCCCCTCACTCATCCACAGGACTCCCTGTGCTCTGCCCAAAGTTCGGCTGTGAGACTCAACTTCTGCTTTGATCCCCTGCAGTCTTTCAGAGGACAACTATGGAGGGCTACCACCCTGTTCCCTCTCTTCAATTGCTACCAATGTCTATTCTATTTGTGCTTCTGAATGAGAATTAATCATCCTGCCTGGAGTCTTCCTTGTTACATAGCTTTTTTTTTTGTTTTGTTTTGCGGATTGTAATATTGTTATCCTGTATTATATGGATAACTATTTATATAAAATAAAATAAATGAAATGATATGCTTATAGAATATTTTACTTAATATTTAAAGACTACACTAATAACCAAGAAAAACCTTTGTGGTCAGGTTATTTACAAAACCATCATGGCAAGAAATTAGATGTGCAGTTATTGAGCATATGAATTTACCAACAATGTACAAGAAGTCCAGATAAGTTTGATAGAGTACTGAAAGCTAAATTGGATTTATCAGAGAAGTCCCCTAATGAAGACTGAGTCAATAAAATGTAACTGATCATTAAAGGTTTTCCAAGTTTGTGCAAATGTTTGGATTTATTTATCTTAGGGATAATGCCGCCAAGGACTCTGAGAACACTGGGGAGACTATACCCTGAGTCGGCCCTACACCATTCCTTTAAAATACAATGATGTTGTCAAGGCGTGGCAGAAATGGTGGAAAGGTGGGCATCAATCATTGGTCTGAACTTTACCAATGTATCTCTTCTGAGGATTAACTGTTTCCTGTAAAGCAAATTTTATTCACCTGATTTAAATGCCTCTGTCTTCTACCCCAGACCTAGTTCTGGAAGCATCTGGCCTCTGTACAATCTAATATAGGCCTAGAATGTTTTCAGCTTCCAAGACTTAGTATTGAATAAACTCACCCTTTCTAGTTCTTTCTGAACTCTAGTGATTGCTTCAACTCAGCTGTCTGGCTCAAAACTTCTCTCCAAGCTGACTGATTCAACTTGCCTTCTCTCAGATTCTGACTGAATTGCTCTGCTTGGCCTCACACAAACTCTAGCAATAGGTTCTCATCTCTCTCTCTCTCTCTCTCTCTCTCTCTCTCTCTCTCTCTCTCTCTCTCTCTCTCTCTCTCTCTCTCCCCTCTCTCTCTCCCCCCCCTCTCTCCTCTCTCTCTTCCTCCCTCTCCACTCTCTCCTAAGCCCTCTTTTTCCTGTATCTTCTGGTGAGAGTTGGGCGTATCCTATCATGACTCACTCATTCTGTCCAATTGTTCTCTGATTTGTCACCTTGTCTGACCCTTAATTATGATACATCACTTTAAAAAAGCAGTGCTTCTTTCTAAAAACTAACTTTACCTTCATTGTTTTGGATTAAAGCTGTGTGCTAAGGGTGTGTCTGAATTCCAGGCAGATCACACAGGCCTATTAAGTCTTTGGATGTGATCTCTTGCCAGAGCAGCCATAATCTCAATTAAAATTCCTCTACAGTTCTCCTTTAAAAAAGAGTTATGCATTTTCCCCAATATATCCTGACTGCAGTTTCCCCTCCCTCCATTCTTTTCACTCCCCTCTACCCCACCTGCCTACTTCTCCAGATATGCTCTCCTACATCTTCCTCCAAAACCCAGCAGGCCTCCCAAGAACATCGACTGAACTAGAAGTACAAGATGCAATTGAACTAGGCACAATCTCTCACATTAAGGCTGGACAAAACAACAGCAGAAGGAATAGGGTTTCAAGAGCATACAAAAGAGCCAGAGAAACCCTCACTTTCACAGCCAGGGATATTATCAGAACACCATATTATATATGCAGAGGACTTAGTACCGGCCCATGTAGGCTCTGTGATTGGTGCTTTCCTGTCTGTGGGCCCCTATGACTCCTACCTAGTTGAAGCCCTGCTCTTCTTAACCCCTCTGGCTCCCACATTTTTTTCTCCCTCTATTCCATGGGTTCTTTGTACTCCAAGGGAAGTGGATCTAATAGAGATCTCCAATTTGGGCTGTGCCTAAAGTTTGGCTGTGGATATCTGCGTCTACTCCAATCAGCTGCCTATGGCAGCCTCTTTGATGATGATTTGGCTAGTTATTGATTCATGAGTATATAAGGACATCATTAGGAATCATTTTATTGATTGTCTTCTATCACAGGTGCCTGCGCTATCTATTCTCTGATTCCTGGTTATTCTAACAGTGTCCAGCATGGGCCTCAAAATAGATTGGACACTCCCATAAGTTCTGTTCCTTATTGCCCCTGTATATCTTACAGGCAAGGTAGATAATATGTTGAAGGTTATGTACCTGGGTTTGTGTCCCCATCCCAGGTCTGGAAAACTTGCCTGGTTACAGCACAAGGCTGGTTCAGGCTCCTCCATAACTAGGAGGCTTCACTAGGGGACTCATAGAATCCTGAGAGTTTCTTCTGGACTAGGTTTCTCATTAACCCCTCTCCCTGCCCCCCCTCCATGCCTTCCAGTTCGAATCATCATTCCCAGTGCTCTTTCTGTGTCAATCCCCACCATGCCTTCTGTTCCTATCCCCAGCTGTCCCCAGTCCATCTGCAAAAGTGTATTCTTACACTCGCCAGAATGGATTAGATCAATAAGACATGTGACCACTTGTGCTGGCAAAGGTGAGGAGCAGCAGGGACACTCCTCCATTGCTGGTGGGTGTGCAAACTTGTGTAATCACTATGGAAATCAATATGGTAGTTCCCCCAGAAAACTGGCAATCAATGGACCTCAAGACCCAGCTATACCACTCTTGGACATATACCCAAAGCACACTCCATCCTACCACAAATGCACTTGCTCAACTTGCAACTTTATTAGTAATAGCCAGAAATGGGAAGCAACCTATATATCTTTCAATTAAAGAATGGATAAAGAAAATGTGGTACCTTTATACACTGAAGTATTTTTATCAGCTTTAAAAAAAAAAAAACGACAACCTAAAAATCTCAGGCAAATTGATAGAACTAGAAAAGAGTCATGGGTATGTTAACCCAGACTCAGAAAGACAACATGGTATGTACTCATTGATAAGTGGATATTAGTTATTAAGTCAATGATGATCATGCTACACTCCACAGACCCAGAAAGGCTTAGTAAGTAGGAGAGCTCTGAGGGGAACACATGTATTGCCTTGGGAAAAGGAAGTAAACACTACCTTCTGTTTTATTTATGGAGGGTTTGTTTGTTTGTTGTTTTTGTTTTTGCATTAATGCATTTGTTACTGAGTTCTGCCTCTGTAATCCCCCATCACTCAGCTTTCTGTGACCCAATTGCAACTTTTATTCAAGTCCAGCTAACTCACACTTTCCTGCTACCCTCAGTCTTGCAAAGCTCACAGCAACTGCACTAAAATAACCTGCTGCCTCTCACTCTGACCTTGGGTCTCCCCATTGCAAGGGAGAAATAACAAAAAGATATTTCTGATTTTTGCTGAGTGAGTAGAGACTGGAGAAGAAGTGTCAGTGTTGAAGATCTATGTCACTATTTATCATCTCTAAATATTCCCATTTTACCAGCTCCATGTTTTCTTTTTTGCTTTAGCTGCTAGCTTCCTGGATGAATAATTCAAACTTTATTTGATTATTTATGCTAGGCATTATAAGGTATTTCACACGACAGCATAGATACAGTGAGACTGAAAGCTTGAGGAGAAAGAAGGTAAAAATCCAAGTATTTTAAATAGGGGATAGGGAAATGACAATTTGAGAAATATAAGTCTGAATGGGATTTTGTTTAAAAACTGAATTTTTCTGTCACTTATGCTTCAGTTTCTTATCTCTAAAAGAAAGGAAGATACTTAATGTGTCATAAAAGTATCATTATGTATTAGCTGAAGGCAGACAAGTCCATACATTATAAACGCTGTGTTTTGTTCTGAGCTCTGAAGGTTAAAGAAACTGTAGACCTTCATGGAAGACATGTTGAATAGTAGTGATGGATCATCCTGGCATAGATTCATTCATTTCACTCAAAACAATGCCCTGGCACTTTACACATGACTATGTCATCTACTGGAGCTCTAAAATGTGTGGAAATCCATTTCCTCTTATTCTACAAAGGTAATTACATGAATTCCAGGGAGAGGGAATGTGTCTTGCAATAAACAATGGTTAAGATGAGGATGCCTGGATACCATGGACCCCTTCCAAGATGCTGGGACATATTGCGGTTTCAGTTTATTTTGTTTTTCTTAAAGAAGGCCTATGATCATCTAAGTTTATGATCCCCTAAAATGTGCAGTGCCTCTAAGTGATATCGCACGAAATCTAGGTAATCTTGCTAATGCATGCTTGGAAAATTTTTGATGGGGTGAGCAGATTTTATTGACAAGCCTTCAGCAATGTCAGTTGTCTCCTCTAGGTTGTTAACACTATTTACAGAGCAATCAGCATCTCATGCTGATATCTTAAGGAAAACTCTATTTCTTCTGATTGGAAAAGAACCAACAAACTCCACAAAATATGGCTTTATTTAGCCAGTACTTATTGAAGATTCACTAGAGATTTTTCACTGTGATAAATGCATCAAGACAGAAATTAAGGAAATTATTTCCAGCAAGTGGTTTGAGAACACACACACACACACACACACACACACACACACACACACACACACACGCATGCACACACACACATGTTGGCTTAGATTCCTTAACGATTCTACTTTATTAGGGATTTATTAAAGGCATATATCTCCCTTACAACCTGACTACCCTAAATATAATGGAATGGAGATTAAGGAGAACAAGAATGAAATCTTCTGGGTATCAGTTCTGAGGGGCAATGCCCCTGGCGTAATTTTCAGGAGTCTACCAGATCATCTATGCGACAGAAGACATGTGGTCCATGGACCAAACTTGGAGGTCACCACCAAGAGCACAGCAGCCAAAAATCCTGAAACTCCTGGTGCTGTGGACAGGAGCCTCTTGATCTCTCCTCTGGTCCATCCCCCCTCTGCCTCTGCTTCCTTCTCCAAATTGATGGTTGTTTCTGCAATACAATAACCAGGCTGGAATCGCTGGTCAGCCCCTGTGCTTTGTCTTGGCCTGATACATCCTTTTTCTCCGTCTATAGTAAGATGTTTATCAGTTTGTAGAGAAAAAGTCTCAGTCAGGTCAAGCATCCCACGACTGTTTTCATCTTGGGCCCAGACTAAGGCAAGATATGTATGTATGTATGTATGTATGTATGTATGTATGTATGTATGTATACATACATATATATACATGCATATGATATAATGCTATATTAAAGATTAAAATATTAAAGAATAGAATAGTATGCTTGAAGATGGATTTAAGCTTAAAAATGCTATCCATATGGATCCATTCCATTGTAAAATTTCAAAGCTGTAGAGTCTACAATGGGAAAAGTAAAGTCTAATGGACACTGTGGCCTTTGAATAATTATGATGAGGTATTATTATTGGCTTATCAGTTGAACAAAATCCATCACCTATGAGATATCTGAAAATCTGAATGTCACACATGTGCGGGATAGGGGAAGATGAGGCATCTCTTCATACTTTTCTTACGATTTTGCTGGGAACTTAAAATTATTTTTAAAAAATGTAGTCCTTAATAAAGTAACAGTAACAAAATAATGCTCATTTTCTCTGGAAGAGATAGATAGAGAAGAATTTAACAAATGCAAGAAACAGATATAATAATTTATTATAAAAATAATATGGAAATCAATTTTCCTGGTTTTAGGAGTATCTTTTTTAATTTGATGAATGTATCTCTTGACAGTCAAAAAAGAAGTGATATAAGGAGTAGAAATGAATTTATATATGTGTGATTAATTTAAAAAGCTAAAGATACCTAAGATAATAAATTCTAAGCATTGGGCAGGCTAAGAAAAGGGAAATTGAATTAGGAAGAAAGAATTGGTGAAGCCTATAGTAGAGTCTTACATTGCCAACATGTCATGTATGAGTTAAGAACATCCTATAAATATTTACAGTAAATAAAATTATTACCAAGGTATTTCTATATAAAATATCCAATTTATATTATTTGTCTTGCATCTTTAGAGATGTGAACATGAGGACAACTCATATTGTGAACCTACTTCTTGGAATCCTTTCTCCTTGCCAGAGAACCTGGAACTCGAATGCACATTTTGCTACCATAGATCATCTTGTGTCTTATGGAAGGCTTTCTATAGAACTCATTAGTGCTGGCACTGTGTCTCCCCAGACACAAAGCCTGATAGTCCCAGGGACAGAAGGGTAGCCTGATAGACTGACAACAAAGAAAACTGTCTTCGTTTGCGTCTCTTATAGTGTTTGTGGAAACAATTCCTCTTGCTCACAAGACCAACCCTTTGAAAATAGAGCCCACAATTATCTCTTCTATATTTATTACTACTATTTTGAATACATCCATATATGTGTGTGTGTGTGTGTGTGTGTGTGTGTGTACATGTGTTTGTGTGCATATACTTATGTGAATATTGATGCACATATGTGCTTTCCTGTGTGGAAGCCAAAGGTCCATGTAAGGTGACTTCCTCCATTGTTTTCTGCCTTCTCTTATTTATTTTGGAATGAAGGTTTCTTGATGAACCTAGAGTTGACCTAGATAGATGGCGAGACTGGTTCACTGAGCTACATAGCACTTCTCTCTCTCTCTCTCTCTCTCTCTCTCTCTCTCTCTCTCTCTCTCTCTCTCTCTCTCTCTCTCCCTCTTCTCTCCTCTCCTCCCAATTCCCCATTCCCCTGCACTAGTGTTAGACACATGACACTGCCCTTGGCTCACACACAGGGTCTGCACTTGCTCCTCATGCTTTCGTGGCAAGCACTTTAGTAACTAAGCCGTCTTTTTTTTAGTTAAAGTTTCTGTTGTTATGATAAAAGCAACACAACCCAAGCAACTTGGGGAGAAAGGAGTTTATTACCTCTTACAGTCTATGGGACATTATCCAGGAAAGTCACGGCAGGACCTCAAGGATTAATGCAGATGGTATTGAGAAGTGCTCCTAGGTGGCTGGCTTAACCTGCTTTCAAATAGCTTCCAGAACTACCAGCCTAGATGCAGCATGGCCTACAATGAGTTGGGCCTGCCCACATCAGTCATCTACAAAGATAAAAAATGACCTTGCCCACAGGGCGTTATCTCAGTTGAGGTTCCCTCTTCCCACATGAGTATTGCTTGGGCCAAGTTGATTTAAAAATAACCATCACATTAGCTCAAAAACCTCTCTTCATGTGTTGCTCTGTTTTATGGATACTCTAGAATGGAGTGTTGTCTCTGCTGCCTCTGGAGCCAAGGGTTGTTAGCATCACTAAAAGCTGGACACAGAAGCATTGTGCTTGTCTTAGGCCTCTTCACTTCTCACATTGCCAATACAGAAGAGCCACCCATAAGACATGGCTAAACTTGATCGTGTACTTCTGTGCACTGATTTTAGTGGAGAAAATTGTCTTGTCACCATAGTCTTTAAAGGAACGAAATAGAATGAAAACTTTGGGGTTAAACTCAGTCAGGATTGGTGTCCACAGGATGTTCTTTAACGTATTTCTCTGTATTCATTTATGTGGCCATTTCCCCTAGAGATCTATAAGCTTGTGGAAGTAGAGGGTTGTTCTTCTCCACATCTCAGGGTAAGCACTAGCCTGCTGACTCCACCTTTCCCAGCCCATGTGGCATAATGGATCTCAGGAGCCCTGGTTTTCTTCACCTGTATATGGATTTTGGTTAGAATAGTTACAGTTGGCTGGCGTAGATGAGCTTCTATCCCTCTTTCCTTTCACTCCCTCTGACATCTATCCACTTTTTCAGCAACCTTCGTACTTTGTCTATCAATAATCTGTCTTTATGAAGAAAATGACAAAAACTAGCTGTGGTCTCACACATACAACAGCATCTCAGATGCCCATTTGTTTATATTTGAGAAAGACACGGACATAAACCTCAAGGAGGCTGTGGTCCCATGGGAAAACAGAATCAGAATAAATATTTATAAAACAATATAATGGAGTATAGAAATCTCAGCCATAACAGCAGTAAGCCCAGAGCTTATCAAAATAATACCTAAAGCAAAGGCAGAAGAACAAGAGACTCACCTGTTTGTTTGTTTGTTTGTTTGTTTTAAGTCTGTGTTGTACCTCCCTAAATACACTGCCTAGAAAAAGCACAGAAAATGACCTCAGGGGTTTCTGTCTTCCAAACTGGATTTTCAAATACTTTTCCCTCTCTACAATATTTCAAAATGGAAATTGCCCCACCGCTACAAAATAAAAGTTACCACACATCTTCCTGTCTCAGCATATTTTGCTGGGAAGTTACCCAGTTCTGAATAATATTAGTGCATGCATTTTTCATTTTAATGAAAAAGAGCACTGGATAGCTCGATACAAGCCTTCCCCGAAGAACTGAATTATTGTAGTTCAGCGACAAACTGTTATTGTGTGTGTTTCTTTTTTTTTCTCTAAATGAGTTCATTAAAACTCAAGTGATGTGAAGTTCTACATCTTTCCCACAGTGCTCTCCTATGTTCACCTAGCAATTTCAGTGTTAACTAAACTATACAGAAAATAACAACTAATTTGAGTCTCAGTTCTGTCCTTTGAAGAATGAGAATAGAGTTAGCCTTGTAAGAATGATTCTGAATATTAAAAATTTTAGGAATGGTTTAAGAATTCAAATGGTCACTACTGACATTTCCCAACACAATTAAAAAATAAACTCAGATGTGCATAATTTCTCTATTTTTAGTCTAGGGGAGGAAATAGATCAAATCACATGAAAATAAACTCATAAAACAGAGAACACAAGAAGTAAAGTATACAAAAAACATTTGATTATTTTCCCTTTGTAAGTGTGCCCTAAAGGCACAGAGAAACATGTGTATTTCTTATTATCAGTGAATAATAACTATAGTTGTATCTGTGTGAACCAGGGTATTCTGTTTCCATAGCTTGTTCTCTTTAATCACCATAGGAGTGTTTATTTTTAGATAATATTCTACATATTATACAAATATTGTCTTTCCATCCTTCACACTGTCCTGTGTCTCAGATGTAATTATAGTCCCCATCTGATCTTATAAACAGATAAGAAGCCAGGCGTGGGTGGTGCATGCCTTTAATTGCAGCACTTGGGAGGCTGAGGCAGGTGGATTGCTATGAGTTCGAGGCCAGCCTGGTGTACATGAGCGAGTCCAGGACAGTCAAAGCTACATAGAGAAACCCTGTCTTGAAAAACCAAAAAACAAACAAACAAACAAACAAAAACCAAAAACAAAACAAAAAACAGACAAGAAGAATAAGACCAAACATCCTTCTAGGCAATTGTTAATCCAAGTGTGCTGACTGAATATTGCCTAAACTCTTTATGCTTAATATGAAGTGATATGCTGTCAACACCTTCATGTCTAAGATATTCAGTAAATACTGATGATTTACTCATTACAAATTATATATGCACACACACATATGTTTGCTAGCATTTGTTCTGTTTCAGGGTGGTGAGGTCAGAATCTACAGATTATACAAGATCAGTTAGATCTCCATGGCCTGCAGTTGGTTCCCCTGTGTAAGGAGGAAAGGACCTTCAGCACTCCAGGAAACTTCCTAGGACCTTGAGTCCAGGCTGAGTGACAAAGTGATCTCGTGTTTAAACCTCTGTCTTCTCCTCCTACCTGAGTGGAGCTATGAGGAAGTAACCTTGCATAGTATATCTTGCTTTCTTAATCTATAGAAACACCAAGCAGAGGGAACAATAGTAATACTGCACAGCCACTTTCAGGTGTTATTATAAAAGTAACACTCAACAGTCAGCCCAGCTACTGGCACATGGTAAACATCTAAGTGATATGGAAAAGAACCCTTACCTTCTACTCATGAGAGACTGATTAGGAAGGAATTGGGGCTATGATAAATCAGTGAATGTCTTTTAATGATTTGGTGATAAAGGTGCTCCAGTGCTTACTAGTTTGCAGTATTTCTGTGCCATAGGTTTGAAGATGTCTATATAAATTCCTAGAAAGCCCATTAAAAATAGCACTGACTCTTTCTCGGCTGCTGAAGGATTGCTGCCATGGTGAACAAAGCGGGAACAATCTAGACTAAGAAGTTCATGACTAGCCATCTACTTCAGAAGGAACAAGTGGCCAGAGAAGGCCATCAATCTGGGAAGACCACAGTATCAAAGACAGAATTTGGGAAAAGCTAGCCAAAATGCACAAAACTGCTATAAACTTCATAATTACATTTGGACTCTAAACCTATTTTGCTGGTCACAAAACATCCAACTATAGCACCCAGAGACATGCAAGATATGGCCTTCATGAGGAAAACAAAACAAGAAGAACCAAAACAAAATATAACCAAAACAACTCTAGGAAACAATGAAAGGAACTCAAGAACTGAATGAAGAAGTCAGCAGTCCCAAAAAAGGCTGTCCTCAGTGCTGACAGAAAGTGACATAGAGACAGTAGAAGTAGTAATATTTTTTGGTAACTTGATTCGCTACAATAGCACAAAGCTCTAAGGACAGAAACAACAAATTGTAGAAACTTCAAGTCAGTAAATACTGCAAAATATTGCATATAATGAGTATGAAAATGTCTAAAATTAAAATTCGTTGACTATACTTTGTCATTGCCAAATCTGACAGGGCAAGACGGTGCAGAGGTTCACTCGTCTTATGTTTCTTCTGAGGCTATTGTGGACTTGACTAGAATTTAATCTTCTTGATGGGAAACCCCATGGACAATCATCTAATGCTATTCTAGGACCCTGAACTTAAGATACCCCAGCTAACTTATCTTGGCTTCTTTTGAAATGTTGGCTTGCACAAAAGCTCCCCCTGCAGCTGCTGAATGAGATACCAGGATGTGTTTTGGGGGGTTTTTGTTTTCTTTGTTTGTTTGTTTGTTTGTTTTCTTTTAAAACCCCTTGTCCTACATTGCCAGTGTTACACTTGGGTTCTGAATACCTGCATGTAGTCCCAGCCGACTGGAATAAAGTTGGCTGGAAACTGTATCTGAGTGGCCATCTCTTGTGGTTTCCCAGTCACTCCCACCCTTCCCCACATCCTTGTGTATTTACAGTTAGATTTTTTTGTTTCTTGTACAAAGCCAAGATGAGATATATCTGCCTCTCACTTGATATCTGATGACTCTAGTCTTTTGGTAACATCCACCTGTAGCCACGAAAGCTTCTTGATTGGCTTCAGTTTCATGGGGACCTGTCTCTTTGAATGTGACATTTCATGTGTTTAAGTGTTTCCTTTAGAGAAAAGCATGGCAAAAGCTCAGGAGTATTCTAAACTAGCAACTGATCAGACCAATACATTTTGTTTGTTGGTTTGCTTTACCTACAGGAAAGAATCAATTATTTGACCTATAGTACCAATCTCACCAATCATTAGTTTCCCTAAGAAAAGCCCTGTGTGAGAAGTGAGTTTACAGAAATCCCAACAGGCCTTGCCTTGTGTGATGCAGATTCACATAGCTCTTCTTTGAGACTCAAAGTTTTACACTAAAGTACTGGCCACAAATGAGTTTTCCACAATAAAAAGGCACACCTGGCCTAAATTCAATTCGGTAAAATATTCTCGCCATTTCTGATTTTCCTCATAATATAGAAATGTCATCACTCTGATTTTAAATAATTGCCTCCACACACTGGTTATTGCTTTAAAAAGACTTATTATTTTATGTGTCTGAGCACTTTGCTTGTGTATATGTGTGTGCACCATGTGTATACCTGTTGTGCAGGGATTTCTAAGAAGAAGGATGGGTCCCTCTAAGAAGAGGGATGGGTCACAACTGATGGTTGTGAGCTGCCGTGTGGATGCTGCAAATTGAACTCGGGTCCTCTGCAAGAACAACATGTGTTATTAACTGCTGAGCCAATTCAGGTTATTTCTTTGTATATGTAGTTTGGTTTTTTTTTTTTGAAATAGGGACTCCCTATGTAGTCTGCATTGCCATGAAATTCATTATGTATGCCAGACTGATCTAAAACTTTTGGTGTTTCTGAGACTGAGCTGGAATCACATGTATTCATCATCACACCCAGCTCTTGCTTGATTCTAAGACTAGATTTTTCTCTGAATTCATTGAACAAAATGTGTTTCCTAGTCCTACTACAAAGCAGTAAAAATTCTTGGTATAAAATTAATTTATAAGATGTTTGAAACAATTCTCTTCTCAATTTCCAATTTTTTTTTTTTTTTTTTTTGTGAATAAAAAACAAATAGAAGCCACACAGGATCCCTTTGCCAGAAGTCTCATGGGGGAAAGAAACCAAAACCAAAACCAAAAATCTTTCATATCAAGGTATGTCAGCATAATGAAAGAGACACCAATAGCTATGATCATGCTTAAAATAAGACTGCCTTATATATGGTTAAAATTTTCACTATAGAAAACTTTAAGTATCTATAAAACTGTAGGTGCCAATACACTGCAGCTCTATGTACCTAGTGGTCTGTATTACATAATTCATAATATATATTTGTTTATTAGTTTTCTGTTACTGTGATTAAAAAACACCACGGCCAAAGCAATTTAAGGAAGGGGAATTTTATTTTGCCTTTTAGTTACTTAGTGATAAGAATCCATGATGGTGGAGTAAAGGCATGGCAGCAACTGTTAGGCATGGCAGCTGAGACAGGAACCTGATTGATCTCACACACACCTTCAACTATAAGCATTAACCAGAGAGAGCGAACTTCTTCAAGGAACACAAGTGTTCTTAACTGATGAGCCATTTCTCCAGCTCACTTGTTTTTGTTGTCTGTTTGCTTTAATTATTATTATTATTATTATTATTATTATTATTATTATTATTATTATTATTATTATTAATTTACAGAGAATCACATTTGAGTGACTGTTTTGAGCCTCAAAAGACCCTTTAAACTTTTGAAGAATGTTGAGACTGTTAAACATCATGGGAACTTTCGAAGAACTAAATGCCTTTTATGCTTTATTATGACAATAAGCCTATGAGAGTTAGGGACTTAACTGTGGTCATTTGAATGAGAAATGTCCCCTAAGGTCTCTTGTCTTTGAATGCTTGGATCTCAGCTTGTTGTGCTGTGCGCATACATTTTGAAACTTTTAGGAGGCAGAGCCTTGGTGGGGGAAGTACATCACTAGAGGTGGGCTTGGAGCCTTTATAGTCTCAATTCAATTTTCTGCTCTATTGATAAAATATGACCAGGTGATTTCCTGTTCCTCCAGGCAATCCATGCCATGCCTTTGCCACCTTTATGTTCCCTCGGCAACAATAAGATAAAGGAAACCCTTTCTTCCTCAAGCTACTTTTGATTATAATGTTTACAACAGCAAAGTAATTCATATGGGGATGGGGGTGGAGAAGGGTTCTCTGGAGGAACATAACAAAGAACTCAAAGAATGAATATATATATATATTTCCACCCATTCCATGAATACATACATATATGTATACATATATATGGGATTTATTATAATGGATTACAGGCTCTCTCCCTCCTGCTTTTCCCTACTCCCCTCCCCTATGACTGTTACTGAGGGGGATTTCCTCCCCCATATATGCTCATAGGGTATCATGTCTCTTCTTGGTAACCTGCTATTCTTCCTCTGAGTGCCACCAGGTCTCCCCATCAAGAAGACATGGTCAAATATGAGGCACCAGAGTCCATGTGAAAGTCAGACCCCACTCTCCACTCAACTGTGGAGAATGCCCTGTCCATTGGCTAGATATGAGTAGGGGTTCAATGTTTACTGCATATATTGTCTTTGGCTGGTGCCATAGTTTGAGCAGAACCCCTGGTCCCAGATTTGCCCATCATCATGTTCTTTTTGTAGGTTTCTAGGACCCTCTGGGTCCTTCTATTTCCCCATTCTCCCATGCTTCTCTCACCTAATGTCCCAATAGGATGTCCTCCCCTCTGACCCATTTTCCTGGTAAGTGAAGACTTTCATGGGACATGCCTCTTGGGCTAGTGTGCAGATATAAGTGAGCATATACCACTTGACTGTTTCTGCTTCTGGGTGAACTCACTCATTATAATCATTTCTAGTTCAATCCATTTGTCCACAAATTTCAGGAATTCCTTGTTTTAATAGCTCAGTAGTATTCCATAGTGTAAATATACCACAGTTTCTTTATCCATTCTTCTACTGAGGGACACTTAGGTTGTTTCCCTGTTCTGGCTATTTTGAATAAGGCCGCTATGAACATGGTTGAGCCTATGTCTCTGTTGTGTGGTGGAGCATTTTCTGGGTACATTTCAAGGAGTGGAATAGCTGGTTCTTGAGGAAGCTAAAAGGCGACTACAGCTCCGAGGACCTGACCCGAGCGGGGTCCTGGCTACAGGCACACCTACTTTAAGTTGAAAACTTATTTGAAATTCATCACACAAAGCTCAACCACTAAGTTTTACACTCAAGAAAAGGTATACTCAAGGGAGGAAACACAGGGCAAAACAAAACAAGCACACAAAAAGTCAGTTGAGGTGAATTGCATTTGGTTCTTGAGTAACAGCAACCATGAATTAATGTGGTTTTATTTTTTGTCAGTATTTCAGTTTTCAGTCACCTCTGATTAGGCCAGTTGTTATTATTTCAGAGTGAAATGTTACAGAACACTGACAATAAGCCATGAATGACGAATTTTTGATTTTATATAGTTGAACATGCAAAGATTGAAAAACTTTATCACCTTACAAAAGATGCTAAGAGAATTATATAGTGACAAGGCCTGCCAGTGGTTATACAATTTCTTCAAAAAATCAGGTTACTGAGTTAAAAACACATATTTAAACATTTGTAATTGCATTGGTAAACCCCCCAACTTGCTTTTTAAATAACAATTCTGGATGTGCCTGTCTTATAAGCATGAAGAAAGATTTAAAATTATGTTTCCTCTTGTCTTAGAAAAATATTTCTGTAGAGCTGTCTCTGCAGGGACTAATACAGAAGTTCATATAATTTCTGCATCTTCAAGAAGATACAGAAAAATGTTGGAGTTCTTCCACATTTTTAATGTAAACTGCTTTATCAATCTGTGAAATCCATCTCACCAACAATAATTACTCATTTTTAAATCATCTTTTAAGTTTAAAAAGTTTGTAAAATTTGATGCATTATCCGTCATTTATCAGCATCCAGGTGTATTGAATCTTAAAACCTTCCAAGGAATCTGTAATTAATCCAGACCGTGAGGGAGAAGATTCATCAGAATGTGGCCCTGAACCTCTTCCATTTATCTCCTCTGTAACTGATCATAGGAATAGCCAATTTTAGCTGCTTTCTCCTCCCCAGCATGATGCTTTCCTAACAGCTAACTCATTCCAAATGGCATGGAACAGCAGAACACAACATATTTTGATGCTTTCAGACAGGTTTTTTAAAAAATAAGATTTTAAAATGTCCTTAGAGGCTGACTGTATGCCTGCAGGAATCACACCTCAGCTCTCTGGTGCTTACTTAGCCCTACCAGGTCTGTTTCACTCTGGTTTCAGGCATTAAGGACTCTAATCATTTACAGTTCAGTGTGTGGATCTGGTGATTCTATTTCCTCAAAAACTGGTTCTGAGGTGACAACTGATATTCCCTGGCTCCTGCTCTCTTAACTGCCTCTGAAGAAAACCTCAAGAGTGCACACATACAGGGAAGGATCCAGAAGGTAGTTGGGGGAATCTAGCTCAATTTGAAGGCATCTTGCATCACTGAGGGTGACCATTGTCCCCATTAAACCTGATCCTTTTCTCCTTCACAATTTCTCAGAACATTGCAGAGACTCAAAACCACTGGAGGGTACATGAACATTTACACCAAGGATCTGTCTTTATTTATGACCACTGGAATGTGTGCTGTGTCTTGAAACGAATGTTATCAACCAGCATTCTAGCTTATCCAAAAGCCATCTTGGTCCTCACCACTGTTCAATGTGTGCAATCCACCCTGGTGCTACTGTAAGGGCTCAATAAAGACCAGTCTCTATAGTCTTGAAACTGCTTCTTTCTTTCGTTTCTTAGCACTTTCTACCTACAGTGGTTACGTATATTACTCTGAATTATTATTATCATCATCTTCATCAGCAGCAGCAGCAGCAGCATCTTCTTCTTCATCATCATCATTGGAACGAGGTGGAGAATAAGATGGAGGAATAAGAAAGCTAGAGGCTATTACAGTATCTTGATGTTTTATAAAACTTTGCATTATCCCAATTCTTGGAGCTACAAGTGTTTCTGAAAGAGTTGTTTCTAAAGAACATGGGTTTATGTAGGACAGTCTTATCCCCTTAATGTCCAGGCTGATCCATTCACCTGCCTCACTAAATTGAGCTTTCATAGAAAAGTCAGGCATCATCAAATTTTTAAAAACTAAACCCAAAGTCTTGAATTATCTGGAGTTCCTATGTGCCCTTTCTAGGCTTGGAAATTTATCCTGGGAAAATCCATGGGTAAGCTTAAAAGATACCCTCATAACTAAAGGCTTAGTTTTACCTCAGGTAACATTTTATCATTTGAATGAGTTTACTAAATATGACTTTAGTAAAACCAAGCATATTGTGATGCCAGTGTCAGAAGCTATGGCAAGGAACTGAAGATACAGTTGAGATTTTGTTTCTAGAAGATCTGGTTAGTACATGTCAATCAATTTGACTTTTCTTAAAGTGTATGACATAGTTTTAAATTGTAAATTAGCCTGGTGGAATGAGCTTTGGATAGAAAGATCTGGAGAGCATGGGCAATAGAAGTGACTAATGAGCCCAGGACAGTGCAGAGTCAGGATCTGAGGAATCAAGGTTTTCTTTAGCAGCCATGGAATTTACCTAAATCACAGACCTAGTATTTTGTCAACTCTGTGGGTACCATCCAAAATTTCTTGTTAATATCGTTATGTTTTGATGATTAACTTCAAAAAATTTTAAACATTTCTTATGGTCTTTCTCCATTTTCCCAACTATTTCTTTGATACACTTAATTAAATATCTGCAAAGTAAGCCAGAAGTGGTGGTATACCTTTCTAATTCCAGTACTCAAGTGGTTGAGACAGGGGAATATCAAGTTTGACATTGCCTTGGGCTTCACAGTGAGAGCATGTAACAAAACCAAAAACAAAACGAAACAAAACAACAACAAGAACAACAAAAACCCAGCAAAAACAAAACACAACCAAATGAACTGACCCTCAAAATAAAGACATTGCCTATCACTGAGCATGCGTTTCCAGGCTTCCCAACTCTTTTATTATGTTATTCCAGGAAGCAGAGAGGAGGCTTCGAAGCATTAGGAAATTTCTACTGAGTTGGGAACGGGCCTCTCCTCGTTCACTTAACTGGTGTTCTGCTTATGGTCTGGGATATTTAAGAGATCAGCTGCAGCGTCCCTCATGATTTCATAACACCAATCCTTGTCGCGCTATCCAAAATACTGAGCTGTTTCTCGAGAAGCCTCTTCTAAGATCTGTTTTCTGGAGTCTCCTCACGGACTCTATTTTCTCCAGGTTTTTGAGTAAAATGTTTGTAAGGCAGACCCTCAGCCCACCCACATTCCATTGCAACAGAGATTCCGAGATTCGAATAAAAGAACAATAACAGAACCAACAGAACAACACACCCCCACACTCTCTACGTCAGCACTGCTGCGACAGATTTCAACCAACACAACAACACACCCCCACACTCTCTATGTCAGTACTGCTGCGACGGATTTCATAGCTATCCATGACTATTTTATCAGATATACATAAAATGTTAAAGGGCCCAAAGTCAGGGAAGGTTTAACTAAGCTACTGATAAAATAGTTTGGTTTGTTGCTGACACAGTGGATGTGCTAGAACTTGCTAAGCAGACCAGGCTGGCCTGGAGATCAGAGATCCTCCAGGTGAGTTTTTAAAATGTGTCTTTTATGAGAATCAGTAACGTTTGTTTGTTTGTTTGTTTGTTTTATGTCTTTGGTTTTGAGATACAAGGTTTTTCTGTGTAGCCTTGACTGTCCTGGACTTGCTTTGTAGACCAGGCTGGCTCTGAACTGACGGCAATCCAATTACCTCTGCCTCTTGAGTGCTGGGATCACAGGTATGTGCCACCGTGCCCGGATCTCAACTCCCCTTTCTGAGGATCTGGAAGTAGAGAATCAAGATTGAGTCACTTCAGTGAAAGCTTCCTAAAGACTGTCAGGTCAGAGAAATGCCTACTGAAAGGACATGGGGAGAGCATAGGTATTTATAAAATAATGCCCCAGACACAGAGAAAATGGAATAAAGGAACACCAAAATGAATGATACTTTAAATAAAGAGATTAAAAAGAAATGTTACCTCTAGACTATTAAGCAATGGGTAACTATGGCAAAATACCCACCTTCAACCCGATTGGACCAGTAACAGAAACTTTGTGATAATAGTATTGAAATGAAAAGAAAATAAAAATGATACTGGCAGTTAACAAATGACACCTCAATAGGGAAGAACTATATGCAGAATGAGAATCTTCAAAGATAAATTTGAAAGAGGACACTGAAGGTCAAATGCATCAAACAGGAAGAAGGAAGCACTACACAGGCATGAGTGACTGTGGATATTATAACAAACAGATTGTAATTGATCTGAAGAGGGAATATTAAAAAAGAAAATCCAGAAGCTCAAGATTATAGAGTTCTGAAGAGAAGAAAATAGATTAAATATGATGCAATTAGGGAAAAGATTTTGATCGCAACTTTTAAAAAGACGAGCTTATTGATGATCCAAATGGATTGAAAGTGGGTGCAGATTTCTGTTGACAGTATCTTTGGAACGACTAGATTCTGAAAGGAATGTAACTTCTATAGCCGGAATCCGCATACCATGGTGCTGCACACCTGTTCCTGTGAATAAAACTGTGTTATAATGCAGACACACTGTTGGCTTTTTATTGTTTTTAGCTGCTAATGGGTTGCGATGATAATATTGAGTAGCTACATGGGAGTTCAGAGGTCCAAAAACATTAATCATTTACTATCTGCATCTTTAAGAAAATGCGTGGCAAATCCCATAGGGAGTCTTAAGATTTTCAGATGATAAGATCTTGATAAAAAACAAGCAAACTACAGAATTATAAATTCATATGACTTAACATTTTGAGATTTTTAAAATTGTGTAGCTCTGAAACTCCAAGGTTGCAGAATTTCTATTTTTAATAATAAGATATTTTAAAAAGAGCAATTAGGTTTACAGCAAATTAAGCAAAAGTTTCAATTTTCCATATAACCCCTGCCACATACACCTTACAAACACCTCTGACCAAAGTGGCCCATCTGCTACCATTGATGAACACACACTGAAAACAACCTGCTTTCCACCCCAAGTCTAGAATTTACATTAACACTCACTCTCGGTGTACATTTTACAGGTTTGGGCAAATAATGTCTTGTTTTATTCTTTATCACAGAGTAATCTCAGTTTCCTAAGGGCCTTTTCAATTCCCTTTTTTCTCACTCCTTCTCCATTAGTCCCTGGATAAAATACATAAACAAACACAGGGGTGGAGAGATTGCAGAATAGTTATAATAAACAGACTGCTCTCTGATAAGTATTCTTGGGAGGGTTTTTTTTTTTTATCCATTTTGGCCACTGTGATAAAAATATCATGAACTGAGTAGTTTATAAACAACAGAATGCTGTTTTTATATTTTGTTTTGTTTTAAAATTTATTTTCTTTCTTACAGTGTAAGCAGCTGAGACGTTTAATTTCATTGATTTAGCAAAATCTTTGTCCGGTGAGAGTCTTTTGCTGGGTCGTGCTCCGTGTTTCTGGTTGTGTTCTAACATGGTGGAGGGGCACACACGCTCTTATGAGCCTCTTTTATAGGACATGAATCCCACTTATGTGGGCTCTGCTTTCAGGGGCTAATCAGTTACAAAACGCCTCTCCTCTTCACGCCGTCATTGTTCAGCTTAGAACCTCAGCACAGTTATTTTGGAGGGAGACAGACATTCAGAGCATATAATCAGATTTATTTCTGTCTTTGAAGTTTATAATTACTTTATCAAAAAAGTGCAGAACAAAAGGACAGGCATTCTATGAGGAGAAGAAGATCAGGTTACTCTGCCCTGTGCATCTTCAAATTGGCATCCCGGGATGCTGGAGAATTGAGGCTTTGAAAGCAGGTGGGACTTAAGGCACACATTATCTATTCAGGACCTTCTCTACAACCAAACACCTCTGATTATCTGACTGTTCTTATATGATACATTAATCTTTCAGAGCTTCAGATGGGCCGACTCTATAAAAAACTGGGTACTATCTACATCAGGAAGGTTTTGAGAGAGTGTAAATGCCAGTGTAAATCTGAAGCGCTTAAGAAAAGTACCCGACTCAGAGTTAAGTACTTTATGGGCATTAGTTTTAACTCATCTTAAAATGTTACTATCTTATCATTAATATTTATTAGCACTGAAAGTACTGATGTGCTGTCAGTAAATGGATGGACAGTGGCAAACCCTTATATTTGAGACCTGCTCAGGAAGGAGGCCATATTGACTGTTAAAAGGACTGAGTGACTTGGTCCACGTGATAAAAAGACAGTTTTCTAGAATTAAAATAGATTTGTAGTTTATTTTGGGACATTCCTTTTGATTTTTTTTCCCTTTCTGGGTGTTTCATCTGTTCCTCGATATTTTTCATACTTGGGTGACCGGCTTACAGTGTGGACTCTTGCACCATAAGTCCACCTCTCAAAACAACGTTTCCCTACTGGATTGGTCTATGTTTCTCCAGGACTGTCATGTTACATTCTGGGTTCGCTGAGGCTTTTTGCCATAACCCACATTCACATTGCTATCTTGTGAAATTAAGATCTGGGGAGCAAATAAACTATTGGGGCTTTTCAGGCCCTGTCAACCAAATTATGATGGCATTACAGCTTCCAGCTTACCCTTCATAGAATATCGGTATGTCAGATACTCAGGCGCAGCCCCAAAGAAATGCCATACAATCCACTCACTTAGTTTGGCAGTTCTAGGAAGCATGGTGGGGGAAAAAAATAAATGAAGCAATTGAAAGCAGTTTTCATGATATGCAACATATCTAAAATAATTTATCATGTCAGCAATATAAAACTGAGCTTTCTACGCAAACTCTTTAAAAGTGGGTTGGGGTTGGTACTCCTGGCACATCTCAGTTTATATTAGCTGTGCATTAGAACTGTGCTCAGCTACCACTTCCTCATGGTGGCTGATATGTGGGACAGTGCAGCCCCAGGGAATAGTTGCTAATCCATATTTCTTAATGAAACACTCTATTTTGACTACAAGTAAAAATATTAGATTTGCCAATTAAATTCCACTTTATCAGATCATGAAAAAAATGCTAACTTTAAAAGGGTACTAAATCTGGAAATTATGCTTTCCCTTTCTTTCTTTTTGGTTTGATTGTTTGTTTCGTAGATTGGTTTGTTGGTTGGGTTTTTTTTGGGGGGGGGCAGGGTTTCTCTGTGTAGCTTTGGCTGTCCTGGACTCACTTTGTAGACCAGGCTGGCTTCGAACTCACAAACATCTTGCTTCAAGAAATCTCATGTAGTGGCTATGCTATGTGTTTTCCTAGGTGAGGAGAATGAAAGTAAATGAGTTTTTTTTTTTTCAATTTTCTGAGATGATATTGTTGACTGAAAAATAATTTTAGAGGTACGACTCTAAAATTATGTCTGATTAACTGTAATTCCCATGTACCTCCTGTGACAAGAGTGTGAAAACAGAGTTTTGCATATATTAGGAAAGAAGTTTTATTAACTACAGACATATAGGAATGTGAGAATACTAAAGCGAGCAATAATATACCGTGCACACTGAGTTTCCCCCATCTTCTCCACTTGTTTTTGCAATTCTGGTGATCATGGCTAAGAGGCTCTACAGTGTGTTTCACACAAGACTTTTCATCTAAAAATATTCATCAAGAGCCTATGAGATGTCTCAGCAGTAATGGCGCTTACCAACAAGCCTGTAAGACTGAATTTAACTCCTTGAACTCACATGGTGGAAAAAAACTAAATTTTGCAATTTTTTCTCTGACCACCATATGTAAACTATGGCATGTATGGCTCCATACACATAAGTGAGTGAATGAATATATATATATATATATATATATATATATATATATATATATATATATATATATATATATATATATATTCCCATATATATATATATTCCCATATATATATATGGGAGTCCAATGCGCTAGGCAGTAACTAGAATACTGGCTGCACCCTCTTCTACTTAAAAAAAAAACTCCAATGAATTAAAAATAATTTTGTGAGCCTAGTTAAGGCCTTAAGTTGACTCAACAATCCACTTTTTGTCATATCCTCCCCATATACCTCCACATTTCCCCTTCTCTCTTTTCAGCCCCCTTCTCCAAATCCAAGAAAGAGTGATAAAAGGGAAAGAGAGATATCCCTGAGTCCACCCTTGTTTTCTCTCTGGGTAAGACTAATAGTAACTTATAGCCAACTCCCAGTGAAAATAAACATATAAAGGCCAAGAAAGTCTTCAAAAACCTACCGAACCCTCCTTGAGGGAAATGGGGAATCATTCTCTTAGCGTTTCTTTCAGCTGATTTGGGAAGAATAATACCTTTGTAGTTTAACTCCTGGCAGCAGCCAGCCTACCTCAAAGAGGATGATGAACACCAATGAACCTCCTTGTGGAGATGGCTTCAAATATGGCAAACAAGCCACTGGGCAAAATGTCCTCATTTCAACCACTAACCGAATTCTGCCTAAAACTTGGCAAGCTTGGATGTAGGCAGAGTCGATGGCCAAACTGCCAAGACAGCGTAAGCAAGTCCTCACTAGTTCCTGCCTCACAAATATGTCTGTCGTATATACTGGGCCAGAAGGCTGAAGATGCTGTTGCAATATTTTAGAGAGCTATAGGTGACTGTTCAGGCAGCAAACCATTTCTGTCCTTTTTTAAATCTTATTATTAAATTTGGAAGCTGCTAAGCTGCACTTCCTGTTTACACAGGTAATTAATTTTATTCCTTCTCAAGTCTCTGATGGGATAGAAGACCAAATTCTTGAGTTTCACAATTAAGCCTAGTTGATTAGGGGTTAAATTGTCCTTAAGTCTAGATAAGTTTTAAGTTGATAGAGATGAGATATGATAGATATTGAATTACATTCAGAATTTTAGACTCACCAAGATAGGAAAGTGTTTCATTCAAGGTTGCCAAATACAAACAGTCAAAACACTTTGAATGTAATGCCTGAATGTTCTGCAGTTCTTTTTGCTATAAATAGTTTATTTTATATAGGTATAATAATATAAATGTGCATGTAAAAAATTAAAAATTAATAAAAATATCTCCAGTCCACATTTGGGTGTATAGAAGAAACATTTGTAATTAAGGAACTTAATTGCTCCTCAAAATTTGGATTTCTCTATAAATAAAGCTTATTACTACATACCTAGAGTCATCTCAATATTAATGAGGTCTAGATTCCAGCAAGGGCTAATATAAAACTACTAAGTATCATACTTTATTCATATTTCATGCTAATCCCTTAACAATTATAATGTATGTTGCTAAAAGATTGATTCAGTATAGATATACCACTATGTGTTGCTTTCAGCTGATATTACAAATATATTAAGTAGCTAAAAAATGCATATGTCCTTTCTGTGCACACCCACTTACTGTTAGTGCTTTCTGAAACACTTACGGAATAATAGTACGTACCTCCCATTTGAAATAATTTATAGTAACTCCTACTCTTAGATGCTGACTTACTAAAGAAATCGGCTAATGCCTCCATGTTGCTGTTCCATGTGTATAGCAAAGCTAAGAGCAGAAGGAGGATGGCCCGTTTTTCTATCTGGAACAGTGACGTTTGAAGTGGACACAAGTACCAGCCTATAGCATCCATGTATCTAGCAAGGTTGTGTCTGTTTCCTCACCTGAATCTTTCTCTCTTTTTCCTGCCTCCTCATGATGATCACATCAGTGTCACAAAGACGGATACGACAGTGTTCAGTTTTTACACAAATGGTAGGTTCCCTAATAAGAAATAATAATGGATTAACGTAGAATAAACACTGTAGAATTATTCATTGTCACCAACAAACAGAAAAGCATAGCGCACAGACTCTAGAAAAACAAAGACAGACTGTAAGCCACAAAATGACTTGCAAGACCAAGGGGAACAGAAGATGCTCAGCCTGTGGAAGGAAAAGAGGGATCCAGAGATGGCACTGAAAGGGAAGTCTTGAAAAAAAAATGAAGTCATGTTAGAGAGTCACGGACAAACACATTGAAAAGAGGAGAAATTCGTACAGATAGGAAGACACAATAACCTCTGTAACCTAGTAAAATATAGAAGAGAAAGAAGAAGTAAATTAAACGAAGATAAACCTGGAAACTTGAGGGTCAGGGAGATGGCTTACTGAGTAAGGACATGAACTATACAGGTGAGCTGACTCGAGTCTGATCCATGGAACCCACTTAGCCCGGGGATGGAGTGGTGTATATTTGGAGTCTCAGCATTCCTCAGACAAAGGGGGAGTCAGAGGCAGAAGAATCACTTAGAAGCTAATGGGCCAGCTAAGCCGGCATATACAGTTCAGCCTGGCATATCCAGAAACAAAACAAGTTACTAGTGCCCCAGTAAGCATCTTAAGTGCAAGGGGCTGGAATTCCAAGATTTAAAGCATGTGACTGCCATGCTTGTAGCTACGCATCTGCATTGTGAGGGATGGTAATATGAAGAACGCATTTAAGAAAGGATAGAGTAACATTTAAAACACGGTGAGACGAGTGAGGGCACAAACAAGACATAGTCCAGGAAACATGGTATAGAGACACAGATTATAACCAAGGCACGAGACCTTTTCATAACGATTCATGAAAACATTGCTTTGCACACACGAATTTAATACCACTTATTAGGATAGGAAAAATAAGTCAGCTTTCTTATTGTCTGAACAACACTCTTTACTCTTCATACTGTTGGGGAAGGTGATGGAAAATGAAAAAGATACAGAGCAAAGACTTTTAGATGGCAGGATAGCTCCGTGCTGATAACAGGAAAATATTTGTCACAACTCAGATCACATTTTATTTATCTCAAATCCTAATCAATTTTGACTTAATTGCTTCCGAGAGTGTGCTTTGAGAGTTTTACGTTCTACTGAGTGAGCTAGTTGGAAATGGCAAACTGTGTTTCAGTAGTTGATAGTACAGCGAGATAATTAGCTGCGACTATCATAACATCCTTTAATGCTAAGAGGGTATTAATGAGCAATAAGTTATGGATTAATGTTCCAATTGTAACTGAAAAGCAATACCTCCTTCCACTAGTATTTTTATTTTTTAATTTTTATTGATCCTTGTGATTTCCACATTGTGCACCCCAGTCCTACTCATCTCCTTGTCCCTTCATATCTGCCCTTGGCCCTCTCAACCTCCTCCTCAAAAGAAAATTAAAAACAAATATTAAAAAAATAAAACAAAACATAGAGAATATCTTGTCACGGAGGCTGTAGGTGACACATAATAGAGTGTGGTGTCCACACATATTTTCTTGTGAATATTTACTGCAATGAGTCATTGCCTGCAGCTTTGATTCAGCAGGACTGGCCCCTTTCAGATGCTCCAACATTTCATAGATGAGGTAGACTTTAGGGTGGGCCATCTCAAAGCCCTAGATATGGCCCTGGGTGGGAGCTGAGTTGATCAGGCCCTCAGCTCTCCTATATCTGGACTACCAGGGCAAGCTCTCCAGCACTGAGCTGACAGAGGACAGGGCCAGCTGTCCTCCTCTAATGTCCCTGAAGCCAGCTCTCCAGACTGCTGCAGGAGACAAGGGGTAAGAGGGTGAAAGGCATCACTTTGGACACCAAGGTACCCCCACAGCAGACAAATGGCAAGGCCATCTCTCCTGGACTCACAGCCTTGGGGCCTGCTTACCCACATCCCTGCCACCAGGGTTGGCTCTACTGTGTAGCTTAGGTAAGCTTGTGAGAGGTGGGGCCAGTTCTGCAGAGCCCTTGGACATTGAAGTGGTCCCTGTTGGCATCCCATATCATGGACATCCCCAGAGTCTTTAGTGATAATATGCACCATAGATGTCTATATCAAAGTCTGTAACTGCATGGCCATGTACTCAGACATGACCCCCAGGGACAGCATGGGCTGGGACTACACTAGGGACTCAGGTGGCAGGGATGGCTAATCACAACAGGCTGTTCCTCTTGACCCTTGTGTCTCCAGTTCTATCTCTCTTCATGATGCTCAAACTGTTCCACTTTTCTTTCTCTTCCATCTCTCCACCACATTGTAGTGATTCCTGTTGTGAGCAGGTCAAGAGGCTGGGGCTGCTCTGGGTATTCACAGCCAACCTGCATGCTGTGATGGCAGGCAGGTCTCCAGGCATCTTTCACCAACCTTGCTGCTTGGAGGGGATGGTTAGATGGAAGGCAGGCCAGCCTCTGTGTATCATCCACCCACCCATGCCTTCCATTGTTATTTTTTTAAACATCTAATATCCAATATTTTTCTTCTTTTCTTTTTATTATTTTTGATGTGTACTTATTTATGTATATGTATGTCTTTGCTGTATGTTTGTATATACAGAGGTATGCCTAGGCCATGTACATACTATATAGAGAGGACAGAGATTAACTTGCTTTGTAGTTCTTCTA
This sequence comes from Acomys russatus, assembly GCF_903995435.1. NCBI lineage: Eukaryota > Metazoa > Chordata > Mammalia > Rodentia > Muridae > Acomys > Acomys russatus. Next base: position 18,974,502 of record NC_067152.1, on the reverse strand, counting down.
TCTTCCATCCTAAGTTTCACTACCTTACTTTTTTGGATGTGGCTGTTGACTGAACTTGGAGCTCTGTGTCTCAGCTAACCTGGCTGGCCAGTGAGCTCCGGGCATCTGCCTGTCTTGGTTATTGCAGCTCTGGAGTTACAGGTGTGCGTGACCATGAGCAGCCTTTCAGTGGTGTTGTTACTCTGAGGTCCTCCTAAATGCAAGGTGAACACTTAACCAACTTATGCTACTTCTTAACCTCTACTCTTAATGTTTTTCCCCCTATGACATCACACTGACACATAAAGTCTAACGATTTCATAAACTCCCGTAGTAAATATGGTTTTCATCAGAGTTGTGTTTGGCAGAGCATACTTTCTCAATAGCACTTACCACTATTTTAGCAAGAGTCAAACTTCCAATAGGCTGTGTCCTGTGTCTTCTCAGAGGCTTATTGTCTACCCTACAGATGACAGTGAAACTCACATGCAATAGGGACCGTCTAGAATTTCCATTAAAATTGATCAAAATGAAAATATCCTTTTACTTGAGACCATACCCATGAAATAAGCCATGTGTTTCATCATTTGATTATTAAATATTTAAAGTGAACAATTGCAAATAAAATCATGTAAGTCTAAAACCATTGACATTAGCTAGGGCAAATTATGAATATATGATCATATTTCTTAGGTTATCTATTTTACTCACCAGAAAAGTTATTCATGTATTGTTTACTTCCATATAACTGAAACATGCTTCCAGTTATTTTTTCTTTTTTTAACTTCATCTAAATTACTGGGAACATTTAGGTTGCTTGCTCATCTTACTTGAAACACATATTTTGCTTATAAAACTTGAGTCACCTAAATATGTTTTATATTTCCACACCCAAATGGACTTTTTATAAACTCTAAATTCATATGGCTGTGCAGTGACTATCACCTCTAACATTTGGGTCATGTGTTCGCCTGTAGACACTAACTGTCCCTTTTAGTTGGCTAGAGGAAAGAAGCAACATTTTATATTTTACACTCGTTCTGTTCTGGCCTTTTCTAAAAATGTCATAATCATCAATTTAAAATCACTCTAAAACCCATCAATACATTCTTTAAAATTTAAATCATATGTAAAATATATCTCGAACAAAAAAAAATAACATTCAATTAAGACAAAATGTGATGTAAAAGGAATGATTGCTTGAACTAAAGAGAAATTTCCTCTCTCTACTCAGCCTACTGTATTCCTATGGAAAGGAGAGAACAGAAAGACCCTGAGAGCCAAGGACAAACTAGCAGGCAGCTTGGGGCACTACAAAGAGCAGTTTCAAACAGTGAAACTACTGACTTCTAGGGGATAATGAGCAGTTATTCAAATTTTCTTTATCTCCGTGTATTTGGAAGGGCAGGACATTTCTTATCACTAGCTTTCTGAGTTGACTTAGGTATTAACATAATAGCAGCTTGCACTTGCCTGTGGCACCTATACGCTCTCATCCTGGTCTGTAAACTCTTTTTATATCTTCTCTGTAGACATTAATGGTGACCCACTGAGGTATTACCTCTAAATCACAGAAATGAGAAACAGAAGCAGGAGAAATTACACATCCTAAAGAGATTCCAGTTTAGCTCACTGACTCCAAGAAAAGAATTCTTGAGCACTGTAATATGCCCTCATACGAGTCCAGAAATACCTTCTGAGTGGTTGGTTAGTATATGAAGAAAGAGAAAAAAATGATAATCCACTTACCTAAGTGTGTGAGGAGGCTCAGAGATAGAGACAGGAAACTCTCCCATGAGCACTTAGGCCAAATTCACCATCTCTGTTGCTCCAGTATCTGCCAATTCTCTCTCCTTATGTTTCCACCTCCCTTGAGCCCTGCCTGGTGCCGGCCTCTGCATATTTTCACCTGATTCTAAGTAAGTCTTCGTATGCGGCCAAGGATTCCTGAGAATTTGATCAAGCTGGCACCCTGCTTCAATGTCCTTCAAGAACTTCCTTCTATGACAGGAATAAGTCTAAATGCCTCTTCATTTAGCAGATTCTAGTTAATCAGAAGATTCAGTATCCTCAGGCCCAGTGGTCTGCAGCCAGCTTTTCCCCCTCGATACCCTATTGCCAAATGCACAGAGAGACATGCAGAAACATACATGGCTGCATCGTTGATAAAAACAAACCATGAGAATTATTATTATTATTATTATTATTATTATTATTATTATTATTATTATTATTATTATTGCTTTGGCAATGCAATAAAACAGGAGGGCATTGTTTCAGTAGCCGAATACTATATAGCATTTAATTTTTATCTCTGACAAGTAAAAGTTGCATATTTTATGAAATACATGAGATACAATACAATGTTTGAAAGGAAGTCTGTGCTGTAAATGAAGCTAATGTTAGTGTGGCTTTCTGTAATCGTGTTATTTGTGGTGAGAAATAATTGAGTATTTTCAAGCACATCAGATGCTGTTGTTAAATCCAACAGCCATGCCATACCATAAAACAAGTAGTTTCTCCTAATAGAAATTTTACTGACTTTGCCTGATGTCAATCAAATCTCTCCCTGACCACACAGCCAACATTATATACACACACACACACACACACACACACACACACAAATATTCATATTACATCTCAATTATTAGCCCATCCCTTGTATCCTCCCATTCTTCCCTCCCTCCCGCTTTCCCCTTACTCCCTTCCCCTATGACTATGACTGAGGGGGACCTCCTCCCCCTGTATATGCTCATAGGGTATCAAGTCTCTTCTTAGTAGCCTGCTATCCTTCCTCTGAGTGCCACTAGGCCTCTCCATCCAGGGGACATGGTCAAATAAGGGGCACCAGAGTTCATGTGAAAGTCAGTCCCCACTCTTCACTCAACTGTGGAGAATGTCCTGTCCATTGGCTAGATCTGAGAAGGTTCTGTAAGGCAGGAAACACTGTCAACAGAGCAAAGCAACAGCCTACAGACTGGGAAAAGATCTTTACCAACCCTACATCTGACAAAGATCTAACTTTCAAAATATATAAAGAACTCAAAAAATTAAACACCACCAAACCAAATAACCCAATTAAGAAATGGGGCTCGGAACTAAACAGAGAATTCTCAACAGAGGAATATTGAGTGGCTGAGAAACACTTAAAGAAATGCTCAACCTCCTTAGTCATCAGGAAAATGCAAATCAAAACAACTCTGAGATTCCATCTTACACCCGTCAGAATGGGTAAGATCAAAAATTCAAGGGACACCACATGCTGGTGAGGATGTGGAGAAAGAGGAACACTCCTTCATTGCTGGTGGGAATGCAAACTAGTACAACCACTTTGGAAATCTATCTCATGCTATCTCAGAAAACTGGGAATAGGCCTTCCTCAAGAACCAGCTATTCCACTCCTTGGAATATACCCAGAAGATGCCCCACCACATGAAAAGGACATATGCTTAACCATGTTCGTAGCAGCCTTATTCATAGTAGCCAGAACAGGGAAACAGCCCGAGTATCCCTCAGTAAAAGAATGGATAAAGAACAGTGGTACATTTACACTATGGAATACTACTCAGCTATTAAAACCAAGGAATTCCCAAAATTTGTGGACAAATGGATCAAGCTAGAAATGATCATAATGAGTGAGTTCACCCAGAAACAGAAAGAGTCAAATGGTATATGCTCATCTCTGGACACTAGCCCGAGGGGCATGTCCCGTGAAAGTCTTCGCTTACCAGGAAAATGGGTCAGAGGGGAGGACATCCTATTGGGACTCTAGATCAGAGAAGCAAGGGAAAATGGGGAAATAGAAAGATCTAGTGGGTCCTAGACCTACAAGAAGAACATTTTGGTTGGTGGATCTGGGCCTAGGGGTCTTGCTCAAACTATGGCACTAGCCAAGGACAATAAGTGCAGCAAACAACCTACATTTTGTTCTTGTGAGTTTCACTTTTACCATGTATGAGACCAAATGGCAATTGTCTCTCTTTGGCTGATTTATTTTACATGACAGTATGGACTATAGTTTATCCATGCTGTCACAAGTGATAAAATTTCCATCTTGTTTGAGGTTCTATTGAGCAAATATAAACGTTGCATTTTTATATAACTTGATATTTGTTTGCTGTTTAATATTATTTTATTGTATTGTATTGCGTACATATGTGTGTTTTATCTGCATGAATATATGTGTACCACATGGTGCCTGTTGTCTACAGAGGACCAAAAAGGGCATCCGACCCTCTGGAACTGGAGTTACATACAGTTGTGAGACACTATGTGGGTGATAGGAACTTGAACATGTCTTCTTAAAGAAAAGCAAGTGCTCTCAACTGCTCAACCATCTCTCCAGCCTCATTGTATAGCATTTTAAAGGAAGGTATTGGGCTTAAACAAAAATGGCAAATATTTTTCATGATAAAAATATCAAAAAGAGAAGATATATTTTATGATAACCATATGTTATCTATGAATAGATAAATCCAATTATGTACTGCTTAGTATTATATAGATATAAAGGTAATGTAGTAATAATGGTTAACTTTAGTGATGAAGAAAAAGGATGTGAATGAAGAGTTATGTTCAGAGTCTGTGATGGCAGGGTAGTCCCTATTTCTCCAGATTTTAAGGTGTAGATGGTGCCTATAAAACCCTCCAGTTCAGAATTCTTTTGAAGGCTGTCACATATGAAGAGCCAACATCCCATATACCTACAGAATGACTGATGCATTTGTCGTCAAAACCGCATTTATGAAAGCAGAAAGCAACTGCGTTCTGATCTCCCAGTGTTTACAAACATTATAACATGACCCTATTAAATCTGTATAAAAACTTACCAGAATCAAGGACTGCTCACCACCTCCAGTGCTCCCCCTTGTGGCTGAGGACACCTCCATTTCCCTCTAGCTTCCACGGTTTTTAACCCATGCTGTTAACAATTTTTCCCTGAAGTTCATAAGATGAAAGATACCCACTTCTCCCACTTAAAAATCCCCTGATAACTGTCCTTGTCACTCAAAGGAGAGACGGAATCAATGACACGGCACACAGCATCCTACATTGCCTGCCTTCTTCCCCAATCTGTTTTCTGTTTTCTCACTTCCTACTCAATGAAGCTTCTCTTCTTTATATCTACTTTCTTTGTGCCTGTTTCTTTAACTTAGAACATAATAAGTTCCACTTCTTTTTAAAGAACTTTGCCCAAAATTTACATTTCCAATGGGATCTACAGATAACATCATCTGAATTTAAAAGTACCACAGCTCTCCCTATGCTTTTAGTTGGATTTCATTTTCTCTTTGTTCATGTTCATCTTTCACATAAATGGAAATGTGCACATGGGTGCATGCATGTGAAGGCAAGCACAAATATTAAATTTTTTATTTGATTGTCTTACATGAAAAATGTTTAAAAAAAAAAAAGACAGTGTATTCAAATCTTTGTTTGCCTGTACTAAAAGACCATTATGACTAACATAAGATTTTATTTATTTATTTTTGTGTGTGTGTTTTTGCGACAGAGTTTCTCTGTGTAGCCTTGGCGATCCTGGACTCACTTTGTAGACCAGGTTGGCCTCGAACTCACAGCGATCCACCTGCCTCTGCCTCCTGAGTGCTGGGATTAAAGGCGTGCGCCACCACGCCTGGCTCTATCATAAGATTTTAAAAACTATCTGTTGCGGGAAAAGATAGTTGGGTGAATAAACTCACACCAAACACACAGGTCAGAGGTTCATTCTCAAGGAATTACTCCTGTCCTTTGGACTGACATGATCTCTACATAGTTAAATCCAGATTTTAAGATGAAAACTCCCAGAGATATAATTTAACCAAATTGTCTTTATTTTAGAATCTTTCCTATACAAAGGACCTTAGTTTGTGCTTTTCTTTTTCATCCTTCTTTCCTTATTTTAAAATATTTTTTCTTTTTCCCCATTTATTTCCTGTAGGTGTTAAAACTCTTGTGATTTTGCAGTCTCTAGTTAAGTCCAAGTGCTTAGAAAACTCCCTTTGGACTTAAGATCCGTGATATTTGAACTAGAATGTTCCTGTAGGCTCATGTGACTGGACACAGTTGGTGGCACTGAGGGCAGAGGTTCTGGAGGTGTGGCCTTGTGGAGAGAAATACTTCAGTAGAGGCAGGCTATGAGAGTTTGAAGACATGAGCCATTTTTAGTTAACACTCTGTGCTTCATGACTGTAGTTTAAGACGTGAGCTCTCAACTTCTTGCACCTGCTATCATGGCTGCAAGCTGCTACCATGCCTGCAGCTCCTACCATGCCTGCACCTGTCACCAGGCCTGCAGCTGCTACCATGCCATCACCTGCTACTATGCCTGCACCTGATACCACGCCTGCACTCCTACCGTGCCTGCATCTTGCTTCCATTCCCCCAACGATGATGGACTCTTATCCTTCTTGAAGCACAGCCAAATCAACTCTTCTGTAAGTTTCCCTGGTCATGCTGTTTCATCACAGCAGTAGAAAACAAACTGTGTCAGGATTGAAGCTGAGTTTTTCCATAATGTGGAGATGGTCATAGCCTAGAATACCAGCACCTCAGTACTTGGGGGAACTCTATGTCTCATACATTTCAATATTTTCATAACTGAAGGAAAAACATAAAGATCCTCGGTCCTTCTTAAAGATTACGTCAAGCAAACAAGGACAAATCAAAACAGCAAATACAGAGGAGGGAACTCAAACACCATAGGCACAAATGGACCATTTTCCTACTGTATTTTGTACTCTAGGATAACACAAAAGAATTTGTCAGGATAGAACATCTTTTGAACTCAGATATTGACTCTGGAGTAGAAAGTTTCTGATCCCCTCGGGCTTCAGTTCCACTTTAGAGTTGGTTACCTTGGAATCCAGTGTGTAGCACTGTTCCACCAGTCAGTATATCTTGTAATGCAGGTCAATCCTGTAGTACACAGGGCTGACAACTGGGCTAGATTTTTGATGATTTTTCTCTCTCAACATTTTGCAAAACACCTTCCAAGGCTGCAAATGCCACCAGGGAAGAAGTTACTACATCAGTTTCAGCTTGTGTTTTTCTGTGTCTGTAGCCAAAGCATATATTGTTTTCAGCACTGGAGTCTTGCTATCTACTTCTACGGGATAGTCAAGAACATTTATAATCTCCTATGTTGTTTTGGAATCCTTTATGGTACTAAAGTTTTGCTTAATAACCTGCAATTTCTGGGGAGCAGCATTTCTGGGGAGCAGCATTATTCCCACCCCATGTATGGAATCCCTGTATAACCTGCTTTTTAAGTGAATCAAGCAAACAACCAAAAACAAGATTTAGTTTGCCTGTAAGCTAATCGGCTCTTCTATGGTTTTGTCATATGTTCTTTGTTTTCTTTGTCCTTGCTTTCAAGCACATTTTTCCTTGCTGTTCTACTTCGTCCCCAGCTAAGTGTTTTACCTCTAGCATCCTACCCCATGTCTGTTTCTACATAACACGTGTTGATTATCTCGTCTCTTCCGTTCTCTCACTCCTTCCTTTAGGCATCTTTTCTTGCTACTTGTCCAATGTAGACACTCCATGCTACACATAGAAATTTAAAGCTATTCATCTAAAACCCACATCTGACAGAGAACATGCAGTACTTGTCTTTTGAGGTCTGAGTCACTTCGTTCAGAATCCACCCATTTTTCTATGACTTCATTTTGTTTAGCGATGAGTAGGATTCTGCTGCATGAATGTACCACGTTTTCATCACTCACTCATCAAGTTTATAGAAACTAGGCTGATTTCGTTTTCTAGCTATTGTCTATAGGGCAGCCAGAAGCATGTGTGCCAAGCTATCATGGTGGTAGAGAGAGTCCTTTGGGTATATGGTCAGGAGTGGTATGTCTGGGTCAAGGTAGCAGTTTTTATTTTAGCTTTTAGAGAAACCTCCACAGCAATTTTCTGCACCAATTTATATTTCCATCAACACTGAACAAAGGCTGCACTTTCCCCACATCCTTACCAGCACTTGCTGTCACTAATTTTCTTCACAATGGGAACAAGATAGTAGGACAAAATATTGTAGACTACTCTTTTCTGGGTGTGACGTGTTTCTGGCGATCATGAACACACAACAGCTGTGACCATCTGCAGTCGACAGGCAAAAACAAAACCTGAAAGTAGAAAGGGCACTAGCTGGGAAGAGAGGAGATTGTGAGTTAAGAGAGGAACAGGAGAAAGCTTTAAACAGAAGAAATATGAGAAAAACACATTGTATACAAATAGAAAAACATCTCACTAGAAATAATTAAGAAAAATGTAGCTATGAATATATAATGAGAGAAAAGTCATTTTCTAAAATATAGATTATAACAATGTTAAAAAATGTAATTAAAATTATACATATCATATCAATATGTAATATTATTATGTAGGCTTTCACAAATATGATAGCCACTTAGCCTTTCTCAAGCATACACTTGCATACATTAACATTTAATTCATTCTTAGCTAATTTTTTTGGGGCACTGAATGAGCACAGGTGTGTTTTGACTGGTAGATTCTCAGATCATTGTTGTCCAAGACTTTAATTAAGTCATCTCTTACAGCAGTCTAACTGCTTTGATAACAAACTCTTAAATATTCACCTTTTGTCACTGATATTTTCTTGGTTTGAATTAGTCAGGCTTTTGTTTTTCATATATACAGACTGAGTTTTAACTCATGCAAAACAACCTATAATAATCACATTGTATCTGGAGCTAAATGGCAGCGTCAAGACCTTTGGTTTCTGAAAACATAGATAAAAGTAAAAAAAAAAAAAAAACAAAAAAAAAACAACAACAACTCATTTGAAAGATAAGCATTTATGATACTGGCATATTTCACGGCTGTCTTCTCTGTATCAAAACAAAAGTCTTTATACATGCCTTTACTTAACAACTAAAATAAACCACTGTTCTTATGTCAAGGAAACAAGCAAAGAAAGTGTCAGAAATTCGAGGAGATCATTCACTGTTTTTGTTCAGTATATCCAGTAGTATGAATGGGAACAGCAGTGGCATCATTCAATGCCAGAATGTGATTTTGATCAGCACACAGAATTATATATTTTTATGGCTGTATAATTGCCAGCCTGACTTCGGTATAAGTCTAAAGTGGCTATCATTCAAATATCTCAAAAATCAAGTTCATTTGAAAGGATTTAATTATAAATTTAAAGAACTCAATTAAGGCTAGGTAGGCTATACTTAGGCTGACACATAGTCCTATACTTAGGAGGAATGTAAGATCAATTGTTATGAAACATAAGTGAATACAGGGTACAGTGACTGCCACAAAGGTAACCCAATAGAAAGAAGGTTGGTGGAAGGTGGTCACTCCCAGTGATTCTTGAGCATTTAAATGAACAGTAGAGGCATGTGCTTTCTATCTGTGTATATATTAACATGGTCAGTTTTCCTGTTCAACTACTAGATTCTCAAAAGTACTTTTCCATACGACGAATGACCGCTTCATCCTCTTTGTTCCTAATAAAAATAATATATTATGTTTTGCAATTTGACATCAAACCAAACAAAGGACATTAAGTTGCTGTAGAGTCAGTCTTTCTTTTAGTACAGTACTTTCTGCATGGTCTGGATGTGCCTCTTTGAACAAAGCAAGACTGTGGCTATTTCCTAGAAATTGAAACAGTCCCTGAAAAATGAAGAAGTGAGCTTTCCACGGCTCAGGAGGTTAGCTAAACATACAAAGCTTAGGAAGCTCCTGAAATTTACAAGATGCATAGTTCTTCCCCCATGATGTAAAACCAGTTTTTAAAAAATTCTAGGGAGAATCTCTAAGTAGTCAAGCTGTCTACAAGATGTGCAGCGAGCTCAAGGGATTCATGAGCTGATACCAGTGCTGGGAGTGGGCTTTGGAAGATGCAGTAGCCTTCAGACCACTTATGTTTAGGCAAGTATCACCTCACCTACATTCTTTTAAGTAAATCCAGTAAAATCAGTGGCTTATCAAAGCAGTGGAATCATTTCTTTAGGTTTTGTTGCCATCCTATCTGGGGGAAACAGATGTCTGTTCATTTCTTCCTCAGGAAAGTTATTCAACACCAGGCAAGATGGGCTGAATAATCATCGTTCATTGATTACAGACTACCCTACAGTAATGTGAGCATACTGCTTCGTAACATTCTTCATATTAAATAGCTGTTTATTTTAGAATGAGCACCCCAGGGATGCTTGCAGTGTCTTATTCACGACAGTAAAGCTTCCCATAAGCTGGTAATTGATAAGCAGAGAGTTCCTGTCATAAGATGTAAACTATAACTAAAATATGGATTGTGACATAATGAAGAGAATGGATGCTGCGGAGGCAAAGGCAGAGTGTCAGCTCACTTTTCTTAGTATATGTGTTTCAGATCAGTAGGTCATCAGCAAGCATCATGTCAGGCCTTACACTAGGCACTGATAGCTTCCGTGCCTCGTGTGGAAGGTGCAGCAACAATATCTGATATATACTGTGTTTCTTTAAGAATCTCAGAGAGATTTTTATTGTTTTAAATGGGAGGAAAATTGAGTTTTGAATCTTCCTCTATTAATCCCAGCCCCTGTACAGTGTGCATGCCCTCCCCAGTAGAATCTCAGGAATACTGAATACAAAAAACTGCTCTTCCTAAACTTTAAAGTGTCGGGGTACTCCTGGAAGAGGGACAAGAACAGACTAGAAAGGGATGCTATTATGTATTCCAATCCAGCAGCAGAGCGGATAAATGAGCTCCACCTGCCCACCCGAGGCAGTGATGCCCTTGGCCTAGTGATTTAGCGCCAAACAGAACAGCTCGTCAAGGAAATGGTATGGTTAAGGTGTATGACGGGACCGTTATAAAAGGAACGCTGCCTTTTGTGACCCTTTTACTGTCTAAAAGCTATGATTACATGCACAAACGCTATGCCAGCAATTTATATATATATAAATAAACAAGGTAGAAAACGAAGCTTAAATTCTTCAGATGTGACCCATTTCAGAATACTCCTATTTAGTTCAACACCTTCCTCTTCTGAATGTCACAGTCTAAGATTAGAGTTTTATGAGAAACTATATATGGGTATAAACCACATTTACATTTTATTTTGTTTTAATATTGTGAGCACTATTGTACAATGCCCCAAAATGGTTTTGATTGCTGACCTTAAATAGAATTTTCCGTTGATTTATTTTTCTTTCTTTCTTTTTTTAATTAATCTATTCTTGTTACATCTCAATGTTTATCCCATCCCTTGTATCCTCCCATTCTCCCCCCCCCCCATTTTCCCATTATTCCCCTCCCCTATGACTGTTCCTGAGGGGAATTACCTCCCCCTGTATATGCTCATAGGGTATCAAGGCTCTTCTTGGTAACCTGTTGATTTATTTTTCGAGAATTGTTTATGTATTACGGTTACATAATTTCCATCCCATTCTCTTTTTCCTCTCGTCCCTCCTGTGCTCCCATCCCAGAGACGCTCCCTCTCAATTCCATGAGCCCTTTCTCTATGATTGTTGCCGTCGTGAACTGAGTTGGGTGACAGATAGTTCAGGGACCGTGTCACTGGAGAAAATGAATTCTCCTTCCCGACTTTTGGAGCACTTCATCTAAGGATAGATATCATGTGAGATTTCCTTCATCTGCACTAGTATGTTGACTGGCATGGTCATTCTACAGGTCTTGTTTAGGAACCACGTTTTTCAGCTTTCATAGAAGGTCGCATGTAACAGAAGGCATTCTGGCCCAATGCTTCCAGGTCCTCTTCTGTGATATTTCCTGAGCTTTGGGTACAGGGCTTGTGTTATAGATATTCCAATTTGGCCTGGGCACCTCACAGACATTCTTTACTTTGTGATCAATTCTGAGTCTCTGTAGAATTTTCCCCCCTATACTAAGAAGCTTCTTTGATGGATGAGTGAGAGCTACATTCATCTATGGGTATAAGAACACATATTTAAAACACAGATACAATAGCAGGTTCTTCTCTGAGGTACATGATCCCTTTCCAATGAAAGGATAATTCACTAGGTTTAGAGTGTCAGGCATTGGTTCTCCTCAATTGTGCAAGCCTAATAAAAAGCATAGCATACTCAGAGGGATACCTTGTTGTGTCAGAAATAATCAATAGTTTTAGACATAATAGTATTTCTTTTATGAAATTGGGTCCACCTGGTTTGAGTGCATATGCTTATCACTGTAATAGTCCTCTTGCCATTTTTTTCATAATAAGTATAAAGTGACTCTCCCTATGTCTCCAACTGTTCTATTTCATCAGATTTGATAATACTTACACCTGATTGATTTTTAGTTCTATTTGCTTAGAATATTTTTATTTTACACTTTTCAACAAATTCTGTTGAAAAGTAGGGAGTTATTTAGATGGATAACTTCACAAGTGACTGTCTTTATAAATGACTGTCTTTTCTCCCTTGCATTACTCTACCTTTATTCTGTGTTTTTAATGTTTTTTAAGCCTAACTGGGAACATGGAAAGGCTCTCTAAGATGTACTTATTTACCACCAAACCAAATAACCCAATTGAGAAATGGGGCTTGGAACTAAACAGAGAATTCTCAACAGAGGAATATCAAATGGCTGAGAAACACTTAAAGAAATGCTCAACCTCCTTAGTCATCAGGGAAATGCAAATCAAAACAACTCTGAGATTCCATCTTACACCCATCAGAATGGCTAAGATCAAAAATTCAAGCGACACCACATGCTGGCGAGGATGTGGGGAGAGAGGAACACTCCTTCATTGCTGGTGGGAATGCAAACTAGTACAGCCACTTTGGAAATCTATCTGGTGCTATCTCAGAAAAATGGGAACAGGGCTTCCTCAAGACCCAACTATTCCACTCCTTGGAATATACCCAGAAGATGCTCCAGCACACAACAAGAAAATTTGCTCAACCATGTTCATAGCAGCCTTATTCATAATAGCCAGAACATGGAAACAGCCTAAGTGTTCATTAGTAGAAGAATGGATAAAGAAACTGTGGTACATATACACTATGGAATACTACTCAGCTATTAAAAACAAGGAATTCCCGAAATTTATGGGTAAGTGGATTGAGCTAGAAATTATCATAATGAGTGAGTTAACCCAGAAGCAGAAAGACTCAAATGGTATATACTCTCATACACACACACACACACACACACACACACACACACACACACACACACACACTAGCCCAAGGGGCATGTCCCACGAAAGCCTTCGCTTACTAGGAAACTGGGACAGAGGGGAGGACATCCTATTGGGACTCTAGATGAGAGAAGCATGGGAGAATAGCAAAGTAGAAGGATCCAGAGGGTCCTAGGAACCTACAAGTAGAACATTATGATAGGCAGATTTGGGCCCAGGGGTCCCGCTCAAACTAAGGCACCAGGCAAGGACAATACAGGCGGTAAACTTTAAACCCCCACCCAGATCTAGCCAACGGTCAGAATATTCTCCACAGTTGAGTGGAGAGTGGGATATGACTTTCTCATGTACTCTGATGCCTCACATTTGACCATGTTCCCTGTAGGGGCAGACCTGGTGGCACTCGGAGGAAGAACAGCAGGTTACCAAGAAGAGACTTGATACCCTATGAGCATATACAGGGGGAGGTAATCCCCCTCAGGAACAGTCATAGGGGAGGAGAATAATGGGAAAATGGGAGGGAGGGAAGAATGGGCGGATACAAGGGATGGGATAAACATTGAGATGTAACAAGAATAAATTAATAAAAAAAATTTTAAAAAGATGTCCTTATTTATGATCATATATACAGCGCTCTGCCTGCATGTTTTAAGAGTAGTGTCATACATTCCTCCATTTTTCGTGGTAGTGTAAACTTGCACAACCACTTTGAAAATCAGTCTTGCTCTTCCTCAGAAGATTAGGAATAGAGCTATCTCAAGATCCAACCATACCACTCCTGGACATATACCCAACAGATGCTCCACCATACAACAAGGACATTTACTTAACTATGTTCATAGCAGCTTTATTTATAATAGCCAAAATCTGTAAACAACTTAGATGTTGAAAGAAACAATAAAAAAAACCTGTGGAACATTAAAAAAAAAAAAAAAAAAAAAAAAAGAGTATTGTCATGGGGAAGTTTCTGGAGTTCTGTAGGCTCTTTTTACTTGTATGAGCATCTCTTCCTCTAGGTTTAAGAAGTTTTCTTGTATTTCATTGAAAATATTCTCTATGACTTTGGCATCCCATGCTTCTGTGCTTATAGTTTGAAAATACGATCTTTTGTGATATCACAAAGCTCTCCCATGTTCTGATAATATATTCTAAAAAAATTCTTCCTGACCTTTGCTGAGTGGTCTCATCCCTCTACTTTGTCTTCCAACTGTGACTGCCTGTTTCTTATACGATCCATTCTCTTGGTGTGCTTTCCATTGGGTATTGTGTTTCTTTTTTATTTCAGCTTCATAACCATTTGCTTTTCTTCAGCCATTCTCTCTCTTACTAAATTTACTTTCTGTATCATTGATTGACTTCCTGATTTCGCTCTTTGTTTTTGTCTTTTTAAAAAATTGTTTGGCTTCAGTTATAATCACTCTTTTGACTTCATTGACTGGACCTTCCTCCAGGTCACTCTTTTTGGGGTTTGTTACTGTGGAATTACCTCCTGTCATGCACATGCTGCCTTAGCTTTCCATGTTACTTCTTGTTTCTTCTGAAGTAGTTTGTTAGTCATGTGTTTGTTTGTTTGTTTGTTTGTTTTTTCTTTCTTTCTCAGATTGCCTTTCCTCTTTCAGGGTAGCCAGCCATGTACAATGTTGAGGACTGAATTATGTAATGAGACTGTTGATAACTTCTCTTCCTTAGGGAGATTTGTACATGTTTGAGAGTACACTACTGTCTGGCTGAGAGGACAATGTGTAGTAGTCATCATACTTACTGTGGGTGCTCTCCTCTGCTGCCTTCTGCTGTGCTTCTCCAGGTCTAGCCGGTTGTTCTATGCTGGGGAGGTATGGGAAACCCAAGATCAGGCATAGCAGTTCTTTGAAACTGGGTGTTTAGGTAGAAGGTGGGTAGAATGTGTTGTGCCTCTGGTCTTTAGGTGGTTGACGTGGATTCTGTATGGTGGGCTGTGTTAACTGGGAGGTGCTTTTCTCCAGTGCTACAGGCGAGGTTCAGTGGGAATGCAGCTGTCTTTCAGTTCACATCCTCATGGTACTTGGGTATTGGGGCTTGAGGTCAGTGGGTGGGTGGTATTCAGCAAATAATTTATTTCCCTATTATTTTCCACATCCTATTTTCGTAAACTAGAAATCTGAGGAGGGGTCGACTTATATTCCAATTAAGGCAGTCAGTTTGCATTGTCATGAGTACGAAGCCAAACTAAGCACAGGCAGCATATAAAACCATAAGCAAAACTTTATTACTTGCAACAGGCACCATAATTATTTACAGCGATTCTCTTTTAAAGCAAAAGAAGCATAAAGATTTTATTCAGGAAGCCTGTGAATAATCATATAGAGGTTGATCCATGTCTAAGCATGTTTGGCTTAAATTCATGAAGATTAAAATGATGGACAGGGATGCCTCTGGGCTTTGCTTATAGCATAAACTTTTAGCTGAAAGTAAGTGGAAGACTGCATTGAAGGTACAACCACCCAGGACTCTGCTCTCATAGGTGTCTTACTCACTTAGTGGCTAAACATATTTAGAAAATGGATAGTATCTATATCTAGAGCTAACTTGAAGGTACAATGAAACAATGACCAGTGGAGTCACGTTTTCATTTACTAAGTGAGTTTTCATTAAACCTGATACACAATTACAGTTTAGCATCATACAAGTTGAAATCGGGAGCAATTTTAGTGTTAGCTTTGCCTGTAAGTATGCCAATTTCTGGCTTAATTTTTTTTTTTTTTTTTTTTTTTTGGAAAATTTAAAATAAGCCCTCCCCTTCAGCCAATCAAAATTGGCCCTAGCATACTACTGCAAGTGTTCAATAATGGTTGAAGTATCACAGTATTTTATAATAATATGATATATAAGACAATTTAAAAACTCCAGACTAAGTATTTATTGAAGTATTTGAATTATAAATAAAAGAATCGGAGGTAAAAACTAATACATAAATTCACTAACTTTTAAAATATTCACCAAAACTTTTGTGGTTTTCACTATTGCTTATTATGGACCATTGTCATCACCACATTTATTTTTAGAATAAACGCTTGATTTCACCTTCATCAGTGAGGTCGGTCACAGAAAGCAAATGGCTGTGAAGTTTTCTTGCCCTTCTTTAAATGTTGTATCTTCTATAAATACTACCCAGGCCCATACGTAGTTTCATCAATGTCCTTTTGTATATGTCTAGCAGATCATGAGAGTAACCTTGTGAGCAGGACTCAAATCGACGGTAGTGGGGGGAGGGTGGGACCAGATTTGGTTTAAGTTGTTGAAGGAAGGGGAAACATTTGCATCTGAGAAAAACCTGCCAGTTGTTCTACCACTATTTTAAGGCATTTGACATGTTTAAAAAGTAACAATACAAAACATTTTCTCTTAACCTCAAAATAAGAAAAGATTGGATTTTTATTTTTCTTAAGTTCTCAAAGTTTCACGGTTATTTTTTTGGCTCTGAAACTTTCTAAGAGTTATAGTTGTCTTTACTAAATACCTTATAGTTTCTTATTATATATTAGGGCCTTCTAGTTGTCAGATAATGACCTTTGATTTAGTTGTTTGTTCTATTTAGGAATTAGGCAGAAAACATAGCTAAGGTAATGCCGCCCCCCCTTTCTTTCTTCTTTCAGAAAGAAGCAAAACTTAAGAATATAGCAGATGGGGGTCCAGCCATAATTGGGACATCTACACTGCAACACCTACACCTAAGGCTCAGGAAACATGGAAGATGGGGAGGAAAAACTGTAAGAGCTTAAAGACCAGAAATGCTGGCTGGGTAGTAGTGTCTTCTAGGTAATACAGGGTCTTTACACCCAAGAAGTCTTAACAGTATGATTACATAAACAAGACCTGCATAATGACTGTACCAATTGATGTGACAACAGTGATAGGGAAAGTTTGACAAAACCCCACCCTCGGACTCTTTACAGGCAGGCAATGGCTTCTGAGAGAGGGAGTGAAAACCAGTTTTCTTCAGGAAGGAATACTCTGGTAAGTTATTCAATCTGAATGTGTCAGCCCTAAACACAGGTATTGATGAGTGACACTAAATGGACTATCTAAAATCTGTTTATCTATTTACCTACTTACCTATCTATATCTATCTCTCTATTATCTATCTATATATCTATCTTCAGTCTCTATCCATATGCTACTGACATATATACACACATATATATATTACTGATGAATATATATTCTACTAATGAAATATATATATATATATATATTTAATTCAAGAAGATGTCATGTACATAAGAAAGGGTGAGGAGTGAGGGAAAGGTGAAATGATGTAAATTCAAAATTTGTAGTTAGTAGTCACACATACACACACACACACACACACACACACACACACACACAAATCGAATAAAAATCTAAAAATTTGAAAAAAAAATCCCAGCAGAGATATTAGATAATTTCTAAGACCAAATTCCACTCTTCTATTTAAATGTGTTTAGTTTTGAATTTAAAAATACAATGTATATATTAAGTTATACATCATTATAATTATAAGCGTATGGGTATCATAGAAAATGACAATGAATTAATTTACATAATGAATAGGTTGTGGTGAACATAGTTAAGGTCTATTCCGTTTTTCTGATGAGCCCAATATATCTTGACCTTAACTTACCACATTGTACTGGAGATCTCTTGAACTGAACCTTCCAGTTGTATCCTTGTGACATGTCCGCTGGACAACTTCATGGCCAGCCCTCTCCAGTTCCTACCTTGCAGCCTTGGGCAACAACCATTACATTCTCTGCTTTGATGAGAGCAACGCTTTTAGATATTAGAAATGACTTGGATTTATTTCAACAAAAAGCCAGTCATGTCGCAATAGTATATCATCTTTGCTGCCGTAAATGAGGAGACAGACAAATAATTGTGGCAGAAAAAAACTCTCCACTGTGTATACATGACACATTTTCTTCATGCATTCACCTGGGTTTTGTGAATTGCTTCTTTTTTTCAAAGCACAGTTCTGAATGCTTTGTGCAGGTAAGGCAAGCTTTCTATCAGTAGCACCCATGACCTATTCACTTGTCCCTCGAAGGGCACAATTTGATTGAATAATGTGGCTATCATGAATAGTACTGCAATAAGAATAAAAAAGTGAAGGTATAAAATTCTTTATTTCTTCAGGGAGTGCAAATCTTTTCATCATTTTTTTTCCTCTGAAGACTTACAGATGTCCCTTGTTAACTTTACACTACATATAGTATTTTGTATCCAACTTATTACTAGACACTTCAGTTTTGGACCATAAAGTACACGAGCAACTTATATTTCATATGCATACTTTAAAACTATATACCTACCTTATGAGTCTATTAGAAAAGACTCTATTTTGACCCTTGGTTTGACCTAGAAGTCCAGAGAGCTCAATGTTTCCAGTATTAAGATCTCATGGTCTTATTACAGGGCAAGAATTGCACTGAGTCTTTCAAGCTGCCACTTGAGATTGTCAGCTTGTATTAAACTTATGGTCATTTTAAGGAGCCAAATATTTCCCCATAAGCTACTTCCAAGCATCTTTCTCCGTGATAAACTGGATTACCGCCCATCAATCCACTATTATATTTTTTACTTTATTACTTTTCTTTTCTCCTGTCAGCTTTTTCTTTCAACTTTATACCTTATGCATTTTGATATATTTTAGTATGTATGCTATGGGTCTTCCCCCCAGATGCTTATGTTTTAGGTAACAAAAGGCCAAAGGCCAATTCCCGGAACATAATTTTGAATATCTATTTCCCTTTATGATTAAGCATGGAGTAAATTATTTTTTCTTAGGAATGCAA
Source organism: Acomys russatus (assembly GCF_903995435.1). Lineage (NCBI taxonomy): Eukaryota > Metazoa > Chordata > Mammalia > Rodentia > Muridae > Acomys > Acomys russatus. The sequence continues at coordinate 18,955,583 of NC_067152.1, read as the reverse complement.
AAATCACCTAATGAAAGTACTACTCATTGCACTTTTATTGGAATTTGATATTGCTTTTCAAATTTAGAACCATTCAATAGTACGTGTCAATTTTTTTTAAGGAACTCAATAATTTGAGAGGGAGTAGGGGATAGGTTAGTAGAGGGAGGGAAGGAAGCCTGGAATCGATGTAACCACAGTATTCATGAGTGAAACTCTCAAAGATAAAATAAACTTTAAAGTAAGAACAAAAGATCATGCTGTAAGTGTCCTTTTAAATAGGAAAAAAAGTGAATATACCAGATTATCTAAGTGATCAACCCAATGAGTCCACTGCATGCAACACATTCACTTTTGAAATTTGAAGCAGACTTTTGCTATAGTTGATGCTTGTCAAGGTTCCTGAGGTTTTATGGTTGCTATTTTCCTTGACTTTTAAGTTGTGAGATCTCCCTTGCATTTTGTTTTAAAGATTTGCCATTCTTCCCAATCAAGACTCTGTAATGTTAAGTTTAGACCACAGAATGACGGGCTCCAGAAGCAACACTTCCCTTGATCTAAGTGTATTTAAACACCGACTGTGCTTAACCTGGAAGTCAGTCAGGGCAAATTCACTCTTTCTGCCAACTGTGAGCACAGCTTGCAAGATGACGTATAATAATATGGCTTTGTATACAGCTGCTTACTTCTTTGTTCTAATACTTGCCTCTCTGTTAACCTCAGTTCTAATATCTATAAATAGCCCCCAACTCGAATGCATGTGTGCGTGTGCATGTGCGTGTATGTGTGTGGGGGTTATTATTCATTATTCCTTACATTGGCACATACTTAATGACCAACACTTCTTAGTTGACTATGTCTTACTACTGTCAGTATTGCTTTTATTTGGATTACAATTTTACCTAATTTACATTCTTTGCCAAAACCCCATTTCCTGTTGCGTTTTCTAACCTCATTTTCTAACGTTCACTGAGCCCTACTTACTGATTAGCTACCTTGTCTATCCCAGAAAACATGCTCTGTTTTGTTTATTAGCTCAAAGATCTCCTGTCTGCCTAGAAAGGCATATCTCACTTATCTTTATAATATGCAGACACTGGGCTCCAAATTGCTGACTGGTTTGGGAAACACTTGTCTCAGAAATTCAAATGCAGCCCACTGAGTCTCTGTAACTTGTTCCACAGCTGTGAGATTTGTGATTGCTTAGCACACCCTAAGTCTAGTCAGGGCTGACAATTCCCTGTCAATGTAACTGATCCCAGTATATTGCTAGATCCCATCTCAATATCCTCTTTCCAGATGTATCTTTGCAGTTTCTGTATCCAGCACATACTCTTTTCTAACTCCAAACCATTTAGCTATTTAATATATATCATTTTCCACATGGTAGTAGGAATAAAGTACACACACACACACACACACACGCACACACGCACACACACACACACATGCTATATATGTGTAAATTAGGTAAAACTGTAGTCCAAATAAAGGCAATAATGATGGTATTAGGACATAGTCAACTAAGATACATACATACATATATATACATATATATGTGTGTGTGCATGTAATATATTAAATATTATATATAATGTATTATATTAAATTATTATATATATACACATATATATATTTTTTCCTCTGTTCATCAAGGTCCTTCTCACCTGCTAAGTTTGTGAAACTTATCCCTCTTTCTTATAAATGACTTAACAGAAGTTACTTATATCTCATCTGTAGAATCTATAGAAAGGCTTTAAAAAAAAAAAACAAAAACGAAAACAAATATCTGTTTGTTCTATTTTGTGACTTGATATCTTAACCACATGGAGATTGAGTCAAACTCTTATTGAGCACTTTCTACATTCCACACAGTGAATTTGGAGATACGAGCAAGAATAAAATGCATGATTTTAGGTTTTTGTGGCTCACTGTTACAGGAATTTTTATTAGGTTTCGTTTTGCTTGTTCTCTTTTACTGAAAATACATTTTTCACACAAAATATTTTTTATGATTTCATCTCTTCATATGCCTCCTACTTTCTTACCATCTCTGTTGCCATCTGGATCCACAGCCTTTCTGTTTTTCATTAAGAAAAAAAAAAGTAGGCATCTAAGGCATAATAATAAAATAAAATAAGATAAATTAAAAACAAGCACATCAGAATATGAAAACAAATGAACGATAAAAATAAGACCAAGAGCTAAAGAAAAAGCATAAGAAATGCATATGGACATGACAAAACACACATTTGCATACACAGGAACCCATAGAAGTCAAAACCAGAAGCCTTAATATATGCACAAATAAAACTCTTCTTCTGCTATGTTCCCTGAGCCTTGAGGGGAGTAATTTTGTGGAGACATCCTTAAAATCCGCCCATATGGCTGTGGGTTTCTGTTTGTTCACATCTGCTGCGGCAGGAGCCTTCTCTGATGACGCTGAGCAAGGCATTCACCTACAAGAAGAGCAGAATGTCACTAAAAGTTATTTTATTGTTGCATTCCTTTAGCAGAATAATATTTAATTTCCCCTAGGTTCCCAGGATATGAGGTCTCCAGGTTTTTGGCCACTTGAACAATGTCAGTAATGGGTCTCATTTCATGGAATTGGCCTTAAATACAATCAGGTATTGGTTAGTTACTGCCACAAGATTTGTGCCATTATTTACCCAGCATACCTTGCAGGCAGGTCACTCTTGTAGACTGAAGTTTTTGTAGCTGGCTTGGCATTTTCTTTCCTCCTTTGTTAGAATGAAGAATACCTTCCTGTACCAGAAATGCTAGTATATAGGGGTAAAGGCCCTAAGGATGCACCAGCTTTACTGATCTATATTCAACGAGTTGTGTAGATCTTGTTGGAAGCAACAGTGCTTTACAGTCAGTTTGTGGAGCACCACCAATAGCTTTAGCAATAGCCTGGATTGTTTACGCATTCCTATGGGAGCCCTCTGTCCATCAAATTGATTAAATGTAATACATTCCTAACACTGAAATCATTTAGTGGTGAGAAATGACCATTGGGTATTCTATCTCCTCATTATTTTGTGATTTCATGTAAATCCCCTTCATATATTTATACATGATAAGAAGCTTCTATTGTATTAGGTTTCCATGTAAGTACTCAAATGGCTCTTAGATTTAGTTGTCCCTCACCATATTTCCTCCCTCACCTCCCTCTTTTCTCCATATTCCTATTTGATCCTTCCCTTTCAGTCATGCCCCACCCACCTGCCATCCATCCGGAACTGTCTATTTTATTTCTCCTCCTAACAAGACCCATCCCTCACCATTAGTTCCTTGCCCAAACCCTCTGGTTTTACAGATTATAGCTTGCTTATAAATGACTTAGCCCTTAACATACACATGTAAGCATATACATACCATATTTGTCTTTCTGGGTCTGAGTAACCTCACTCAGGATTATTTTTTCTAGTTCCATCTATTTTCCTGAAAACTACTTATGATGTTTTCTTTAATGGTTGAGTGATACTTCATAGTGTAAACACAATACTTTATCCATTCATCTGGTGATAGACACCTAGGTTGTTTTCAATGTCTAGCTGTTATGACTAGAGCAGCAATGAACATGGTTGAGCAAGTGCCTGTCTAGTAGGATGAAGCATCCTTTTGGGTATTTTTCCAAGAATGATATAACTGGACCTTGAGTTAGATTGATTGCCATCTTCCTGGTGAACTGCAACGCTAATTTCCACAGTGGCTGTATAAGTTTGCAGTCCCATTACCAATGGATTCCAGTTCCTCTTACTTCACATCCTTACCAGAATGAACTATAATTTGCTTTACTTATCTTTGCCGTGCTTATTGGTGTAAGATGAAACCTCAAAGTAGTTCTGACTTGCATTTCCCTGATGACTAAGTATGTTGAACATATCTTTAAGTTCTTATCAGCATTTGTTTCCTCTTTTGAGAATTCTCAAAGGTATACTATAATAATATTATATTTTTTTGGAAATAGGTTTGAAATAACCTTGCATTTGCATAAAACAAGAAATTATTTTTGTTGAAGTCACCCAGGACGCTTGGGTTGAGCTATATATTCCTGAGGCTAAAGCTTGGGTTGATATTTACATTAAAGTTTTAATGCCATCATTAAAAGCATTATCCATCAGGCCCAGTTTCTGCTTTTTGCGTCAATTAAACCCACTGACCTGTACTTAGATCTAAAATCTCACAAAAAATAATATCCCTTTCAAAAGACTGATATCCCCTGAAAAACTGCAAGATATGGGTTTTCTGTGCATCACTTTAAAGTCTCTGGTCATGTTAGTCCACACCTTCCTCCGGTGCCTTTGAATCTCCGTATTTTTCTCTCCTGATTATTGGGAAAGAACCTATAAAAACTGTGAATAGATGAGTGTGAGTACACATTTACAAAATGAGATAACAGGTAATACAGTGACTCTGTCCATAATTTATCAGCTATATCTTTTAAGTATATGCTACATCAGCTCCGCCTAATTAATAGTACTTATTAATTATTACTAAATTAACAGTATTATATTCCCCATCTTTAGAGAATAGTATAGCATATTAGGTTATACCCTGCATTAACTATAGTAGATCAAAAGCTTTTAAAAGTTAAGTATTATCTACTAATCCTTTAGCATTCATATTTCACACTTCATTTCTGGAGCCTTCTCAAGCAACAGACCATTCTCTACATGGTTCTTTGCTGCAGAATTTTCAATGAACTGTCGCTTTAAGTATGTCCATGGACAGAACACAGGAGGCAAGGCAGAACGGCGTAGCAGTCATTTCCTTCCCAATATTTACAGAGCTGTTTGTTTTCTCTAGCTAGTACTAGCATGGTATTTATGCTTATTTATAATACGATATTTATGATATTTTTCTAACATGATATTTATGTCTTCTCATCAGCTAGCTGAATCTGGCTGTGTTTTTCCTTTTTCTTGTTTCTAGTTTTGAGTCGATAAGGTCTGTGGATTAGTGGCAGATTGAAACATGCTGTTTCTCCACCTGGTGCTTATTCAAAATAACTGTGTATTTCAAGATGGACACTTGATATTGAATGTCTTTATTCTGTTCTAGGTAGATGCTTTGCCCCTGTCTTTCTAGTGTCCAGCAACAGTTATTTGCTGTAATGGTAGTGGAAATTGAGGCATTTTTAATCATTGATGCTTTGAAATTCAGAGCAGTTCCGTATTAGATTCAGCCAGGTATTGTATACACAGCTTCACTCAGAAAATAGGTATCAATATTTGTCAGATTCCCAATTTAGACCAATGCCTACATTTCTAATTTTCTAAATTTTTTTAATCATCATAAATAACCTTTCTAGATGGATGGTAACAAGCACACATAAAAGGGAACAGACAGTATTATAGAGAACATAAGAAAGCTTCCCAAAGCTTCATGTGGCCAGTGCATAAAAAATGTATAGCAACCGTGGTAGTTACTTTTCTGCCACTGTGATCAAATGCCTGACAGGAAGTCACACAGGGAAAGAAAGGCTTGCTGTGGCTCATGGTTTGAGATTGTGCCAGTCATCGTGGTAAATAAAGCACGGTTATCAGATGGCTTTGTATGGTGGAGCATGCTGCAGCTCGTTGCTCATATCTCATTATATGCCATAGATAGGAAAAAGGGTAAGAAGTCAGCCTGGGCTAGAAGCCTCAAGGACTTTTCTCTTACAACCACTTCCTCTAGCTACCATCTCTCTACCAAAGGGTCTATAACCTCCTAAAGCAAGGTCACTATCTCGTGAATAAGCACGTAAGAGCAGGAGCCTATGTAAAGCTGCCTTTATATCCACACCATAACAGGAACAAGAAACTCAATTCCTTTAGTCATGGCTATCTCATGGGCTCATGCCAGCCACACTAGTTACCTCTCAAAACGCCTTTATCCATGACAAAAAAAATGTAGAAATGCTGATGTTTATAAAAGATAAGATGTTCCATGTTCGATACTAGGTACTATCAACAAAGTAATATATCCAGCATGCATGAAAATACTTTTCTCATAACCCCATACCCATAATCTGTAGACTATATAAAGCATAGTACTTCTGTAACTTGACTTAAGTAGTAATTTCTAGTCATAACATCCACAAGTCATAATTAAAAGAAAATGGAGAGATCTTTCATTTCACAGTGCAATTTCAAATAAGTGTAGGGCCAAGCACCTAACATAATGAACCTAAGTGGTAGATGAACAAGTGAAGACATGTTTGTTTCATCTTTGCTCTTGTGTATGCACATGGTGGGACCAGCTTTCTCAAGTCCTTCCTCTGTCTTCTGGTAGTGATGGGTGGTAATTTGAACTTGTAAGCAGGTAGAGAACAACCATCAAAACTGGAAGCAGTTACATAGTCCAACTCTGTTTTGTTTGTCTTGTTTTTGTTTCCTTCTTTGCCTCAAAATAGGGCTATAGTCCTGAAAAATGTCACATTGCTGTGATGTAAATGTGAAAATCCCACAAGCCCTTGTCCTTGGATATTTGTTGTCCGTTTGGTGGTCATATTCTGCAAGATTGTGGAAACCTGAGCAGGTAGAGCCTTCTTGGAGGCATTGAGTCACCATGGGCAAGAACATAGGGTTTATAGCCCAGATCCACTGGCTTTTCCTGCCAAGCCATGAGGGGGCGAAGCATCCCAGTGGCACACTACTGAGACCATGATAGATAGCCTCCCCTCAAACTGCGAGTCAGAATTGACTCTTCTTTCCTTACACTGATTGTATGTCAGGTATTTGGCTCCCTCAACACCTTACTCTTTTTTTTTTCTCCAAGATCAGACAAAAGTTCGGTTTTTAAATGTGAATTTTGTCAATTTTAGACGATTGAATCTCTATATTTAAAAAAATGGTGCACATAAAAACACTTTTCCCAATTAGATCGGATGATTGGACCATATGCCTGCTGTCCTTGATAACTAATATTGATGCCTGAAATATGAAAATATATGTAAACAGGAAGAGATGACTTGCTGAAATCACCAGTCACACTACATGGTCACCCTATATTCCCACTTGAAAAACTTGGTCAATCAGGATCAAGAGCAAAGCCTCTTTAACATACATTATCACTACTACTATTTTGGATTTAAATATTATCATTTATGTAATTCCTCTCTCCACAGTGAAGAGTTTAAGTCCAGGACAGCCTGGACTACATTGAGACACCTTGGCTCAAAAAACCAAAATAAATAAATAGATAAAGAAATTATATTGTTATTCCGCAGTAAAATTATCCTCTACATAAAATGTAACAAACTGTATTATATAAGTTTATATTTTTGTTTATAATTTTTGAAATTTTCCAATCTATAGACTATATCATTGCCCCCTTTTCCTGTTTGAAATACATTTCAGAGAAGTAATGAGGGCCTCATTTTATCATATCGGAAAAATATTGCAAGTCTCCAAATGTTTTATTAAAATATAACTCAAATGCTTGGCAAGTGGTTCAGTTGGTGAAGTGTTTACCACATAAGTGTAAGGACTTTAGCTATGTAAAGTGAGAAATAGTAGAGTGCATCTATGATTTCAGCAGTCCTGCAGTGAGACAGGAGATGGAGACAGGCAGATTTCATGAAGCTCATGGACCACACAGACTGGTGTACACATCAGATAACAACAAACGGAGACCCTGTCTCAAATAGGTGGAGCACCAGGACCAAAATTTCGTGCTGCTCCTCTTATTTCCTCTTGTGCATTATAGCCTGAATACTGCATATGCCTGTACTCTCTCCCCCCCACACATCTCTCTCTCCCCGTACACACACACACAAACACACACACACACACACACACACACACACACACACTTTAAACTCATATACACCTCATATACCACACATATACACACAAACAGTAATGCATAAATTCGATTAGACATTCTTTTACATTTAGGGGAGGGACATAAAGGGTAAATAAATTATAAAGATATGGGTAGGACTCCAGTAACAATCCCTGGCAAGTGCATTGCTCAGCACATTGGAAACACAATCTATTGCACCTTTTCTTTAATCGTCCTGCGAAAGCAGATTTGGAGGCATATACAGGGAGCAAAGCTGTGCAGTTATGTCCGCTGACACAAACTGCACATGTAGAAGTGGTAGCACAGCCCACAGCAATCCAAGTGAACTAACTGGTAATCAAACAACAAGGCTGTCAACATGCAAGGCAGTTCCAAATCAAGCAACGGACCTCTATCTAACTGAAGTAAAAAGGGCACAGTCTTTGATTTTCCCAGCCTTAAGTCCTAGATTTTGATCTATTAAGTAATTTATTTTTTCCATGGCTCATTTATTCATGGATACAATTTCTTTTGAAACAGCTTCCTAAGTAGTTTCTACTCTCTCGACCACAGCACCTGTCATGAGCATAGATGTCGCCGGACTGCCAAAGAGCATGCTCTTATCACCTTCATCCTTCCTTTATGTTTGTGTTTTCATATATAATCTGTGAATTCAATTTAATATCTCTCTTAGGACTAACCGAATCTGTGATGCTCATGGCAGAATAATAGTGATTTAATGCTTTTGTCCTGTGAGAACCCCAACCATGGCTCTTGGCCAGATTTATAGTACAGCATAAGTTTTCTCCTGGGATGCAGACTTCAAATCCAATCAGAAAGAATTGGTAAATTACTTAAGATTTGTGTTGCCATTGTACACATGGACTTATCTTGATCTTCAGCCCATTGTTGTAATTCATAGTTTTTACAGCTAGGTAAGCCTGTTGAAGACATTTCCTCCCCGGCGGTCTACATGACATCTTCTGGTACTACGGCAGCTAGCCCAGAAGAAATAACAATTCCTGGGTATAAGCAACTTGAGTTTTTCATGTTCTGTGACCAAAGACTATGGTGTCTTCTGTAATATGGCCTCACCGCCAAGTTAGAGTGACAGCCCAGATCAATGACAGTTACCTATATTGTCTTGAGGTCTGCAGGACACCTCTGACCAACAACTCAAGAGAAGACATCCACATCCGGCATGGAGAATTTTACTAGGTGCCCTGAGGATTTAGGGAGAAGCATTATCTCTTATGTAGGCTAAGTCTAATTAAGTGTTTAGATGAGTGTGTGTGTGTGTGTGTGTGTGTGTGCGTGTGTGTGTGTGTGTGTGGCTCAAGCTTAGAACACACACATACAACAGACACACACATACACACACACATACACACACACACACACACACACACACGAAGCATAGGGGACAGTTGGCTTCAAACATAGCACTATTAAACTCACTTCTTGTTAATTATGCCTTCCCCCCCAGCTCTTATCTGTCCTATTCTCCATCCACTCTTCTTATGTAAACCTCCCAATTACTCACTTTTCATGTTCATATCCTGTTTGCCTGTCAATTTAATAAAAGACATATTCCCATCAAGAGCAGTTTTTCAAATAAACTCTTTTTTTTATTAGCCTGCTAATGCTAAAGTTACATTTATTAAATTATCCTATTTCAGTAACCCACATATTTATCTTCAGCTGAATAGACTTTACATTTTTATTTATCCATCAACTCTTTGTGCCTCTATGTTACCAAAGTCAAAGTTTCGTGAGGAGCATTTTTCAGGCTTTTGCATTCACCGCTGGCACCTTAAAGGTAACATATCAGTATATTGACAAGGGTCACTCCTTGCTATTTATTTTAGCTGGCAATATGTTCTTTTTGAAGGCATGGACTCTTGAGGGTTTGGAGAGTGTTTTAGACTGTTCAATGAAAAGAGAGAAACTTACTTGTTCATCAATATCCTTGATTGAACTTGGTTATAGAACATAATACAAAACAATAAAAAGTAGCTCACAAAGAACTTTGGTTTCACATCAGGATATTTAATGTTTGCTGTAAACTATATTTAAAAACTAAATTAGTGTCCCTGAGGATTATACATTGTGGTAGTTCAGAAATTTTTCTTTATTTTTAAAATATGAATGCTGAGTTATCCCCATTATTCTAAATGCTAAAATTACTCATTCCAACTGATTTTGAAAAAAGCAAAACTGACAGTTATTTAGAGTGCATATCTATTTGTCTTTGTGTGTGTACATGTGTGTTTGTTTGTAGAACACAGATGTGATAAAACAATAAGCAAACTTATTTAACTCTTCACTTTATAATTCTTAAATTTTTTCCTGCACGTTTAAAATGAACAAGCTAAAATACTGACAGAAAATAATTTAAACATTCTGACATGTTGCCTGGCATATTGGCTCAGTGATTAACAGTATTTGTTCTCGCAGAGGACCCAGGTTCAATTCCATCCACATGATGGCTTACAACCTATCTGTAGCTCCAGTCTTTGGGAATTATATGTCCTCTACTGACCCCTATTTGCACAGGCATACACATAGTGCACAGACATACATGCAGACAAAAACCAACACTCATTGAACAAACAAACAAAACGGGATGTGAAATAGCAGTTAATTTTTAGTCTGAATTCTCCTGCACAGTCTTTGTATTTATATGTTCAGTTTGTCGGCATGAAATTGCTTAAAATTATTGCAGCTACTTATGCTTATTGAGTGAGCAATTTTAAAAGGACATGTAGGTGAATCTCAGCTGGTGAAGTGTTTCCTACCATGCCCTAACCTTCATGTTGGACCCCTAGTGGCGCGTCAGCGTAGGAACTGTTAGTGCATGTTTGTAATCCTAGCACTTAGGAGGCAGAGTCAGGAAGATTATAAGCTCTAGGATACTCTCTACTGTATAGTGAGGGGTTGAAGCCAGCCTCTCTCTCTCTCTCTCTCTCTCTCTCTCTCTCTCTCTCTCTCTCTCTCTCTCTCTCTCTCTCTCTCTCTCTCTCTCTTGCCCCTCACCTCAAGATTCTTTCTCAAAACAAAATAACATTTAAAAATCTTTAAAGTTTTGTGCCCAACTTCAAAATAGAAAGATGAGGCACAAAGTGTGTAGAAGAGCAATTGCTTGTGGCCATCACTAAGTATTTCTAAGTTTATCCCTGTCTTTGTGTCTTATGGTTAAACTTGAATTGTGCGAACATCCCTCTGCCAGTCTAAAGAAGCCCTGGTTTGATCACCGGCATGGGATCTGTCTTCATCTGAGTTATCATAACACATAAATGAAAAGTGTCATCGCCAACGGTGGTTATTTACAGGGAGCCAAAGTAGATTTTCTATCCCCAAATTTATACACTTTATGCGCTCTAAAATAATTCAGTTGCATGAGCCTGGCAACCAGTAGACAGATATTAAATAACTAGAAACAATAAAGTAGAGATGTATCTCACCTTTCTCTATTTCTTTTATGTGCACCTTTCCGTGATAGAGACGATATAATACTTGCCTCGGGGTCTGCATGTTCATGTACACAGGACCAATTCTGAAGGTTACTAGGTTTTATGTAGGCAGCTAATCATGGATCAGAACTTTTGTTTACTATGGGGAAAACTGATTACCTATTACCCTGGCTTAAGCCATAAAATACAGATACTTAATAAAGTATATCACGAATGGAAAAGGCTCATATTGTTATTTATATCAGGTTGTCATTTTTAGCCAAGAAATAATTGGCGCTGATATATACTTGCTTATTAAGATTTGGATAGGTACACATGGCTTTTCCTAAATCCAATGTAATACTTCTTAGCCACTTCTTTCATACTGCAGCATTCTAGAAACAGATGTCCCTATGAATGCTGCTTTGCTCCATCAGATAGACTTGTGTCATGCATGACCGAGGGCCAAAAGCTCTGATTCCTACACTGTTAAATCACCTCTAAGCAAACAGACTCCTGTCGATGCTTAGAAAGCTGATTTGGGGCATTACTGGATGAATTCTGCTAGAAGATACTTATGGCCTGTTCACATATTCAAGTTGATAGTTTCTGAGGATACTTTGGTTGTCTCTTCCAAAGGTTCTTAATGAGTTTGCCTGGAAATTGCAAGGGCTGTGCTGTTGGCTTTCTGTCCTTCTGCAAAAGTCTGTCTCTTTACATCCCTTTATATTTACCAGCCCTATGTATCATACAGCATATCTGCCTGACATTGCTGGACATACATGTCTCCAACAATAAATCGTTTTTTTTCTTTTACTTCACCTGCTATTACTCACCGTGGAGGTGATATTTGTTCATGTACTGAGAAAACAAACCATTCATATGCTGTATACATACATAATAGCTACCCTTATATAGCATATATATATATATATATATATTACTCAGTAAATTATGTTTCAGTTGACAGATGTTTGTAACTGCATAAATAAATAGGCCATGTGTTGAGTTTTAATCGTGACTAAAAAAATAAATAAAAATAGTAGTTGTTCTGTGTCATCATCTCAGGTGAGCCTCATTACAACTTGAGAAATAAGTACTCTAAGCTCAGTTTTATAAAGCTTAAAACCAAAACCAAAAGGCAGTCCTGTGTTTCAAGGTTAAAACAAAATATCCAAAATCAGTAGTCTGGTAAGCAGAATAGTTTGAATACAAACTTGAGGGTAAATTTCAGATGTGGTTTCAAGCTTCCTGCACTGTCTGCTAGAACGAACTGCTTCGCATAAAGCAAAATGGATCATCACAGAACAATTTTTGGTCAATTCAAAACCCTTTCTCTAAAAATGGGATAGAAACACTAATAGACTCATAGCTAGCTTTCTCCATTCTCAAGTTTAGATCTGCAATCCAGACTCTGTTTGTTTACACTGTTGCAAGACAGTCTATACAAAGCAATTCTTCTTTATAGAACTGAAGGGGCTTAGATGTAGAAGTCATGGTCTCCCTTAATTGGAGAACAGAGGCAGAGCTCTTGTTCGTTATGGCTGAGGGGTGGTCACCTTGGGGATAAAGAAAAGCTCTGGCTTCTGGTGGTGTTGAAACATGTTGCCAGTAAGAACAAGGGGAAGCTATAAAAATATAGAAAATGGCGCTACGGCTTTCAAAAGTGTGTGGAACAAACTACAATACAGCTGAGTGGTCAATGTTGTGTGTCACTCTGCAGGGTTCCTCCGACCTCCTCTCCAGTTCATTGATTAACAAGGCAAAGCAAAGCTAGGTGTGGCGATGCATGCCTTTAATCTCAGCACTTGAGAGGCAAAGGAGAGTGGATCTCTGCTGTTTGGAGGTGAGCCTGTTCTACTTATTGAGTTCCAGGACAGCCAGGACTACATAGAGTGACTCTGTCTCAAAAAAGTCAAAATAAAAATAAACAACAACAACAAAAATAAAAGTAAATGACTGAAATTGGGAGGACACAGATATTAAAGAGTGACACAGTCCGGAAGGGTGCTTCATGAATCTTCCAGCTGAAACTCATCCGTTTGTTAAGGATTCAGGTGCAAGGTGGTGGCGAAATGTCTGAACTGTTTCTATGCTTACACGTTCCAGTACAGGTTCCAGTTAAGACACAGGGTGGCGTCATGATGTCTGACCACAGAGTTCCCCTACTGTCTGAAGGCCATTCCTCTGTGTTCTTCTTAAGAAGAATAAATAGTCCTTGTTACCATCACCCCTCAGACTGGGTTCTGTTCTATATTTTTTCTATTTTTTTTTAATAAATATATTTTATTTTTTTACATATACATTTATAGTATTACACATATATACAATAAACTACCTACGGCAAGAAGAACTATGACACAATCAGGAATTATATAAATGTTACATTCTTAGTGTTTTGGCTATTCGTATTTGATAGTTTGAAGAAAACATTTTTCCTATCTTGGTGAGTCTAAAATTCTGAATGTAAATCAATATCTATCTTATCTTATTATAATGAACTTAAAACATCTATCTAGACCTAAAAACATCTTAAGCCCTAAACAAGTAAGCTTCATTGTAAAACTAAACTATCTGGTCTTCAACCCCATCAGAGAACTGACAAGGAATAAACTTGATTACCTGAGTATGCAGGGAGTGCAGATTAGTAGCTTTCCAAATGAGAAGATGACAGAGACAGTTTTCTACCTGAATAGTCACCCTTCTGGCTCAATATATCTGACACACATATTTGTAAGGCAGAAACTACTGAGGACTTGCTTACCCTGTCTAGGCAGAATTTGGCCATCGACTCTGCCTACATCGAAGCTTGCCCTTTCTTAGGCAGAGTTCTGTCTGTGATAGAAATGAGGATAGTTTTCCCAGTGGCTGGTTTGCCACATTTAAAGCCATCTCCATAAGGAGGTTCTTTGATGCTCATCATCTTCTTTGAGGTAGGCTGGGTGTAGCCAGGAGTTGACCTGTCTCATTGTCAGTGAATCTTTACAATAATGAAAACATTTTAAAATGTCATATTCTGTATGTCTCTGAGGTTTTTGAGGACTTTATCCAACTTTTTACTTTATCTTTCTACAGAATCGAATCTACCTGTTGTACCTAAGATTTATATTCTTCTAATATAAATAGACTAGTGATTGACATGACCATAATTTGATCAACTTGCAGTTAATTTGTATAACTTATTTATCCTAAACAGCCTGCAATAGCACTTTCAAATCATTGGATGTAAACCTTGTATTATAATTGCATTATATGGGTCCAATACCTTATATTAGAGTAGAAATATATACATACATACACATATAAACATATATATATATAATGTGTGAAGAATAATCTTACATTTGAATTCCATAGCACTGTATCTAAAAGTAAACATATTTTGCATCTATATACAAAATTCGATACCAGTGAATTAAAAACAACTTTGTGGATGACAACTGAGGCATTAAGTTGAGCAGTATTATTGACTAATCTATTTTTTGTTCTATCTTCCCCCTTCTTGTTCTATATTCCCCCATCTTTCTTTTCAACCACTATCTCCAGACCTAAGAATGAGAAATAAAGGAAAAGAGAGACATCCCTGAGTCCAACCTTGTTTTCTCTCTAAATGAGATCAATAATAACTTAAAACTAACTCCCATTCAAAATAACCCTCTAAACCCAAGAAAGCAACCAAAAACCTATCTTACCTGACCCCCTTAAAGGAAACGGGACATCTTTCTCTTAAGGTTTTTTCCTGTTGATTTTGGATGAATAATACCTTTTAGGGACACAAATACAAGTGGGAAAATTGTTAAACAAGCTGGGAATATAATTTGTGGTCCAGTTTCTAAATGTTGAGAAATTCCAGGCTTAATTAGAGTCCTGTATGGAGCAGTCTGAAATGCTGGACCAATTGGGATTGGAAGCTTTCTTCGAAGCTGTCCTGGGAGCTGTTCTGATGAGGAAAAGCACTGAAGTGCTTGGTGCTGGAACATGAAGGATACAGGGTGTCAGTGTCCAGCATGCTGAGAGGTCTGAATCCCGTCAGGTCTGATCCAGTGTCACTGTCCCTGTTTTATATTTTTTGTTTGCAGTTGCCAGCTTCTTATTTCAATTGTGTTAAAATTATTTCAGTGAACTATAGTCCCATACAATTATAAAGTGAAAATATTTTGAGGGTAATGATGATATATTTGAATGTCAAAGCATTGTTACATGCCTCTGCTGATGACATTTTCTTAATTTCTGTATTTATACAATTTATTTAACAAATTATAGATCAATGAAAATCCAGGAACCATGCTGTGTGAGACACTGTATGGTTTATTATCGCTCCTATCAGTATTGTACTATGGCATTAAGATGTTTATATTTTATTAGAATGCTCACATGTTGGTTTCAAGTTTATGTAGACAAGTCTATCTGATTTAAAAAATCATTTGAAACATCATAGCAATGTGGTTTGAGAGTCTTCAGAATGATTATTTTTCCTAGAAGAAAGAAATAATAATAACAAAAAAAGTTTTTACAGCCATGACAGGAAATTTACTGATGTTTCTCAACTGTGCCAGACTTTAAAGTGGAGACTTGTAGCATGAACCATTGTACTTGAATCAGTAAGATCACTCAGAGGCTAAAGGTAAGTGTTTCTAGCAGGACCCCATGAATTATCCCCAAGACATGTGACAGAGGGAGAGAACTAATTCCTGAAAGTTGTTCTCTGATCTCTACTCACATGTCCTGAAACACAGACACACACACACACACACACACACACACACACAGAGAGAGAGAGAGAGAGAGACAGAGAGAGACAGAGAGAGAGACAGAGAGAGACAGAGACAGAGAAAGAGAGAACAGAGAGAGAGAGAGAGAGAGAGAGAGAGAGAGAGAGAGAGAGAGAGAGAGAGAGAGAGAGAGAGAGAGAGAGAGAGAGAGAGAGAGAGAGAAAGCACAGGGTTGGGGTCAGGTGTGTGTTTCTTAAAATTGTAAAACCAAAGAGTGAGATTATGGAATCCTGCATGTTTTCTTCTTTCCAGCTAGCTTTGCATTACAATGGCATCCATTATCACTAACCCATGGGGCTTCTGAAATGCTGAATAACTTTCCTATCAATAGCCACATGAGAATGTTTAACATTTCAGGAAACAAAGTCAGCTGGATGCTGTCTATAGGCACAGCACATATCTACAGTCCTATGGAGACTCTTACTCTTCCCATTTCTTTTTATTGTGCTCTGCCTCTACTATTATAATTTCAGAAGAAGGGAATAAATTATACCCCAAAGTCCCCTCCCAACAGAAACATGCTTAATTTTGTCAAGTGGCCCTAGGCATCAAAAATTCAAATTCTAAGTGTGTGTTGTAAAAAGCCCTCTATATTTTTTGTATCTGTGATAGGTTTTTCTGCTTTCTTTCTGAAAAATCAGGATTTGTCAAATTTCTTTACTTATGAAGGTTCTAGGAATGTGGTTCCAGTGGTTTTTCCAAGTGAAGCCAAGAGGCATTCAACTCAAAAAAACTGTGTGTGCGTGTTTTTCTACATGCTGGCTTAGAACCTTGCTATGACACTTCCCACCTGTGTACCATGCTATACTTGTATGTCTGGAACTATAGCATTCTCTATCTTATTAGGTAGGAGTCAGGTAAATAGTTAGAATGGGCCTGTGGGACTGACAGGTCTCAGCATGGATGTTGGAGGGGCTCTGCACATCCTGGCAGAGTGCTTCTGCCTCTCACTATACTGCTCACTGCCACTACTCATTATATCAGGAAGCTAAAATTATTAAGAGTTTGATTATTTAAGTTTGTGTGAACATTTTACTCATATACAAAGGCAAAGAGGCAAATAACACCAATGACAATAACACAGACACACACACACACACAAAACAAAACAAAACAAACAAAAAAACCCCAAAACAAAATATTGCCTCTCATGGGGTTGGAAAGATGCCTCAGTAAAGTGTTCTCTGTGCAAACAAGAAGATGTCAAATTTATCCTCAGAGCTCAGAAAGCCAGGCTTGGTGGCACATGCTTGTAATCCTAGGTCAGGGAGCCAGAGACAGGAATCACCCTAGGATTCATTGGCTACTCACAGTAGCCTAGTTCAAGAGCCCCAGGCCCACTGGGAAACCCAGTCGCAAAAGAATAAGGTAAGTGCCTCATACAGAACCAGACGTGGGCTTGACTTCTGGACTCACGGGCACACATACTAATAGTCACACATTCAACAAAAACAAAAAATGCCACTAGTACCCTTCAAGTTTGCTGTTGTAGTCACCTGCTCTCTCATTTCTTATTTGTGAGCCAAGACTATCTTTCGACTTTCCTGTCAAGAAGTTGTCACCAACTATAAGGATTAATTTCAACTTGATTGTAACACTGATATGCAAGAGTGTTCACATACCCCATACAGACTGATTATTATATAATATGTAAATGACAGATTTATAGATTTCAACTCTGATGTTCTCATTATCTGTCTCTTGGTCTTGTGCTCATTTAAGGGTCAAAAACAGAGGAGAATGAGTCAGTAGATATTATAGGATATTTTTCTTCAGTTCTTAGTGCTTTATTTAAGAAGTGCTTGATCGTTTCATAATGTACCCACCAGAGTCAATTTTCCATTACAAAAATGTTTTCCTTCTTTTCAAATTGTCTTCACTCACATGTCAATGAGTTTTTACACTGACATCACAAAGCCGATTTTTTTTTTTTTTGTTCTGTTCACTTGACTTTTCATAGTCTATAGAGCATATGGGCTGTGATCTCTCAGAACCTTTACTACGACTTAAAGAAAAGAGGTCTGGCTAAATGGAATTTTGAGATCCCATTCAGTTCTAGCATTCTGTCATCAGCCAACCATAATGAGAGACTTGTGAGTCTCTCACACAAGAATTCTACAAAGCAACAAAAGAACAATTTTCTACAGATTACCGGAGTATTGCTACCAAAGAACCTTTTTCTTCCCTTCACAATGCACTTCCACTTATGTCATTCAAACTGCATTTCATGCTAGGAAAATGATGAAAATCCTAGGTGCTACCACACTATGCTAGAGTTCCAGTGTGTATCCATCCCCCAGTCCTAGGTGCTGAACAATTTGCAAATAAGCACGTGAAATAGGCCAGGGCCAGATAGACTGACACAACATCTTAAGTATGTACTATACATGAATGTAATAACTTAAGCTTAAAACAGTCTTTTACTATAATACATATTTTCCCTAAATAAATTCTTCTAATAGCATCTTAAAAATTCACTACACTTGTACAATGCATTCATTTATAATATAATAAAAAAGCATAGCGGTTAATGGTAATTTGACTTCCTTTCCAGTGTTTCATAAAAGTCCAGAGCTTTAGATTAACCAGCAGCACAACATTGTATTATTTTTCCATCTAAATTAGCATATCTTAGAGTAAGGCAGAAGTAATAGATATCATTAAAGACCCATTAAATGAAAACTATAAGCCATTCATAGTTTGAGCTTAAATTTATTGTATAAAAGTTAAAATGGTTACAGATCTAGTAAGTTGTATTCACTGCCAGAGTCTACTTTATAATCATTATTGCCCTCCGTTCCCATGACATCCATGCTGCAGGCTTTAACAATGTCTTTTGCTTATGTCTTATGATTTCTGATTTTGTTTCTTTATGGGATTTCTATGTGTGAGAATGTGTGTGTATGTGTGCGAACATGTGTGTGTATGTGTGCGAATGTGTGTATGTGTGCAAATGTGTGTGTCTCTGTGTGTTTATGTGTTTCTTGTGATATTTTTGGCTCTTTCTGTTTGTTTTGTGCCATTCAGGTTTTTTTTTCTTTTAGCTGCCTGTTTTCAAATGAGAAAGAACAAGAAAGGGTGTGAGTTTGGGTGGGTGAGGGGGTGAGGAGAATCCCAGAGGAGTTGGGAGAAGAGGAACCATAATCAGAATATGCTATAAGAATAAAAATCTATTCTCAAAACAATAAAAAAGAAAGAAAGAAAAATTATGGCTAAAACAAAATAATGAAATAAAACGTTGTTTGATTGGAAGACTGAAGCGATGTCTAGTGGTTAGGAGTACTTGCTGCTCTTGTAGAGGACCCAGGATTAATTCTAAGCATATACTTCGGGGGCTCCCAAACAGCTATAATTACAATTTAAGAGGATTTGATAATTCCTAGTCTCTGTTGGTGCGAGGTACACATCAATCCATACAGGCTAACACTCATATAAATAAAACAAAAATAAATAAATCTCAAGAAAATAAAACCATACTTGATTATGCTTATATGATTCATATTGTTTACTGAATTAGTATAAATGTATGATTTATATATGTATGTTACAATTTAATATATTTTATACAAGTATTAGCTAGAGTACAGTAAGAATATATAAATGAAAATATGGTAATACAGCAAAATTAAACATTAATTATATTCCAAAACCCTAACTTTCTGTCCTGAAATTAGCATAAAAAGATATTATTAAACACTATGAATAAAACTCTTATACATCTATAAATTTCAAGTTTTATATGAAGGATATATTTGATTAGGCTTTTCCTCTATTAGCACCTATAACCAAGACACAACTATGTAATTACTTAAAAAAAATCAATGTCATATTATACAATAAAAATTAAAAACTCATTCAGGAGCAAAGGACCATATCCTAAAGAAGAATTGTAAAATAAGCTGGAAGTATGGCTCAAAGAAATAGCAAGAGGCATCTAAGAATGGCTCAACTGAGGAAAACAGCAGCTGGTTTATATTCGTTACAGGTGAGTCTGCATCAGCACTCTTTCCCAAAATGAGGCCATACGCAGTGTGATTCTATCTAAATATGCATAGAATTTCTAGGAATTTGTTTATTTATTTATTATTTTTGTTTTGGTCGGTTTTCAAGACAGGGTTTCTCTGTATAGTCCTGGAGGTCCTAGACTTGCTTTGTAGAACTCTAACTCACAAAGACCCACAAAGACCCTCTGCCTCGCAAATGCTGGCAATAAAGGCATGCTCCACCACCACCGGCCTCTAGGTAATTATTTAAAAGAGAAGGCTCACAACCAGAAATAAAGACAATATCCTAAAAACCAAATTTTATCTATCAAGTATAACTTCAATTTAGTTTTCTCCAAAGTTGTCTACAAAGGTGGTCCTCTTCACTGACCTCATGGCTGCTACTAGTACCTTTTTAATTTCTAAACCATAACTGCCATGCTATGGTGAGAACAATTGAGAATATAAATACAGAAATAATTAGTGCAAATGTTTGGAGAATGGTGCAGTTTTCCCCCAGATAAATACAATAGGATTTTTTTCCTAGATATTTGTTTACTATTTTCATTTTACCTAGCAGATACTTTTCACAGAAACATTTTTAAACAGAGGCATTATTATGAAACAAGATGGAAAAAATTAGAAAAATAAATGCATCCTTCAAGTCTGTAAGTTAGAATGACATAATTTTATTTTTAGGAAACTCTAAAATGTCTCTTCTTATTCTTTATTATGTTTGTTTTCCATATTGATTTCACCATCTATTAGTATTTTATTTTATATATATATATATTTTGAGGGAAGCCATCATCAACCACCAAAACATTGGCAACTTAGAACAACAGAAATTTCAGCCCAGGAGTCTGAACTTATGTTATCTGCAGGGTCATCCTACATCTAAATTCCCCAAGGGAAATTTTTTTCTGGTGCCTTGTAGCAGGTGATGGCGGTGAACTTTGCATAGCTTGTGGTAACAGAACTCTAAACTTTTCTCCCTCTTCACATTTTCTTCTCTGTTTCCTTTTTCTCAAGTATTGAATTTGAAACCCCGTTTACATGATGGTTAAACCTCCGTTCCCAGTATATAGGAGCCTGAGAAAGCAGACTTTTAAAACTATTTTATTAATTTATTCATATAACATCTCAATCATTAGCCCATCTCTTGTATCCTCCCATTCCTCCCTCCCTCCCTCCCACTCTCCCCCCACTCCCCTCCCCTATGTCTGCGACTAAGGGGGACCTCCACCCTCTGTGTATGCTCATAGGGTATCAAGTCTCTTCTTGGCAGGCTGCTATCCTTACTCTGAGTGCCACCAGGCCTCCCCATTAAGGGGATGTGGTCAAAATTGGGGCACCAGAGTTCGTGTGAAAGTCAGACCCCACTCTCCACTCAACGGTGGAGAATGTCCTGTCCATTGGCTAGATCTGGGTAGGGGTTCGATGTTTACTGCACGTATTGTCCTTGCCTGGTGCCATAGTTTGAGCAGGACCCCTGGGCCCAGATCCACCCATCATAATGTTCTTCTTGTATGTTTCTAGGACCCTCTGGATCCTTCTATTTCCCCATTCCCCCATGAGAAAGCAGATTATTAAGGTGGAGTCCAGCTTAAACTACAAAGTGAGTTTAAAGATAGCCCAGATTACGTATTAAGGCTCTTCCTACAAGAAAAAAATTAATGAAGCCTTCTCTAATTTTACATAGGCATGAACTTTAATTACAATTACAAGAGGCCTTATTTCAAAATAAAGTCATGCTCTAAGGCATGTGACAAGTGCCACACTGCCCACTAGACACCCTTGACAATTAACTGCTGACTCAGGTGGGTGCTCCATCCTCACCCTCCTGTTTTTATACAGATCATGATTTCACAAGGGTCCTTTCTAAAAACTGTTGCCCAACATAGGGATTGTTTTGCTTTCAAAAGCATTTGACTAGCATAATTATGGTCACACTACCTTTCAGCCATATCCACTATTGCTTATCACTTTAATCCTTGCGTTTTATATACACATCAGTATATTTTATCCTCTTGATTTACAGGATAGTATAGTAGTTTTTTTTTTTTTTTCATCTTTGTCACAGATCTGTCTTCCTCATTAAACCTTCTTCATCTGGCACTGATGCTTCGTTTCATTTTCTAACAGTTGGCTAGCATCGTTTTTACAGCTCTTTGCCTTTTTTTTTTCTTCTATGTACACAGCCTCAATCACCTCAGGAAGCCAGAGCCTTAAATATCCTCTTATTGTTAGTGCAGTGGTTCAGAGCTTAGAGCCTAGTACTGAAGAGTCAAAGCCAAATGACAGCTACTTCTCATGTAAAGACACACTGCGCTATGTTGTGAGACATCACGATAAATAAATAAACCCCGAATTTCAAAGTATACATTGATTTCTTCTCTCTTAATTTAGACTTTGTAAAATAAACTGGTTACTCAAACGTCCCCACTGGGTGAAGACAAAAGGTGAAACTCTGTTAAAAATGGCACAATGTTGCCGAATCTATGGTTTCTCTCACGTTAGCAATGGGGTAAATGCTATTGCTGTACAAAACCATCAGTGATCACAGAACTCATTGATTGTACTTTTGAAAAAAAAAAAAAAACCCGGAAGAACGGAAGTCATCATATACACAGCGAAGAGTGTCTTAAACAATCTAACACATAGTACCAAGGTCTGAAGTCAAGATGTACACTCAGTATGCATGGCTTAGCAAGGAACAAGCAGGCAAAGAGAAAAGAGCAGTGGGCCTCAGAGCACTGAGCCTATTAAGACCATTACAGAATTTTCTACAAGAATTTCCCCCAGGAAGTGGTAAAGGTTTTATTTGTATATCACTCATATAGAATATTGTAAGTGGAGCTGGAGAGAGGGCTTAGAGGTTAAGAGCACTGCCAGCTCTTCGAAAGGCCCTGAGTTCAATTCCCAGCAACCACATGGTGATTCACAACCATCTTATAATGAGATCTGGTGCCCTCTTCTAGTGTGCAAGAGTACATGCAAGCAAAACACTGTATGCTTAATAAATAAATATATCTTTAAAAAAATAAAATTGTAAGTGGTAAGTATGGAAATCAATAAATATGAATACATTAAATATTGCTATGTAGACAGATCTATAACTCACATCCAAACATAATATTACCAATGTCCTTTGTATTTAATTCAAGGAGACTTGTTCTATTTAGTAGTGTCATGCCAAAGCCCAAAGAGTGAAAATTTCTTTGATCCCTAAAATAATAGATGAGTGTGTAAATATAGACAAATGTGATACATAGTAGATAATATATCGATAGATTGGACCACGGCATGTGGACATTTTTGGTTTAGATTCTTTGTCTTACTTCGTTAAAGTCTGAGACTACCAACGATCCCCATGGAAAAGAAAGCAAACTAGTAATTAAATAGGAAATTTCCCACAAGTGATGGAACACTTCTGTAACTTGACTGTGATGTTGCTTATGCGTCTGATAAGACTCATACAACTGTAAACCTAAAAGCAACGCTTCTTCCCACAGAGTAATATTTGAAAATCCTTGTACATTAGGACTGGGTGGTCATTAAAAAGTCAAGCTATGGCAAGCTAGCGTAGTCTCACAGCAGGAATCTTTCAACTGTAGGCTTCCATCTTGCCATTCATGTGCCTCAAGGAATTTGCTTTAGTCAGGAATTTCCTGTGTCATAAAACTAATGTTCAGACACTTTAAGCCTTTGAATAGTTCAGCTTACATATTCACAAGATTTTGCTCTACAAAAGAGTTTAGGCGTTCTGTCATTATTAACTGTCTCTTCACTGGGTTGCCAGCATGATGTCTAACAGCTGTCCAGTGACAGGTCGTGACTGGAACCATTTTACGTAGACACAACTGTGGTCATGGCAGGCAGAAGAGGGAATGAGTTCAGTACACTAATGGAGCTTCAAATTGTACAATTTCCCATTAGTAAAATATAAATTTAGCTGCAGGCTTAGCTAACTCATCATTTTGCATATCATACGACTTTTTCTATTATAATTCCTCCTCACAATTTGCAGTTCCTTCCCATTGATTTTTACTACAGAAGTTTGAGTGACAAAGCTCCTGGGATTCTTGGAAAATGATAGACTATTGAATCATCAGCTAAGATGCTGAAACTTTGAGGCTCAATCACCAAAGTATTACAGAGAAGCAAAACGCAGTTCATTCGCCAATAAGATCTATTAAGAGATAAATTTATATTCAATTTAAGTTCATTAAAGAAGTGTTACACATATAATTACTCCAAACTCAGAAATAGCTATCGCTTGTGATTTTGATTAATTTTGATTAATGGATAATTGAGAAAGAACATGGTTTTGAGACTCAGTTTTTCACATTAATATGTATTGGGAGAAAAAGCTAACTTCTCCTGATGTATAATCCTCTAGAGCAATGGGCTAAAAATGAAAATAAAATATAATCACCAACTGCTATTTTGTCTGCAAGGCAAGAAAAATAAGATGAAATTATATTTTTTCGTCTATTCAAGAAACGCGATTTAAATTTGTGCTCTTCACTGACAGTGGCGTCTCAGTGTCTGCCCTCCCATAGGATGCGACCAGTGGGAGTGACTGATAAGTAAGTCACTATATAAATTGAAATTCGATATGCCTCAGGAGTGAAGAACACAGAGCAATCAGTTCTGACTCGGTGGATAAAGGAACAGGCTTTGGATCAATCTTCAAAGATGAGCAGGATCTCAAATGGTGGAAAGGGAGGGAAAGTGTTACAGACAGAGGTAAGCCTAAGAGACAAGGTAGACGCGGCTACGTATTTTCAGGAAGGGAAAAGTAACTCCCGGTGCTCCATATGAGATGTGTGGATGAGCAGGAAGACATTTGTATCTCTAGGGGGATTCAGCTCATATAATGAAAGGATTTACCTCTGTTACCTTTCTGCCCATGAACAACGATTCTCAGTCCATCTTCCTCATTAGATTCTGTCTCCCTGAGGGGGTTACCAGCTACTATCTTTATGAATACGTTGTCACCTAAACTTACCATAGAGCCCTGTATATATTTTAATGTATTTATTTACGTATATGGGTGTCTGTATGCAGATCAGAAGAGGACATCAGGTCCCAGGGGAGTATAGTTAATAGACAGTTATGAGCTGCCACTTGCATGCTGGGAATTGAACTCAGGACCTTTAAATGAGCAGCCAGTGCTCTTAACCACTGATCCATCTCTCCAGCTCCAAGCTCCGCATATTTTTAAAAGTGTGTTTTCAATTGCAATACGTAAAGATTTACTAAGCGAGTTTGTTAATGTTACATTAAGATTTTTGTTCACTCCACAATTGCACATAAACTCTCCAGTGACACACCGAGAGAGATACACATTTCTGTAGGAAAGAAGTGCAAGGAATCAAGGCATGCTTCCAAGACACCAAGT
Source organism: Acomys russatus (assembly GCF_903995435.1). Taxonomy (NCBI): domain Eukaryota; kingdom Metazoa; phylum Chordata; class Mammalia; order Rodentia; family Muridae; genus Acomys; species Acomys russatus. Next base: position 18,930,208 of record NC_067152.1, on the reverse strand, counting down.
AAGGCTTGCAAGAAGATCTGCTTGGAATACGGGTAGATGAGCAGATCAGCCAGAATATGGTGCTACACTCAAATGAGATCTTCTGAGTGAGAGACTCAAATTGAGCAGATCGGGGAAATTTAACTGTTGAATCAAGAGCACTGGCTTTCTATAAGAGGAGTTAGGAACTGCAAAACAATGTCACTGAGGGTACAATTAAGTTTTAAAAAAATGCCAGGAACAGTGTGTGTGTGTGTGTGTGTGTGTGTGTGTGTGTGTGTGTGTGTGTGTGTTGGGGGTGAGGAAGAGATGTAATATGGCTCCCCCAGGAGCTGTATTATTAAACAAGTGAACAATTTTTGTAAATTGTCCTCTGGCATCCACACCCCTACCTTGGTATAAACAATACTCATATGCTCGTGGGTACACACACAGTAAGTTACCAAGTCAGTAAATGTAATAATAAAACAGAAAAGTGCTCATGTGATCAAGAAGGCTGTTAGCTCACGTTGAAAGATACAGGGCAAGGGAAGAACAAAAGTCAACAAGGAAGAGGAAAACATTATGAATCATAAGCAGCAAGGTGAATAAAATTGTCCTCTGTAAGTTGCTTCACACTGGGGCAAACAGAAAATCGGATGTTCTGTTAAAAGGGGAAGTTTCTCGAAAGTGACACTTAAAAAGCCTGTATTTTACTACCAGCTTTGTTTTCATTGCTTTATACCGGAATAAAATCAACAGAATCCTCACAGCAAGAGCAGGTTTCATTCTGACAATAAATGTATTCTGTAAATATTTTCTGTTTCAAAATCCATAGCTCTGCTGAGAAGCACCGTGACTATGGGACATTGACAGCCACCCATAAAATACCACAGGGACTGAACTTGATAGGACCCCCTGCCATTCTGCTTCACTTTCTCTCCCCAGTCTCTTCAGAAAGCTGCAAAGGGGAGCTCACTGGGGCACAGCCCATTCCTAAGCATGCATGGGCTTCAGAACCATCAAAGAGCCTCTTCAAATCTGTGCAGCTGTAGAGCCTAAGTTCAGCAGTTCTAAAGAGCTATTGAATTCAAACAAGGCAATCTGTAGCTAAGTCCTTTAAAGATTGTCTGAGTCCATTTTGAACCCAAAGATTTAAACACGTATATATTTAGAAATTTTGTCAGAAACACTACATGTTCTGAATTGTTAAAGGTTTGCTTTAACATGGTTAATGACATGAGTGTTCTTAAAATTGTTCTTTTCCATAAAAATTATTTTTGTCATCTATTAACATTACAGCATCACTCTATGTAGATGTATATATTGCTATTTGCTTGCTGTATTCAGTTTTCCCTTGGATATGTTTTTCATGATTATGTCTTTCTGCTTTTCTATTTGAGAATTTTTACTTTAACTTCTGAACTGGAACCACATATATTTCCTAAGAAAGCAAATATGTCGGTTCTGAAAACTGTTTTACTTTGCATTTGTTTTTTTTTTCCTTCCTGTTTCTCTTTTTCAAATATCAAATGGAATTAATCCCATTTATTTCCCTCATCAATGACTTGTTTTATGTAGTCCTATATCTCTTGCTCACTTAAGAAGCCGTTAGCAAGTCACAGGCCATTACTTCTGAGCAACCTGTGCCATTCTCCATGGGTTTCATACAACTCAATGAAAGAAAAACTGAAAGCTATACATAGGGAAAATAGGTTTACCTGTGTGTGGAACAGACATGGAGGGTTTGGAGCTTCGTTGTAACCTCTGGCTGTGTAGCCTTGCCATTAAGTTTACATAGTTGAAAACCTGGGATACCTCTGTCTATCATGTGTCAGGTGTCCTCTGCGCCTCCTCTTTCTGGGGATTGGAGGTGGGTGTTTCACTACTAATGGACATGATGTGGAAGAGATGGAAGACAAAACCTGAGAGACATGAGTCTCTAAGTGTCATCTAGACAGGCTTTCTGAACACAGAGGCAAATGTTGATATGAACATCCAGTGGATACAAGAATGGTTTCTATCGTTTTGTATATATACCATGTAGTTAAAAATCAGATAGTCTACTATATTTCATCATTTAAACAATTGTTCATTACTTTAGTTAACATGAAAGGTTTGTATATCAATGTCAACACATATGTAAATATGAAGCCAAAAATGAATTCTTAAATTTATTTCAAATAACTTTTTATATATCTGCTTTTTCCTGCCTCAAACAAATAAGCTAAATGACCCGTTACTTATGGCAGAAATAAGCCATGATAGCATTTTAAATATCTCTTAAATAAGTAAGTGAACAAACAAGGTAAAGGGTTTACCACCTGCTATAGGACTTTGTGAGAAGGCTATTTGTGTCTTCTCATATTATTTATATTAAACACAGGTGAAATATTGGTTTCTAAATGACATGATACTCCAAAGGACTGAGCAGATCTAATATTAGAACAGTCAGTTATTCAATGCATTGTTTTCTACTGAAAAGCAGGTGGTTGTTAGAAGAATTTCACACACTTGAGAAATCAGATATTTGTAGTTCCCTCATCTCATGTAGAGCTCCCAAGTAGCAATTCCATTTCCTATTTGGCTGTGCTCCGTAAATCAAGGAAAGCTTCAGAGACAATTTCACTCAGAGTGGTGTAGGTAACTGCCAGTGCACTGTGTGATTTAAGAAACGGATGATTTTGCCATATAGTGTACTCAGTCCTTTGCTGTGATAACAGAAAGTCATGACTTGATTATTTTTGTAGACTTCTCCTCCAAATAAAATAAAAATATTTTTTAAAAGACTATTTTAGATATAATATTTTTTCTCAAACTGGTTATAAGTTTTAGTTCAGAATCCAGGAAAAAAATGAATAAAAAATTCAGTTATAGTCAGTCACTGTAGAGTTCAGGAGTGAGCCAACGTCCTTGGTATGAGACACAAAGTGATAATGGGCTAACTGCTGATATGCTAATTAATGACCATCTATTTGTCACCAATTATATATTTAGTCAATATTTCCTAGCTATTGAGATTGCATTATGAAAAAGGGTTATCTAATGTCTGTTTTCTAGGAGTAAAATAGATAGGGAGCAAGAGTTAAAATAAGATGAATTAGGGCTATTGTTTTAGCTAGGTTCTCAGAGAAGTGGTCCTCAGAATTAAAATGTGGGCCAATTTTAAGAGTGAAGTAGGCATTCTTAGATTTAAGGGCATCTGAACATGGAAATTATGAGCAAGGGGAAAAGAGTATGAGGTGGGAGCATTGTTGACCTGTGGGCCCTTGTCTGCAGACTGAGGAGATGCTCCCTACCTCCCAGTGAGCTTCGTGCTCTGACACAGGTGAGCGGACCCCCATGCTGATAACAACCCACCAGACCCAAATGTGTTAAAAAGCTAGTTCCTTGCAGACCCTAACCCACAAAAAAAGTGTCAAAATCTGGCTCTTTGAAGAATAACATATCAAAGGTGCCCTGGAGACAAGCCCTGGGAAGTGTCCTGGGAGTGTCTCCAGCTATACAGGTACCCTTGGTTTAAGGACCCAGAGGTTGGAAGGTTTGGTAGCACACTCCCCATTTCTCCCCTGTAGCTCTCTGTCCTTGTCTTTCTTTTATCATTAAGCTTAGTGAATTAAAAATCTAGTCCTTTGGCTCTTGACTGTCCTTATTTTAATCAAGTGCGGTCTGGCCTTTTATAAGCCAGAGGCTCTCTTCTTCCTCTGGAAGGGACACAGATTTTTATTGTCTCAACTCTGGCTGAGTGTGGCTATCCTGCGCTCCTTCCCTGCCTGAAGGCCTTCTTCATGACCGTTTCTGAGGACAGAGCCTTGTTCAGCTAGCCTCCAGAAGGCTGAAGAAAACTCTGTGACCAGATTCTCAGCCCAGCCTCCTGGAGAAAGGAACCCACATTGACCTGACCAACTACAGGTAACATGTGTCAAATGGCAGCGAAAGAAGAAACAAGAACTGACAAATCACATTACCTCAAATCAGGAAGTTTCTGCAAAGGGAGAAGCAACTAGCAAGCCCAGAGCAGGAGAAAATCTCTCTCATGTAGTTATCTGGCTTATAATTAATATCAATAATGTTTAAGGAACTCAAGGAATTTAACAAACGAACAAGCAATCCAAGAATGTCTGTCCTATTGATAGGTCAGAAGAGACGATCTCATGGAAAACATCAGGCCAGGCCAACCTAACACTAGACAGTGGATATTTGTGTACAAGACAGAGGGTGAGCAAGGCTGGGACTGGCACACTTCATCTGATCCACAGAAAGATCAGGACTGATTGAGGTAAACTAGATTCTATCTATGCTTCTCACTTTCTTTTTCAAATAATCTACTTTCTCTGTTAGTTTCGCTTGCATTTTAATTTAAAAAATATCATCTGTATCCTGCATTTATCCCTGTCACTAGACTGACTTATAACTCTACCTTCCAACCTCGGTCACTCTTGCATAGTGGATTTCCTCAGCAATAAAGATGGCAAGCAAAATGTACAAGGATGAGGGTTCATGGGATTTCAGGATCTCATGAAAATATTTCAATTTCTTTAAAAATCAGAAGAAAAAAATCACCTGTTATGTTGAACAAACTATTTTATATGTACTATTACCATATTTTCTATTATACCCATGTCAGCATAAAATATGCTTATACTTCCTTTTTAATAAAGGAAGAGGGCAGTGAGAAAAGTGCTTGTGGCCCACGAAAGCCCTAAAGTGCCTCTGGGGCCATACTTATCTCGCCCTCTAGCAAGGCAATGTTGAAACATAACTTCACACTCAAAGTATTCCTCTTCTTTAAATTCTATCAAGGAAACAGTGCTCCAACCGAGTGAGCGCTAACTCTTCCTCATTCAATGGGCTTCTTAAATCTTTCATCAAACGGGCGCTCTGACCTTTCTCACATTGGGTCCCATTCCTTCTCTCATCACTTCTGCGGCTACATCCCAGCTGGGACTCTCAACTTTGAGCATAATACCACTGCTTTTCTCCCTTCTGCTCCGGTACTCATCACAGTCTCTTCTCCCTCCCACCAAAGTGTTTGTGTCACACCTTTAACAGTTACAAACCCATCCATCCTTCTGTGCTGAAAAGTTTCTGCAAGCATCCTATCCTGGGATCATCCGTGTCTCCTGTGAATGTCCACAGCTTGCTTTATTTTTCCTTTCTGTACATAATCATTTTCTATCTTAAATTACATTCCTGTAAGTGAATGTCAAAGGCAGAGACAGCTAATTGCTAGGCTGATTTACATTCTTCCCTGCTCCCCTCATTAAGAACTAGAATATGCTAACTTAAAATACATTTTCCTGCCTGCCACGCGGCTGACTTCTGACCTGTGGGATCTTAGCAAAGTACTGGATTAGACTTTCAGCTTTATACACTAAGAAGTTAGCCGTCTCAGGCGATGAAGCCTTGCATCTTTTCTCTCTTCTTCCTGAAGTATCGCTATATTTGCATCTAAAACCCACACCCCATAGATTCATGTTAGGAAAGCTCAGTCCTTAGCCTGTAGTATTAACTACTTTGAGGGTTGTGGAGCCTTTAGAAGGCAGGGCCCGATTGGAGGAAACAGGCAGCCCAGGGGCGGGCCTTTCACTGTGTTCCCAGGTCCACGCCTCTCTGCTTCCTGTCTGCCGCCATGCAAACAGATGCCAGGCAAGATCAGACTGAGCCGCTAGGCTATCATGGCCCCCAACTCCTAGACTGTTGAAGCCGGGAATGAAAACAAACCCTCTTTTATGGAGTCGAGAAATGTAACGAACACAGATAGAGGCTAGTCCTTTTTATGGCTTAGTACATTTGTAACTTTAAAGTGATAAACGCAGACAATGGATGCCAGACCAGAAAGACAGAAGGTACCTGTGTCCCTGTGGGCATTTGGGCACTTACATCCCTGTCTTGGATGCGTAACTTTTTAATGGGGGAATAAAGGCCTTCATAAATTTATTTTTAATTTTAATTTTATTACACTAGAGCATTACAATTACTCATAAATCAACTTGTTCCTTAGATGATTAAATATAGTTTAAGATTTCTGCAGTTCATCCAGTGATTTTTTTTTTTAAAAGCAACTTAGCTCCTCATTTATAATAGCGGGATTCAGTAGCATTATTATATAAGCAATAATTATATAAGAACCTGGAACCATTTATATATCAAATATGAAGCATTTATTTTGTATTTTAATTCCTAGCATACCTATTGTGTGTGTTGCTTGTTTGCTCTTTGTTATTCGTTTCTATTCAGCCTTAGTTTTCTAAATTTTACCCTTTGTCTCTCATTCACATCTTATTGAAGCACCAGTATGTGCGTGTGTGTATAAGTCCTTCTGTGTGTATGTCTGTGTGTGTGCACATGAGCGCATGACAATGTGTGTTGTGTGCATATCTGTGTGATTGTGTGTGTGTGTGTGTGTGTGTGTGTGTGTGTGTGTGTATGCACCTGAATGTCAGAGTACAACTTGAGTGTCCTGTCCTTCCTCCTCAGGTTCTTTCCACCTTTTTAAGACAGGGTCTCTCCTAAGGACCAAGGGCTCCCTGACTCACGTAGGCTACCCTGCCTCTCTAATACAGGAAATGTAAATATATGCAGCAGGTGCTACCAGCCCAGCTCTTTATATAGATGCTGGGGACCAAACTCGTTCCTCTGCTCAAGCTGCCATAGTTTTACTGATTCGGGTATCTGCTGAAACCCGGAACTGCCCTGTTGTAGGTCAGACCAGCCTTCTTAGAACTCGTGCATAACCTAAGCGTCTATATGGAATCTGAACTAGACCATTCAGTTTCTCCTCACGTATTCCACTTCTCTAGGATGAGAATCTGGCATCTTCTGGATGCACTGAAGTAAACTTAGACAACAGGCTCACAGGCTAATTTTGATACAGCCAAGCCTGGTGGTGCACACCTGTAATTCTATTCCTCAGAAGGAAGAGTCAGGAGGACTGAAAGTTCAAGACCAGCTGTGGAAAAAAAAAAAAACCAGTAAGGACCAAGTATTTACCTAGCAAAAGTGAGGCTCTGGTTCAACAAAGAACACAAAAAATAAAGAAAACTGTTTTTTTTTTTTAAAGCAATGTGGACTGCAAACGGAAAGAAGGCATCTTTACAGAGGAATGAATGAAGCAGATGAAAGCAGAGACAGATAGAAGTTATCACAGTATGTGAATGTTTGCACCATGGCGTCCTTTTCACCTGAGGAAAATTGTATATACTTTCTATAACATATACCTTTGAAGTAAATGAAAATATTAATGACAATTTAATCTGCACACATATCATCCCATGGAATTGCCATGTGCCACTCCGCCATTGTGAATTTTTAAAAAAAAAATTATAAAATGTAAAATGTCATCCTTTCATGTACATAATTCCAATATGAAAATTTTGGTTCTTACCTTCAAAATAATGCCTAAGGAGACTATTACCAAGGAAAAGTTTCACGATGCAGACCCAAACCTGTATCTCTTCACATCATGAAAGCAACAGTGACCGTGCTTGCTGTTTTATCACTATGTGAGAAATTCAAAAATCATTTGCCTTTAAAAAAAAAAAATTGTGACCACAATACCTAGCAGGAACAACTTCAAGAAACAAAACAATACTGTGGCTCAGGGTTTTATAGAGCACAAGTACATCATGGTTGGAGAAGACAGTATCGACCAGTTATGTTCCTGGTGGGGGGCATCAAAATACAGGGTCCAGAAGGCAAAGAAGATAGGAACCGGCTGTCTGGTATGGCCTCCCTCACAAGTGACTGGCGTCTGCCAGTGAGGTCCAACTTCCTCAAGAACTGGAATCTCATAAAATAGCACGAGCAGCTGGGACCAACCATTTACAGCACGGCATTTCAAAATCAAGAGGTACAGACCAGTTAAACACCTATTTTCTCTGAATACTTAATACAAAAAACATACTATTTGCAAACATAGCAGAGTGTCGTTAATGGTGTCAGGGGCTGGCTCTCTCCTACGGGGTGGGTCTAGGTTGGGCTAGACATCAGTTGGACATTGCCTCAGTGTCCACCCCATCCTTATCTCTGCACATCCTGCAGAGGCAAAACTTAGGTTGAAGGTTTCTTAGGTGGATTGGTGTTCCCCTCCCTCCACTATAGGTCCTGCCTGGCTAGATGGTGCCCTCCTCAGTCTCCATGCCTCCCACTGCCGGGAGGCACAGCCAGAGACATCGCTATATCCTCCCTGTAGCCTACCCTGCCCCAGCTTTGCAGTTTATCTCAGTGTTGCGCATCCCCCCCCTCCCCCAGTTTCCTTTTTCTTTCCAAGCCCTTTCACCTCTCCTCCCCACTCTCAACACTTCTGATCCCCGCCCTTCCTAGCATAACTGTCCTATTGGAGGCCCCACACACCAGCAGCTGATGGAATCAGATGCTGAGACTCACATCCAAGCATTAATTAGGCAGCCCTCTGGGAGTCCAATGGAAGAGTAGAAAGTAAGGATAGAAGGACGCAAAGGGAACAAAAACACCACAAGACGTGCAGGCATAAAGTTATTGTGTAGTTTAAATTGTGGTTTCCTGTCTAAATGCTGTGTAAACTCTGCCCCCGCCCCCGAATTGTCCCCCTGTTATGTCAATAAAGCAGCTTACAGCCAATCAATGAGCAGGGGAGAGAATAGGGCTGGACTTCCTGCTAGCCAGGGAGGCAGAGTCAGGGGAGAAGCCAGAAGAATGGGCCACCAACAAAGAGGAGGAAGGTCGTGGAGCAGAGGAAAGCTAGAAATGTATAGGTATCCCTGGGATGTTTGCTGGGAGTCAGACAAAACAGATAAAGGTAAAGAACGTACGTAAGCTGCTCAGATTGTGTTGTGAGGCCTTGTATTACAAAAAGAGTCTCAATTATTTGTGTGATAGCCGGGGTAAGAAATAAGCTAAAAGCAACAAACAAGCACAATTATATAAAAGTAAACTCAACAAAGAAGACCACCAGAGTCAACTGACCTAGACCCATGGAGCCTTACAGAGACAGAAGCACCAACAAAAGAGCATACATGGACTGGACCTGTAACCAGTGGGCAATTTGATCTTCATGTAGGTTCACTAGAAAACTAAGCAGGTGCGTTGTATGGCATGGACTCTGCTGCCTGCTTTCAACCACTTCCTCCTAATGGGGCTGCCTTGCCTGGCCTCAGTCCTGAAGTAACTCAATGTGCTGGGATGGGTTCTGAGGAGAAGGGGAGGAGTGTAGAAGGAAGAGGGAGGGAGGGAGGGAGGGACCACGGCATGTGCGATCGGCACGTAAGATGAATATATACATGTCAAAAAAATTAAAAAGGCATATTGTATGAGATTTTCAGATTAAGTGTGGCAGACTTACATGTGTGTTAGCATTTATTTTATGGACTATCCTGGGTACTTACAGCCCTGCCCATTAACTGAATCCAACGTCTCACCTCGTATTATATGCCCAATTTAATAGGAATACCGGCACATCCGTTTGTTTACATGTTATCCGAGACTCATTTCAAACCATAGGGCAGAGAGGGAGAGTTTCTGCAGAGACTGCTTAGGCCAGCAACACCTAAAACATTTACAGTCTCCCTCCATACAGAAAAGCTTTATTAACCCCTGGACTTGATAGGACAGAAAGACCCACACAAAAGCGACCCTTCTGAAAAGAGGAGGGGAAACCAACACAACAGGGCCTCAGAAAGAAAGAGAAGAACTGAGGGCCGTGACGTATGTTGATAAAATTATTCAGGTATCTGAGAATTTTGTCCAATTTGTTGCTGAGCCTGAACACCCGTCTGCTGCTCTATCAGTGAGAACACGGGCATATCTTAATGTCTTTCTCCTCTGGGGCATACACTACTAGCTTGGATTAGGCTTCTGTTATCAAGAGTCCTTATTTATACTGGTCATGTCAGTTCTAAGAGTGGATCCAGGCCCTGGTGGCCTCAGTTGCTTCTGCAGAGCAGACTTCAGGAGCCTTACCAATGAATTGCTTCTAATAACCTCTGTGGCCTGTAGTGTCAATAGCTGATTTGAAAGAATCCACTTTTGGGGAGATGGACTCAACATGTCTGTGGGGAATTGCTTTGCTTATGTTTGTTGAAGCAGGAAAACACACACACACACACACACACACACACACACACACACACACACACAGACACACACACACACCCCACTCACTGTGGGTGGCACTATTTCCTAGTGGGAGTCCTAGATTGAATAACTAGAGAAGAGAGCCGAGAGTCAGCGTGCATTTTTTTCCTCTGTACTTCCCGGTTGTGGGGTTGTGGAAGTGAAGGTACCAGGTACCACAAGCTCCCTTTATGGGTAATTCCCAAGCCATGAGGGGTCGCGCCCTCAAACTGTCAGCCAGAATAAAGACTTTCTCCCTAATAGCATTTCTTTGTCAGAGAATTTTGTCGCAGCCGCTGGATACGAAATCAAGACAGTATCTTCTCTCTCTTGTCTTCTTACTCCTTATCCCCTTCTTCACTGTTGTGGCTGGCAGAGGTGGCCAATCTTAAACCGCTGAAAGTGAGGAAGGTACAGCACAGACTCCTCTAACACATAACAGAGTCAAAGATACGCCTCCGCGTTCTAGGAGTTAGTGGGAACTTTTTCTTTTCTTTTCTTTTCTTTCTTTCTTTCTTTCTTTTTCTTTTTTTTAACCTATTTCCTGTATGGTCTTTAATTATTCAACTCCTTTAACCCCAGGTTTCCCTTCTGTGAAGTAAAGGGAGCAAGGATTGATTTATTACTTTAAGAATAAGAAATAGAACATGGGGCTGGAGAGATGGCTCAGAGGTTAAGAGCACTGACTGTTCATCCAGAGGTCCTGAGTTCAATTCCCAGCAACCACATGGTGGCTCACAGCCATCTATAATGTGATCTGATGCCCTCTTCTGGCCTGCAGGTGCACATGCAGGCAGAGCACTGTATATGTAATAATAAATAAAGGAATCTTTAAAAAAAAGAAAATAGGACATGCAACATATTTGGCTGCATACGAAGAGCTCAGCTTTCATTCTCAGTAATTATTATCATCATAGTTGATACTGAATAGAAAAAGAACCAATGTCCTTTCCCACTACCTTATAAAAAAGCAGTTTAGCCCCATTATTGGTGCTTATATGAAGAAGGAAAATGGCTTGGCTGTTACAGTCAGTTTGATATGACCTAGAAGCTAGAAGCGTGTGGTCGGGATAATATCCTTATCTTCTCAAAGCAGAGGGTGTGCTGGATTGATTTCAAAATAGCCCCATTAAAACATTGTTGTGCCTGTGTGTGTGTGTTTGCATTAAAAACAGCATAGGTACATTTTATATCCTTTACACATCTGCTGATTTCCTGTTAAATCACTTAAGTTTCCCCTCTTTCCAATGAGTTGTTTAAAAAAAAATGAGATTTATCTGATGTTAAGGGACAAAATACATAGGGAAGTTTAAGCAACATTCCCACTTGATGCATTATACTAAAGCATTTGAAAGCTGGCTTGAATAAGTAGTCACTGGGGCTGAGTAGCACAGCAGCTTACTTCATTTTTCCCAGCTCAATAATCTTTATGGGCCCCACACTGGGAATGCATGGGGTTCATATGCAAAATAATTCATTAATGAGAAGGTAGCATTTCCACCCCCTCAACTTTTATTTATTTATTTATTTATTTTATGGAGAGAATCTGTCTGAAATTCTTTCTCCGCAGATGATTTTTTTTTAAACCACCTTGGAGATATTCAGTGTCATGGCATCTATTCCTGGAATTCTAATAAAATCAATATTAATTCATGTCCTCGGCTTGCTGCATTTAAATTTAGAAGAGATAACATTCAAACTAGGAGAAACAAACAATAAAACAGAGTAACAGTGGTACTAAAGTGGTGATTTACAATTCTGCAAGCTTAAAGTTGGAAACATTTATAGGAGAGTATGTGACTTGATTTTAGAAAACAAAGAGGAGTTTTCAACAAGCAGAATTAGACCTCATGCTTGACGCTGCAGTTTGTTGGGTGATGGAGAAAAATTTCAACATTGTTACCCATTAATTCGTCTATGTAAAAATTGTTCTTTTTGCTTTTTAGAAACTAGTATATCTTCTCTATTGTGTATGTTTATGTGCCACAGTGCGCATGGGGAGATCAGAGGACAATTTCTTAGAGTTTATTCTCTCCTTGTTTCATGTCATTCTGGAATCATCAGACTCAGTTATCGGTACCTACTAAGCCATCCCTGTGGTCTGGTGTTTTTTTCCTTTGTAAGATATTAGTTTCAACAGGTTTCAAGCAATGATGGTTTAACTCCATATTAAAAAAAAAAAAAAAAAAAAAAGAGGACATTCATTTTTTCTAATTTTACATTTGGTTATTCACCGGCTTATGCTTATTATTGGGCCTGGCAATATATCAGAAGCTTGCCTCAAACCTCCTATGGAGTCCAGGCTGACCTGGACCTCAGAGAGCACTACTGCAATTACATATGCACACCATGTCCAACTGTTTTAAATATAGGTGGATATATCTCTTAGAATCCAAGAAAGGCAAAGAATAGCAAAACAGTAACTCTGAGGCCAAGTTGGCTCAGTGTACGAAAGGGATTTGCTGCCAAGTCTGAGTGGAGAGAAAGAGAGAGAGAGAGAGAGAGAGAGAGAGAGAGAGAGAGAGAGAGAGAGAGAGAGAATGAGAATATGAGAACCAACTGCCAAAGGCTGACCCTTGCTTTCTGAATACATGCCCCCCCCCCACAAATGTGGTTCCACGAAGGCACATGTTCAGGCACATTAAACAAACAAATAATTTCAATAATTAACTGAAGTCTTTGGGATTTTATGTCTGAATTATGCTTTCCTCTGAGAACTAACCTTGTCTACATCTTTTTATGACTCCTAGCTAAATCTGGCTCTCTTACCATTTGATCCATGGTATAAGATGAATCTGCCTCACAGAAACTCAGTTTATAATTCCTTCAGACAGGAGAGAGCTTTGAACTCCATAGTTGGATATCTTGGGTGCTGAGTCTTGTTGGCTCTTCTTGGCATTATATCTGTTTACATGTGGTGGCTGGATGATAAGACATGAGCCTGTCTGCCAGGAGCAGCCTCCCTGCTGCATCAAGAATCCATTCAAAGGCTTCAACAATTGGGCAAAATTCTGCCCATTTGAACCAGAAAATTAAAAGAGAAATTTTGACCATATACATAGACTAAAACTTTGATCCCTCCATAACATAAAATATCCATTTTATCACCACAAAGCATGTCTTCTAGTTTTAGCAATGTTCATTAAAAACTTATCTGCTCAAGGTCAGGCATGTAACAAAACTGAAGACCTCAGTTAAGAATCACTGTTGTTGCTAGGCAGAGTGGCACACACTTTTAATTCCAGCACTCAGGATGCAGACACAGGCAACTTTCTGAGTTCAAGGCCAGCCTTGTTTACAACTGGACAGCCTGGGCTACACAGAGAAACCCTTTTTTGAAAGACAAACAAAAAGGAGGAGGTAGAGGAGAAGTAAGGAAGGAAGGAAGGAAGGAAGGAGAAAGAGAATACCTGTCATAAATTTGAGAAAGCAAAGTCCAGAGAAGGACAAACACCTAACAGCAGAGTTCAAAGGTCTTCGTAGGCAGAAGCCTCTGAACTTAGTTGTAGTCAACTGTCACCTCAGAGGGATGCACTGAGATACTAGATCGATCTGCTTTTCTTGGGAATTACTGAAATACAGAATGTTAATGTGAACGTGTGCAATTTGAAGATTCTGGAGAATCATTGAACTGAAAGTTGAAAGGATATCAGGGATAGTGAGGGTTTGGGATGCAGTTCATTGACCACTAACTAAGTCATGGACTTTGATGTACGCTTACCAACCTAATACTTGAACAAATGGATGGATACGTCATAATTCTTTGGTATTCTGACCACCCCAGTGGGAGCACTGACTATAGCCCTCTGAACTGTTTGTGTCTCAGTAGTAACTTTCAAAATGTGGTTAAAAGCCTTAGCAGTTACAAAAGAAGTAGATTTATCTATTAAGATTATTTTGTTCATGGGCATATTTTTTTAAACCTTCGCCTGTCCGTAACCTACCATAGGTTAATATATTAAATCCAGGGCAATCAATATAATTCCACATGTCCTAGAATGCTGAGGGACACAAGGCTGTGAGAGAGGGGGAAAAGGGCTTGTTGAGGAAATATAAAAGGAACAGAGTTGGGCCTGAATACATAGCAAATTGCCACTTAGACCAGTGGAGCATGAGAGCATTGTGATGGTTCCAAGAGACGTCAGCCAAGTGCCACCTGAGCTGTCGTGACAAAACCAAAATAGTGTGTATGTCTCAGCTTCCTGTTTCACGTCCTAACTAGAGGAGAGCTATTTCAGGCGGAGAATACATCACCTATTATATAATACCTCAGCATTATATCTGCTTTGTGGAAAAGAGAACAGCAGCCAATTTAAAGTATAGGCAAGGTGCAGCCTTGCAGGATACAGCAGCAGGACTGGCTTCCATGAAACAAACCTGACCTTCCACATCCAATAGGTTGTCATTAGTTACCATGTAGAGCTCAGAGAACAATAGTCTTTAACCTGCGGAGTACATAACATAGCATTTGAAAATCATTTTCCTTTGGGGTTACATCTTGTAATTCCTGGATGACATCCTCCCGCCACCCCTGTACTGCAACACACAAGGGAAATGACATTTCTAACGAGCACACTTGTATCATGTCTTGAAGGATCCTGACTCGGATGCTCTAACACCTCCCACAGGGTTCAACACGAGAATCAAGAATGTGAAAATGAGGAGACTCTGGGGAGAAACTCTACTTGGAGAATAACTACGTTTCCCCCCAGTCATCTTTCTGTCTTTGAGACACGGAAATATCCATCCCACAGAAATGGTAGCTGAACTGCAAATACGTATATCATGTCCTCATCGTCTGGTCCCTCAGTTCTACGCAGCACGGGTGGCAAGCTTCCTGCATTCTTGCTCAGACATTTCACCTGATTCTCATTCTCAGCCATCCCTCCCCAGCCACTCCCATCACAATCCCATCCTTAACACTAGCTGCCGCCCTTGATCAAACTAAATTTCAGTGCAGAAGCTCTAATGTTAATTGGGTTGTCCAAACAGGTTGTTTTGTCACGAATTACGTGCATACCTGCCACGTTAGGTCCCACTGGAGTCTCACGTAGTTCTCAAATTTTCCTTACTTGCAGCTTAATCACTCCATGAACTTCATATCTATAACTCTTCCTGTTGATTCAGAACCCAACCCTGGCATAGTGTCTACTACTTCCTCCACCAAAGAGCCTTTGAGCGTGACTTCCTTTGATTGTTTCCTCTCATAATTTGACTCAGACGCCCATAATCATATGTCTTGTCCTTACATAGATATAACATGTTTTATTCTTTGTCCCCACCCACCACTCATCCTATTTATGTGTACCAATGTTTTGCCTATATACATGTCATTGTTGCACATGCATGAAGGACCTGTGGAAACCAGCAGAGGATGTTGGGTCCTCTGGAACCGGAGGTAGAGAAGGTTGTGAGTCATGGCACGGGTGCTGGGAACCGGACCCAGGTTCTCTAGAAGAGTATCCGAGTACTCTTAATTCTAGAGCCACTCTTTTTTTTTTTTTTTTAAACAAATCTTACACAGCCTTACATTTCAATTTTTTTTTCTTTAAAAGGAGTGCGTTGTGTACAGGGGGGTTAAATGCTTTATAGACAAGAAAAAAACTGCACTAGAACCAATTATTCATCATTATCATCTTCTTCCTCATCCTCATCTTCCTCTTCTTCCTCATCTTCTTCATCCTCCCCCTCATCATCCTCTTCCTTCTTTTTCTTGCTCTTTTCAGCCTTGACCACCCCCTTTTTCGCTGCATCAGGCTTCCCTTTAGCTCTGTAGGCAGCAATAGCCTTCTCGTGCTTCTCCTTCAGCTTGGCCGCCGCCTTCTCACAGGGCTGCTTGTCATCCGCAGCCGTGTTGTTCCACATCTCTCCTAGCTTCTTTGCAACGTCACCAATGGATAAGCCGGGGTGCTCTCCCTTGATTTTGGGGCGGTACTCAGAACAGAACAAGAAGAAGGCCGAAGGAGGCCTCTTGGGTGCATTGGGGTCCTTGAACTTCTTTTTGGTCTCCCCTTTGCGGGGGGGGGGATATAGGTTTTCATTTCTCTTTCGTAACGAGCCTTCTCAGCCTTTGCCATGTCTTCAAATTTCCCCTTTTCCTTAGCAGACATGGTCTTCCCCCTCTCTGAGCACTTCTTGGAGAACTCTGAGAAGTTGACAGAAGCATCCGGGTGCTTCTTCTTGTGCTCCTCCCGGCAAGTTTGCACAAAGAATGCGTATGAAGACATTTTGCCTCTCGGCTTCTTAGGATCTCCTTTGCCCATGTTTAGTTGATTTTCGTCCGCGAGGCTCAGAGTCGCCCAGTTGCCCGTCCGGCTCGTGCTTGCCCTGGTGCTGTCTCTATGGAGCTCAATGTACTGCAATGGCTGTGAGAGCAGGAGCCAGACGCAGCCTCCTCACTCTCTCCGCTCTGTAACATCTCTAGAGTCACTCTTTAGCCTCTCCGTCACGTTTCTTGAGAGCAGGGTTTATCTCAGAACCTTGATTGAATTTATATAGGAAAAAAATTCCACAAAACGTTAAACATGTCCCCAAGGAGTAAGACCAAAATATAAAGAAGAACATAAGAGGGCAAACAAACAAACAAACAAACAAACAAAAAACTACTCCAATATGCAGAAGGAAAACCAACCATGACAACAGTAACCTACTTTAAACACCAAGGTTCATCTTTTCTTTCCTATCTGTCACTCTAGTTCCCTTACTGTAATGGTGACAAAACTCTGACCAAAAGCAACTCAGAGGCAAAACGGATTTGTTTCATTTTACAAGTCCAGACCAGAGTCCATCACTGGGAATAGTCAGGGAGGAATCATGGGAGAACACTGCTTGCTAGGTCATTCTCTGGCTCACACTTGGCCACCTGTCTTACATAGTTGAGGGCCACCTCCCTAGAGATGGTGCTGTACCCTCCTCCATCAGTTGACATCAAGCCTCAAAGACATGCCCACAGACAAACCTGATGAAGCCAGTTACTCTACTGAAACTCTTTTTTTTTTTCATGTTATTCTAGGCTTCCCAAGCTGACAGTTAATGGTAACTAGGGCTTATGAATATAAGGAAATAAATATGTATTCCCAATTCTTGTATGTATATACTCTAAGTTACACATATACTAAGAAGGGCTCATTTACTAAGATTTCAGATTTGAAAGAAATAAAAAATTAAATAAAAATTTCAGATGTGCAAATCTGCTTGGTTTTCTAAATATTGCACAATTCCAGTACACATATCATGCATGATATGTTTACATATCAGAACTTAACTTGGAATAGTTGGATTAGATATTCTTTGAGATTTATAATCCTGCCTTTCTGGTTCAAGAACATTAATATCGGTATTTAATTTAGCTTCTGTCACTGAGCTCTCAGGAAATAAAACACTTTTGTAATTTAACTTTATTGCACCTATATTAACTTCACTTCATGAGGTTATTGCTGATCAGCAAATCAAATATCAGTTGCTCCTCCCTTGTGTCATTACATTATTTTCAATAATCAATAATTATATATAAAAGGAGAGTATAACTTATTTATTTTGTGAGATAATGGAATATTTCTAATGTGTGGGATAAAAACTCATTTAGTTAAGCTGACATGCATTAAGCTCTTGGCCTAATTAAACATAGTTATTATCAGTTACACAAAAGAAGTGAAAATTGAATATAGGCAAAGCTGCCCAGAAGGTGACATCACTAATATGTTTTATAATCCGTTTGCTTTTAAAAGTTGTTTTTTGGAAGCTGAAGAGAAAGCTTGATGTTTAAGGGTGCTTGCTGCTCTTGCAGAAAACCCTAGCTCACGCACCCTGCCAGGTGGCTTACAGCTGCTTACACCAGCTCCAAATGAGGTGCATCCGCAGAGGGCACCTGGACTCATATGCGCATAACCATCCCCAGACACATGAAAACACACAACTAAAAATAAAACTGTAAGAAAAGAATCTTGTATTACTCAAGAAACCCAGAAAAGCACACTCTGATAATAAGATTTAAAAATGTTTGTTTTCATGGCTGTAATAGTTGGGGACCTTCATTCCTGTCCAGTCCAGCTTTTTTTTTTTTTTTTTTAGTTAGAGCCTAAAGTCTCTGAGTGAGAGAATAGAATTGTCCATATGCTATTGACTAGTGTATGTTTAAAAAGCACACCATACTTCCAGCTCCAGAATTTCAAATACTATATGAAATGAGACTAGCTCTCGAGTTTTCCTTTTCTATACATTTGTAAATTTGTTGAGTCTATTTTCTTGGCTAAGTTTGTTACTATTATGAGTTGTATTTAAAATCTTTATATGTCAGAATTCTCAGTGACAATCTACAGTGGTTGATTATGTAAAGGTGCTCCTAAAATGTAAAACGCACCTCTTACTTTTTAATTAAAATAATTCTAAAAATGAGTTAAATAAGGTCTGTGAAGATGACTCAGTGGGTAAAGTATTTGTTATAGAAGCGTTGCTGGTGGGAGTGCAAACTTGTACAACTCCTTTGGAAATCAATCTGGCGCTTTCTCTGGAAATTGGAAGCAGTGCTACTGCAAGCCCCAGCCATATCACTCCTGGCCATACACTTGAAAGAAGCTCCACCATACAACAAGGATATTTGCTCAACTATGTGCATAGCAGCTTTATTCATAATATTCAGAATCTGGAAATAACCTAGATGTCCCTCAACCAAAGAATGGATAAAGAAACTGTGGTGCATTTACACAGTGAAATACTACTCAGCCATTAAAAACAAGGAAATCTTGACATTTGCAGGCAAATGGATGGAACTAGAAAAGATCATCCTGAGTGAGGTAACCCAGACCCAGAAAGATACTCACAGTATATACTTACTTATAAGTGGATATTAGCCAAGCAGAGATGTCCTCTGATGGACTCCATCAAACATGGAATCAGAAGAGTTGCTGTGACTCACTGCTGGACTCCAGGTGGAGCTCTGAGAGTGGTATGGAAGAATGGATGGATGGAAGGACCCACAAGGTTCAGGAATCCAACAAGGAAACCATCCAGGCTGGTGGATCTGGACCCAGGAGGATCTGCACAAACTGTTGTACCAACCAAGGGCAATGCATACAGTAAACCTAGAACCCTGATCAGATCTAGCCAATGGACAACTCATTCTCCAAGGTTGTGGGGAGAATGAGAGCAGGGACTGCCTCTGACATCAACTCCGATGCGCCAGATTTGATCACTTCCCCTTGGTAGGGAGGCCCATTGGCACACAGAGGAAGGGCAAGCAGGCTATCCAGATGAGACTTGATAGGCTGTGGTCAGGTGGTGGGGGAGGAAGTCCCCTTCTGTCAGAGGCCTAGGGGAGGGGAACAGGATGGAAGAGGGAAGGAGTGTAGGAAAGGGAAGATACAAAGGAAGGGATAACATTCAGGATATAATCTCAGTAAATTATAATAAACAAATAAAAACATGGGGACCTAAGTCTGCAACTTTACCGCCAATGTTAAACCTAGTCATGGTACTATGCACAAGTAATCCCAGTATTTGAGGAAGGATGAGCCAGGATGCTGCCAGGAGCTTGTTGGGCTGCCAGCCTAGCCAAGAAGTGAGTTCCAGGTTCACATAAGAGTCTCTGTCTCAAAACTATTCTCTAGAGAATAATACAGTATTACAGCAGATACTGGCTTTAGTCCTCTATACACACATGCACGTAACAAATTCACATATACACTAAAACTATGTAAATAAGTATAATAAGGTATCTACCCTCGGTTGAGAAGAAATGAATGGTTTCAAACTGAAAATATAAAAACAGAGGAGTCCATCAGTTCAGTAATTCCAGAAAAGCCTGGTTGCATTATATAACCTCCAGACTTAGTAGCTGAGCAGAAAAAGCTCACTGAGCTTAGCAGTCTGGGTGGCCTTGGAGGAAGCCACTTACTTACGTTGGCTTTGGCTGCGGTGCCTTGGACGTTTGAAGCCAGCTATCTTAAAGGTGATTTATAATACCGCTCAGCATGCTTTCACTTGTGGCCGTAAAGAAGCACAGACTGCGGAGGTTTTTCTCCGTATCTCTGTGATCTCTGCAGTGGCCTCTCTAGCATAGAGGCTTCGGATAGCAGTACCTACTGCGATTGGTATCAGGGGTTTTATTCCGAAGAAGAAACGAATCAGATAAAAATGATATTGCTCTTTATGGCACAGGCGGAAAAGTCATCCATTGGGGCAGCTTTTATGTGGGTGCAGGGGATCTGAGCTCTGGTCCTTATATTTGTGTCACAAGTACTCTATCCACCAAGAGTCTCCTTGGGACTCCTGGATGGTGACTTTGTTGGCTGTAATCAGTGTTCTCATTTCTCCACATGTCTAAATGATTTTGGATACTTTATGTACTACACTGTAGCCACTTATGAGAACCTTTAAGCCAAAACACTTTTTTTTTTTGTTTACTTTGTCATTGCTATTTTTTGTTTAGAGACTTGTTTGAAGCAATCCTGGGAAGCCTATTTCTCCAAAAGTATACAACTTTGATCTATACATTCATATTTTACCTTACTTTTATACTTTATCCAGGCCATGCAGTATTAGTTGTTGAGTCAGCATTAGCAGATTGTCAAATATTTCTCCATATGCCCTTTCCTAGGTCTAGATAGATGTTTTAAGTTGATAGAGATGAGATAAGAAAGACACTGATTTACACTCAGAATTTTATACTCACCAAAATAGGAAAGATGTTTTCTGCAAGGTTGCCAAATACAAATAACCAAAACACTATGAATGTAACATTTATATAGTTCCTGATTATTTCATGGTTCTTCTTGTATGTAGTGTATTGTATTTATGTATAAAAATTTAAAAATTTGTAAAAAAATAAAGTAACAAAAGGGTGTCTAAAAATAATAAAGTTATAGCTTTTAAGACTGTATGTATTGTACCTTTGAGGCTGTCATCATAATTCTTCCAATACATTCATGATTCCCTCTAGCCCATGTTTAACTGGGTGTTGGTAATTTGGAGGGTCTCTCATCATTGTGTCTTGTGTATGCTTAGCTGAGACCTGCACAAAGTTTTCCTTATGGCAGGCAGTGATTTTATTTTTCAACCTTGATTTCCAAAGTCTCCTCTGGATGATAGTAACCTGATGTTAGATTCATGATAAGCATTTAGGATAAGGTTGTTTAAAACCCAGTGTGCCAGTAAAACTCTCACTTTGTATGGGTGACACTGTGTCCATTTTGGGGACTGCTTGCAATATATTCCTTGTCCTGGTCAGACTAATACCCAGTAGCTGGAGCCTAGCGCATGTATAGTTAACCTAACTCTCAGGTTTCCTCCGATTATAGGAAGTCCCTCTGACCTCTGACATGGTACTGTTTTACTTCCACCATGAACTTACCAGCATCCTTGTAAATGCATCACTGTTGCTCATGGTGATCTTTATAATCTATTGAAGATAAAGTGAGCCCATGTGGCAGAGGTACTGAGGTTCAGGGCTCTTTTCCCTACAAGCCACATACATAGCGCTGCTCCACACGTTCTCCTTGTCTCTACAAGTGGGTGCTACAGAGGAGGTCAGCTCTACAAACAACATGGGAAAGGACAAAGAGAACCTTGGTATTCTTTCTCTATTTCACTTTGTCCTCTTTCTATGCCTGCAGAAGAGCTTCTGCTAAACCAGAATGAGAGTGGTAGAGTGGGAAGTAGCCAGTGATAGTCATCTTCGCTCAAGGTGAAAACAGAGCCCAAGACTGAAGTCACAGAGGCGGGATTTCCTCCACTCTCCTCAGAACAGAGCCTCCAGGCTATGCCTTCCTAAACTTACGCAATTCAGAGGCAAGTCAGAGGAATAGGTCTCAACTATTACAGTTCTTGAGATTTTTGTAGATTTCCTTGAATGGATATATTTCCCATATTTGCTCTACACCCTTAGGGAAATTATCAGAGATTTTAAATATTTTTAATTCATCAGTCAGATTGTTCATTTTTTTCTGAAAATTGGAATCTGCTGCTCCACATAGAAATTTTTAATTTTTATTACTGATTCTTGCCTTCTACCCCCATGAACTCTTGATTTATTCAAATTTTGTTACTTGGCATCTGCTTTCTTCTCCTGTAGTTTTGGAAATAGGATGGAGAGCCTGGAGCATGGTAGGTAACACTCTAGATTGAGATATATTTTCAGTATTCTCTTAGTCTATGTATGTATGTGTTTATGTAAGTATGTGTATACACATGAATGAGTGTACATATGTACCAATTAATCTATTATCTGACTACCTATCATCTATCTACCTATCATCAATCATCGACTTTCCTACCTATCTCTCTAATGTATTTATATCTATTTGTTTTAAAACAGAGTCACTGTAGCCAAGACACGCCTTGTTCTTGATTGTGACCTTGATGACTCTATGTCTCAAGTAACTGGGATTATAGACCTGAGCTTCCAGACCTGAGATATTTTTTTCTGATTCTTGTGAATCTGCTTCAATAGTTAGGAAATTGTGTTTCATCATTATTAATTACATAGTTTTTTTCTTCTAGGCTCCTTAAGCAAAGAACAAAGATATGTCCTCATTACCCAAGGTGCTGGGATTTTGTTGCATTGAATCAGAAATTCCATTATCCTCAATGGGAGTCTTATGCATGAAATCATTATTTAATTTATTCTTAGCAAGAAAAAAGAGATATATATTTTCATTCCCATCTCATCAATTGATATACAATACTTGGAAAACACAGATAATATAATAATTTAAGTCTGAACTATGCATAAGCACTGGAGAAAAACTTCCATTATTCATCTGAACAGGGAAATTCTTAGCTACCTTTCAGAAATTATGTTTACATCAAATAAATTTTATACTTGTCTGATGATAGCAATTTGAATAATGGATGTCTTTTCTGTTGTTCAACTTTCAAATTGGTTTCTCATGCAGTTCTTGGATTTTACAGCTATTTGCTCGTTTATGTTTTCTGAAACCAAAAGCATTTTGATCTCATTTTTCACACTGATATTTTCCGACACAGAAGCAATGCTTCACTTATGTAGAAACTTCAGCTTTCTAATCTTATGAACCATGTACCTTTCCTATTTTATGAAATCTAAATGACAAGCACAAACACGCGCGTGCACACAGACACACACACACACACACACACACACACACACACACACCCCAAAGCAAACAAAATTCCTTTTAAGAGTAGTTTTCTCCAGCAATAAAAATACCATACTGTTCGTATGGCTAATTAATGAATCACCTTTATCATAAAAGGTCCATATAAAAACAAGCTTATTACACTTACAGGCATATATGTGGCTGGAAAACGAAGAACTACTCCTTGAATTTATCTAGTTCACAGAAACAGTTTTCTTCCACTGGTGGCTACAAAACTCTAATAAAACCTTGGTGAAGTCGACACAGTCCAGCAGGACTGGCCTTGTGCACCTGTGCCCCAGGGTCAGGTTATGATCCCCACGTGGTGTCTGCATGAAAGCAGAAGCATTTCCAGTTTATTATCACCCAGAAAGCCAGGGTTACAATATTCTATGATAGCATATGGAAATAATCCAAGAAAATTTTAACTATCTTTAAAAAAAAAAAAAATAAACCACTGGCTAATGTGGGCATAATTTTAACACCACAAGAATTTTCAGTTACTATTGTAGTTTAAAAAAAAAACCCCTTTCATTCTCAGAGTAATATGATACTGCAAACATTAATACTGCTGTCTGTTTAGGGCACGGCACAGCTTGCTTAGTAGTTTCACTAGTAGTGAATTATTGCTAAGGGATCATAATTTCCATACCATAGTCCTGCTATGCCTGGGGCTTCATGGAAAAACCTCATCTTTGGGGATCTCAAAGTATCACATTTGGCCAACTTCTCCTAAGAGTCAATGAAAGAAGCAAGCAGGAGCTAAATCAGGAAAGGAGCTTGACTCTGTATGGCCAAATCATGGAAAGCTGAGAAGTCACAAGATCTAGGGTCTTTTTTTCAAGGATCTGGAGAGGCTCTATAGAAAGGAAATGAAGGGAGGACAGGAGTTTGGTACCATTGTCAGAGAAGATAGAGGCCTAAGGCATTGTCGGTGATAAGAAGGCTCATGCTTCCTGGGAGGTGGTGTGTGTGTGTGTGCTCACATGTGTTGCTACTATTTATTTGGAATTTTGTTTTTAGTATGAATGTTTTCATGTATATAGGCACAGACTCATAGATCAGTAGGTTGCAAATGCCTGTGGAAACCCAAGGCTGACAGAGGATGTCTTTCTCACTCACTTCATTTATTAAAACACAGCTTAATACTGAGTGTGGAGCTCACTAATTCTAGCTAGTCTAGATATGCAGCTCATTTGGAGGATGCTGTTTTGCCTTTTGAGTGCCGTGGTGTTAGGAGACATCCACCCTTGCCAGGCTCTTCTTACCTTGGATGTAGAGTCTGAACTTGGGTCATCACACTTACGCAGGATGCATGTTTTCTCATGGGCCATTTCACCAGTCCCATTTTAGACTGTTTACACAAAAGTTGACCATCAGACCTGTTGTTTCTGGAATCCAAGGTCATTGCTGGAGGGATGACTCATACAAAAAGAGAAGTCTCTTTTTTCATATATATATTATTTTTACCATATACATTTATATTATTACACATGACCAAAAAAGCCATATAGAAACCAACTGTTTTGTAAATTTATTAATGTTGAATTAAGAATAAACGGTTTGGACATAGGTATTCTGCATGGGTGGGTAATACTTTCTCCAGCAGTCAAATCTTTCTCTGATTCCTCACTTTGTCTTCCCCTCAATTAGACATTATTGTTTGCAGTCAAATCTGTGTAATAAATTCCAGCAGGAGAAATTAAAGGTCTGTCCTATCTATATTCCAGCCAGAGAGATTAAGGGTGTGTATTCCAGCCAGAGGGATTAAAGGTGTGTCCTGTCCATATTCTAGCCAGAGAGACAAAGGGTGTGTGCTAAGGGCACGTCTGTATTCCTGATGGATCACAAAGACCTAGGTCATTGGATGCAATCTTTTGCTAGAGTAGCCATGTTGTTGGATTGATATTTCTCTAGAGAGGAGTGATATCTTGAGGACATAAAGTGAGGATTGCACTCGTGAATTCACAGTACTTGTGATTACCTGCACCTGGTCTTCACAGAATTGGGCTTGTCAGTATTTCATCATAAAGGGAGGAATGGCTCTGAAGGTTAGTTAACAGTTGCTAAGAGAAGTAATTTTCCTCAGCTACTTAGCTGCTGTCAGGTTGTCTGTGCTTCAGTAAATATCCACCTCATCCCATGTCCATGTGAGCTAAGCTAGTTAAGCTCAGTGGGACACACACACACACACACACACACACACAAACACACTCACTCACTAAGAAAGTAGGGAAGAAAGTTAGGAAGAACAAGGATTTCAGTTGGATACTGAGGAAGATGAGAGAAGCAATGGGGTGAAAATAATCAAAATTCTTTATAAAATGTGTGGAATTGTCAAAAGTAACAGAAAAAAATCTTTTAAATAATGCTAATACTAGCATTTTTATAGAGTGCAGAATCTGTTGGCTGTGTTTATTCTCCCATTGAAATTTTCACTACTGTCAACAACCTCCACTCTTAGCAACAAAACCTTCTATGAACTGATTCTGGAATGCTCTTCTGACGCTCATAGTTAGAGTTTTGAGTCTCTAGGCTCTGAATGTGGAGACAGATTCACGGAAGCCACATGCCTTCTATAGTCTATGTGTCTTGTGTGGACCAGACTCTACCACAAATTTTATTCATGAATCTTTGATCAAATAGCCAGCTAATTTTAAGACACTGGGTTTGATTGATATCTGCATTTTTATATATTCCCCTTTCTAAGCAATCTTCATGGGCTTTTTTTCTCTCAGGGAGAATATGTTTTTACTGACAATTGATTTTCATTGGTGTTTGGCAGATTTTCTGACTTCTTTATTTTGTCTTGAATCAATATAAGGAATTCTGTTTTTCTAAGCATCATCCATTTAATTTGTATTTTCAAAAGTTGTTCGTACTGTTCTCGCTATTTTTAGTTTGTTTGGCCTTTGCTGTGATGTCACCATTTCTCATTCCTAATATGGTTTATTTTCCCAACCGCTCATTTATTCACTTCATTTGTCTCAAGAGGGGTGTATACTTTTTATTAGTCTTCTCGCAGAACCCAAATTTGTTCATTATCAGCATGTACATTTGTTTCTTAATTATTTCCATTAGTATTGTTTGTTATTCTCCTTATGCTTTGTATTATTTTTGGCGTAATAAATTATCACAATTTTAGCAGCTTAAAATAGCACACATTTATTCTCTTACAGTTGTAGAGGCCAAAAGTTACCCAACTCACAGGATTCTAAACTCCATGGGTCAAGAGGGCTTTGAGCCTCTTGGGGAGGATCTGTTTTCTGTGCTTCCCTTGACTTGTGCCACTCTTATTCTGTTAGATTAAACTGACCCTTCAGGCCCTGGGGAAAGAAGGTCCTGACTAGGACAATGCCCCTCTCACTCTCCCTGCCATGAGGGAAATTTCAGTGGCCTGACTTTCGTCACTTACTCCCTGTCACGTAGCTTAAGTCACATATTAGCTAAGCCTGCCTCCACATGGTATAAGACATTTCTTTTCCTCCAGAAAACCTTAGAAGTTCACTTTAGCTCTCCTATACAGGGCCTTCAACCCCCGCTCCACCCCCAGTAGAACTAGCATAATTAAATTGTCTTTATCTAAAAGAACATCCTCCCAAAATTCTTATTTTTTCCCCCTCCCTGAAATCAAGCACATTTATTATCAACTCCACAATGTCAGGTCGGATTCTTACCTGCCTCTACTCTGGTCTCAGGCTCTATCTTCCTTTTCCTCCTTTGTGAGGGTCCTTGAGATGACATTGGGCACTCTCAGATAGGACAAGAAAATCTTTTATTAGTCTTATCCGGTTGACATCTTAATCCGACCGGCAACCTTAACTCCCTCTTGCCATGTAAACTAATATATTAACAAATTCTGGGATTAGACATTGGGTATCTTCTGGGGAATATCTGTGTGTCTTTTACCTTGCTGGTTTTAGTTTCCCCTTAGTTTATAATCTTTTTCAGATATATTAACTTTTAGTTTTTTGTATCACCTCACGTACACCCATAAGGTCACACTGTTTTATTTTGAAGGGCATGAGCTGCATTTTATAACCTTTGCTGTTTTGGTGTCTTGATTTTTCAGTAAGAATATAGTCCTCTTTCTTTAACCCATGGATAATTAAAACATGCATTTTTTTAACGTGTAAGTTTTGTTTGTAAGTATTGCTTTGTGAATAGTATTGGTAAAGGTTGCTTCCTGGATGTCTCCCCAGCCTCCTTGTTTTTCACTTGCCTCTTTACCTTGGCGCACTACATTGGGAGTTGTAGAACTTTTGCAATATGGAGCCTAGGTGGGCATAGACCACTAGGGATGGACTTTGAAAGTGCACCCTTCCCCACAGTTCTAGTCCAAATCTTTGATGTACTTACATTTTCACATTCCTTTTATGCTGTATAAATTGTGATGTTTTACGAACACAATGATTTCGAATTAATAATCAAAATCAGAAGATGGTCCTAAAGGATTCTGTTTGTTCTAACGAGATGTGAGGGAGAGAAAGCTAAAAGTATTAAGCACCCACTGCTTGCCTTGGCATTAACAGCTTTGTGAATTATTTTCTAATTTCCCACTCTTTGTCAACATGTTGTTATTGCATCCACTCAATACTGAACAAAATAAAGCCATGAGGACTTAAAATGTTCGCTCTGTATTTATCTAACTAGTAGAATGTATTTACTACCCAGACCAATTGGATTTCTTCATACTCAGGCCTTTGGAAAGGAACTAAAAAAAGAAGAGTTTAAACGCCAAGGAACATTTATTTTTCTGTTTTCTTTAAAGCGAGCTGGTCTTGAGTTATTGATTTTGGTAAAGATGTTGTAGTGGTAGCACATACTGGGTTGTCGATAATCTTTCTGGTACCACACACAGCACGTGGTCATGGTGCAAATCCCCGAAGTTTCTACAAGTATCTATGTACAGTGGAATTTCTGACTGGGGATGATAGCCTGCTTGGTATTTTATACCCTTGGAGAGTATATTGCACAGAAAGCCAGAGAAGAATATGGATCTGAATGAAGGAGTCTTTGGTTTTTTTTTTGTTTGTTTGTTTGTTTGTTTTTGTTTTTCTTTGAGACAGGGTTTCTCCGTGTAGCCTTAACTGTCCTGGACTCACTTTGTATACCAGGCTGGCCTCAAACTCACAGCAATCCACCTGCCTCTGCTTCCTAAGTGCTGGGATTAAAGGCGTGCACCACCATGCCCGGCTCGAGTGGAGGATTCTTAACTCTCACAATAATAGAAGCGCTTTATTTTTCATTTTAAGCGGAACATCTAGGAACACAAAACAAGCTATATTGGTTGTCTTAAGGCAAAGAACACTCTCAGAAAATGCCCACTTTTCAGCATATTTCATTAGGTGTTATTTTCCCCACCAAGTTAAGAATTTTTCACTGTAGCAGTAGATCTTAATCTCTACAACATGGCCATTTTGAAGATACATAGCAGCACACCTGCTATCTCCAGATGGCAAGAACATCCTTACAAGTGTGACAATTAAAATTGTCTATAGATATTGTCAGCTATCTTCTGGGGACAAGGTTCTGCACACTGATTCTCAGGCCATTGCTGGCCTCCATAGATAAGCTAGAGGTGAGCAACTTCTACAGGATTCACAGATTCAGACACCTTGATGAATTTTGCATGGTGAAAAGTTTTGAAAATGATCCAGGTCAAGTGTTCTTATTGCCTAGTGTAAAAGTAAGTGTGTGTAGACATTTCCCATAGGTAGCCAGCCATGTTCCGATGAATAGCATTTTCTCTTCTCTCCTAGTCCTTTCAGTGTCGGTGTGATTTGTGACAAGATATCTCGGCTCATATACCTTATATGTAATGTTTTACATATGTTACTAACACACATGCCATGATTTAGTCATTTCTTAGTTGCTCAAATTTCTTCTCTACACAGTTATGAATTGTTGATGAATCAATACATTGTGACATTCACCAATTGAGAATGTATGCAAACATGTAAATACGTTGCTTACTGTTGCATAAGTCCAGAGCAGCTTCTTCTATACTGTGGGTGACAGTCACCTTTGGAACAGATAACCTTGCTTTCTGTTGTGCAGAGCTGTTGAAGACCACAGGTGAAGCAACTGTACTGGATACTCAGACCTTTCTCATAGAATGTCTTTTCTCCCCTCATCCTGTTTCTTAAAAGTGACATAAACATGCCCATTATTTTCAAGTCATGCTTTTCTCAGCAGTCAATATTTTTACTTTATATTTCTCTGTTCATTCTATGACATTTGTAATCACCAATGAATTTACATTTCTTTTTAAAGTTTCAAATACCAGGACATTTACATATTTTGTGAACTATGTTTTTCAATTTTGGGCTGTCTTTCTCTGCTTCTTTATAAGATTCATAATTTTATTATATTGTAGATATTGAATATAAAATAAACATGGTGATAAAAGTGTCATAATTTGAGGTTTTGCTTCTTTTCCATAGTACATAGGATCCTGTGTTATTTTTCTTTTCGTTGCTACAACATTGTGCTGGTTTTTCTGAGTTCTCTTACTTTGAAGTTGAATTGTGGCATAGTCGCGGCTTAATTAGATTGCGTTTAACCTGACTTTAGCCCTACCATCAAGCTCCTACGTTTTAGCTGCCTTGTTATTGTGTTATTTGAGCTGAGAGAAGTTGAGTGTAATTTCAAGCATTTTATTCTTTGTCCTTGAGTTCAACTTTAGCAGTGGCCTGACATTTAATAGCTGCGAGAAAGTACAAGACTTCACTGCCTGTCTCTGCTTATCATCACCTCCAACAGCTGACAAACAGGGCAAGGCAGTGCTGGGACACACTGTGTGTCTTTCTATTTAGGGCTCAGATTTACTTAACATGGAAAGGGACTTGGTTAGAGAAAACTGAGACCGTGTCTCTGTGTGGTGACACTTTCCTTCGTGCTTCCTGTAGATAGGTACACCAAAACAGTGTTTTTAAGTAGAATATCCAAACATAAGTTTGTATGTTTCCTTTATAAATACATTGAGACTTATTTTAATTATTTTAAGTTGGGCGTTTACATTTGGGATCCTGTATAGCCAAGTGCAGATGCCTTCAACGATCAGACACAATGGATCGCTTTGAGTGGCTGGTGTTTGTGAGCCACCTAGTATGAAGAACTGGGAAACAGACTCTCGTCCTCTGTTCTTAACCACAGAGCAATCTTCTCGCCTCTCATTTTCACAATCTTATTTTGTAACTAGTTAATTAATTAATTAATTAATTAATTCACCTTATATCCCAACCACAGGCTCGTAGCCCCCTCCCTCCTCTCCTCCCAGTACCACCCTCCCTCCGTTCCTCCCTCATCTCTCCCTCCTCTAGTCCTCAGAAAAGGGGAGTCCCTCGACCCAGCTCACCCACACCAGCTCATCAGGGTCACATCAGGACTGAGCATGTCTTCTCTCCCTGTGACCTAGTGAGGCTGCCCCACTAGAGGGTAGAGATAAAGAAAGCAGACAACTAAGTCCATGTCAGAGACAGCCCCAGCTCCCCTTTCTAGGAGACCCATGTGCAGACTGAGCAGCCCGTCTGCTACATCTGTGTAGGGAGTCCAGGTGCAGTCTATTCACAGTCTTTGGTTGGTGCTTCAGTCTCAGCCAGCCCCCCTGGGCCCTGGTTAGTTGGCTCTGTTGGTCTTCTTGTGGAGCTCCTTTAATCCATCTCCCCACTTTCCCACAAGACCTCCTATGCTTTGCCCAATGTTTGGCTCTGAGTCTTCACATCTTGTTGGATGCTCTGCTGGGCGTAGCCTCTCAGAGGACAGCTATGGATACTATGCTTCTGTCTCCCTCCCATGGGGAATGTCCCAAGGCATTTGTTGGACATTCCCTCAATCCCTGCTCTATCTTTACTATTATTTTTTTAAAGTTCAACATTGAAGCGTTTTTAAAGAGGGCTCTGAATTCTAAAACACAGATGTGTTAAGTAAACCGTACACCTGTCTTATTGGTTCCCATCATCACTGATATGCAAATTTTATGGAAGAAAACAAAAATTCTCACTTATTCAGGTTATTTTCTCAGTAGGTCATGTTTCCAAGATGTTTAAAATTTGAAGTCTCTTCTGAGACTCAAGACAATGTCCTAACTGTGAGGCACTGTAGAATCTCAGCTCTACAGCCTCTCACTTTCTTAGTAATTACACAGGATTTCACAGTCCCTTCCCCTGTCTACTCCTTGCCACTCTGTAGCTGTCTCCTCCATTCAAGTATGAATGATATGTGTGTGTGTATGTATATATATGTGTGTGTGTGTGTGTGTGTGTATGGTATGGTGTGTATGGTATATATATTCACATGTATAAGCATATTCATATATGGGTATATGTGTGTATGATATATAGTCATATGTATAAACATATATATATATCTTGGTATAAAAGAAGTGTCTGATAACTGTCAATAGATCAAAAACAGCCTGATCACCAACAGCTTAGTTTATTTAAGAAAATAAATGTTAGTTTACTTAAAATAAACTTTGTATAACATTACATTTTTTATTTATAATTATTGTTATTATTATTATCAGAATGAGGGTCAGACCATGGCGTCATGCAGGCTAGACATACAACTGAGCTTTGTCCCAGCCCTTAATCTTGGCGTTACTTAGCATATATAAGAGTACTTAACAGTGGTACCTACCTAAGCAAATACTCTTGGGGAGAGCTGAGTAATTCTCACTTATTTCAGGTGAACTTTCTGCCTTTTTGAAAACTAATTGTTTCAGTGATTGGCATGTTATGTGATAGGCAAAACCAGCCTGCGTTGCTAGCAACTTGGCATGCCAGGCTGAAGGCAGATCCAAGCAGCACTTTAGCCAACAGATCTTTGGCCTGCCAGTCGCTTTACTGTGGAGGGGTTTAATCAGTTTCCTGAGCTGTTTGTCTCAGCTTTTCTAGGCCTCTCCCCAGCTGAATGCTAACTGGTCACATGACTTATTTTAGAAAGTAGAACCTATTTTATATCTGGAACACATTTTTGGTATTGATTCCCATTTCTTCTTCCTCTGGTTTGGCCTTCATCATGAGAGTGTTGGTTCAAAGATGGCCAGCATTTGACTTCTGCAATGAAGCTATGCATCAGATTTCATTGTCAGATGCTATTTCATGTTTCCCAGTGCTAGGGAGAAGGAGAGATCTCTGCTCATAGGAACTTTCTTAGTTTTGTTTGTTATTCTTGAGTCTGCCTTTATTCCAGCGTTAAGTGGTCTAATTGTTTATTTTTGGTGGACGATATTTACAGTCTGCAGTATTCAGAGAAGTTGATCCTAGCTTCACACACTGGGCATTGGGTTGCCCCTTTCAAAGCTGAAAGATGTTTAGCTGGTGATGGGTACTGGTGTTCCTTGGAGTATGGAGAGGATGCCCTGCATCAGGACCAGACAAAATTTCCTTCACATCCGTCCAGTTAGGCTGCCCTCAGAAACCTTAACACCAGCAAGGTTTCCACTCTGCTTTCACTAGGCAGGATTTCTTCTCTCCTCTACTGTTTCCTGGCCTCTTTTAGCTGGACTCCCCTTAGATATGTGTGGTTAGTTTAATATTGTGCTATTTGACTTGATTGATAGGTTTAATTTAAGACCTTCTTGTAAGCACCTTTTAGAGAGTTCCTAAATTGTAATAGTAGGGTTAGCATGTAAGCGTACTTCATCTCTTGAACAGTTTTTTTTATGTCTAACTTCATTTTTGGATAAAAGATTCGCCATTTCAGATGTCTTAGCTAAGATGATGTCATCTAATAGTTAATTCCTAAACACATTTCAGACTGAGTCAAGAAAATACAAGTGGAAAAGAGACTGAAAATTCATCTATTATTGTATCTGCTTCCCTTGAGCATTGTCATCTACAGCTTACTCATGGCATAGAATGAAAAGTGTTTATGCTTATCCACATAAATAAATGACCTTGTCCATGATAATCTTTTCTACAATAATGGTTTGTTCAGTGCCGTTAGCTTCCAAAGGTGTTAGATACCTGCCATAGCAACCATCACTTTCCTGGTGTTTGACCAGTTAGGATGCAGTGTTTTTAGTAATGGGGCAAGGACCTCATGCCCAGTAAGGGAAACATGAAAATGTTTGGTTCCTTATATATGAAACTTTCAGTTTTCCCTTCCATGTATAGTTTTAAAAGTTTTTAATAATATATTTTATTAATTTATCCATATTACATCTCAATTGTTATCCCATCCCTTGTATCCTCCCATTCTTCCCTCCCTCCCATTTCCCCTTATTCCCCTCCCCTATGACTGTGACTGAGGGGGACCTCCTCCCCCTGTATATGCTCTTAGGGTGCATACATACAGCAAGAAGAATCACAAAACAATCAGGAATTATATAAATGTTACATTCATAGTGTCTTGGCTATTTGTATTTGGCAACCTGGAAGAAAGCATCTTTCCTATCTTGGTGAGTCTAAATTTCTGAATAAAAACCGATATCTATCACATCTCATCTCTATCAACTTAAGACATCTATCTAGATCTAAAAATATCTTTTTGTTTCTTTGTTTTTCGAGACAGGGTTTCTCTGTATAGCCTTGGCTGTCCTAGACTCTTTTTGTAAACCACGCTGTTCAGGAACTCTCAGTGATCAGCCTGCCTCTGCTTCCTGAGTACTGGAATTAAAGACATGTGCCACTATGCCCAGTGACCTAAAAATATCTTAACCCCTAAACAACTAAGTTTAGTTATAAAAACTAAACTATCAGGTTTTCAATCGAATCCGAGACTTGATAAGGACTAAAATTAATTATCTGAGTAAACAGGAAGTGCAGATTAGCAGCTTCCAAGGTGAAAGAAAAATGACAGTTTTCTGCCTGAACAGTTGCCCACAACTCTATAACTTTGGAGCATCATCTTCAGCCTTCTGGCCCAGTATATCTGACAGACACATAGAATATGCCATTTTAAGATGTTTTTATTGTTTTAAGGAATCTTTGACAGTAAGACAGGTTAACTCCTGGTAACACCCAGCCTACCTCAAAGACGATGAACATCAAAGAGCCTCCTAATGGAGAGGACTTCAAATGTGGCAAACCAGCCACTGCGTAAAATGTCCTCGATTGGGCCAAAGACAGAATTCTGTCTAAAAGCAGGCAAGCTTGGATGCAGGCAGAGTCAATGTCCAAACTCTGCCAAGATAGGGTAAGCATGTCTTCAATAGTTCCTGCCTAGTTTTTTTTATTTTTTTAACCTTATCCAGATGAACTATTTAATTTACCATATGGGACACTCTAAAGATTCACAGAACACATTTCTTTTCCTTACCGTCTTAGAGGTGAAATAACAGTAGAAGGGAATCTATTAGAGTAATAGACACTTTGTGGAACCTCTACAAGGCTTTATAATAATGGAGGGGGAAATCATAAGGTTGATAGTCCAGGGATGGGAGGAGGCTTTGAGGAAGCAAGCCAATCAAGAATCTGAAATGCTAGATCATTGCTGTCCATCTGTTGTTGTTGTTATTATTATTATCATTATTATTAGTTTTTTGTTTTTAAGACATTGTTTCTCTGTTTTCCTGGCTGTCCTTGAACTCACAGAGATCTGCCTGCCTCTGCCTCCAGAGTGCTGGGATTAAAGACATGTGCCACCCCCGCCCATCAAAGATTTATTTATGTGTATGAACACTATCTGCATGTGTGTCTGTATGATAGAACAGAGTATTAGATCACATTATAGATAGCTGCAAGCCACCATGTTGTTTCTGGGAATTGAACTCAGTACCTCTGGAAGAGCAGCCGTTGCTCTTAACCTTTGAGCCATCTTTCCAACCCTCCCATCTGTTATTTATATATATTTGTGTTTGTGGGTGTTTTAGAAATTCTCTCTCTCTCTCTCTCTCTCTCTCTCTCTCTCTCTCTCTCTCTCTCTCTCTCTCTCTCCTTCCTGTGCTGCATCTTTCTTCCTGGTCTTGGAGTATTACAGTGGGCCCCACATATACGGTGTTAGTACTATTGATACTGACCATGATCATTTGACTGAATACACAGAGCATTTAGCAAGAGTCCAAGACTGTTCTATAAACGAGAAGCCACAATAGAAGTAGCCTAAATAAAAGCGCAGATTACAAGTTGTGGATAATTTTGTATGTACATACAGTGGCAGAGATTCTAACATGCGCTTCAACAGTCACTAGACTATTTACCAAAGTTAGGACTTGGCATGAGGCACGTTCCTTGTATACATTACAAGGTGCTGCAGACTCTGTTAGGCAATTAAAACATCCAACTGTTACATTTGAGGTTTTTAAAAGACTGTCCTGAATTTATAGTTAATGAAGTAAATTAAGTCAGAGCTAAGGCATTTCCTTTTGCAAGCACAGTGGTCCCAGAAGGGCTTGTTAAACTTTATTTTCATAATGTAAAGTGTTCCTTTTTAAACACAGCATCTTACTTATATGGGAGAGATCATCCCACACCCCTATCCTTGGGAAAAATGTTAACCTCTCAATTTACTTAATGAGGTCAGGTGACATATTTCCTCCTTGATTCAGAAAGTTCAACTGGTTTTCAATTTCATAACTTTCTCAATTATTCTTTTCCTTAATCATATGAAGAATGACACTATTTAGAAAATATGTATAGAAATCATTCAATTTACAAACAACTTGCAACTACTAAGGGAGATGATTTACATAGAATAATTAATGTATGTATTACCATGTCTATAAAGGTAAATTAAATGCATATAATATGATGTTTTAAAATAGTTTAAATACATTTATGTAAGCCTTCTGACTTTTAAACATGATATATAGTGATAGAAAGTCCTTCCCTTCAAAATATGAAGATAATCATTGTAGTTAATATCATATTATCTTACTTCTGATGTTAATTTTATTGTTTCAAACTTATGGAAACATATCAAGAATAGTGGAGACAGTTCCATATGTTTACTATGATTTGCTATTCGCTTACACTAATCATCATTACTTCATTGTTCTATCAATATTTATGATTTGGGGGAGCTATATCATTGCATTTTGTAAGTACAGGTTCATACGTATCAGAGCACGTAAGGGAGCATTTCCTATGTAGCCAGAGTACAAGAATGGAAATGTTGACATTTGACACCGACACAGGACTGTTTCATTGATAGCGGTGTACAGGTGTTTTCCAGTTGTCCCAGTAATATCCAGGATGGCTTTTCTGTGATCAGACCCAGACTCACACACTGCCCCTGCTCGTCCTGTCTCTCTCTACATCATAGTTTGACCAGATGTTTCTGCCTTTCTATATCTTTCTTCATTTTGATATGTTGAGCATAGCCTATCTAAATAGTACTGAAATTTTCTAATAATTGGAGATTGTCTGACCATTTCTTTGTGATATTTGCATGCTGTTTTGTTGCTAAGGGTGAAGGCAAGAGACTGTATTTCTGTCTGTTACATGGGAAACCAATAGATGTCAGTTTGTCAAAGCAGACGATGTAAATGCTACTCTTCTCAGAAAAGGACATAGTCCAACTTTTTCCAAGAAACATCTTGTCCCTGCTTTTGCAATCACTTTAACTAAGAGGGGGAAAAAAGGAACCAAAGTTACCCCATGTTTTATAAAATTTATCATCTTAGTATCCATTGATAAAAATTATTATTCAAAATTTCAAAATTAAAGAATTCATTTCTCTCTGCTATAAGATGTCCCTTCACCCCAATGTTAATCTATTTATATCAGCATGGACTTACGATTTCTCTAATTATTAAGTGAGCTCAACTTATCATTATTATGCTTTAACTGAAACAAAATCGCTTCATATCTGCCTTCTCCTTTTTCCCCTCCAAGCCATCCGTTCAACCTGTTCCTCTCAAGTTGATAGCCTCCTTTTCTTTGACAAGGTTACACACACACACACAAACACACACACAGACACACAGACACACACACACACACACACACACACACACACACACACACACACACACACACACACCCCTATGGACAAATACATAAATAAATACACTGCTGAGTGCACTTTTGTTATTTGTGTGTCTCGGGGATGACAAGAACAACGGATAATGGGGCTCCTGCCTGACAGATGCTAACCTTCCTTCTCCCAATAGGCAATAGCTGCCTGCAGTTCTTTGCCTAGGAGTGAGACCCCACACCATTTTCCCCTCCCAGGCTATTTATGTTCACCGATATCGCCATCCCTCCAGACTTGTTTATGGAGCTGTTCTTAGAAGAGGTTATTTCATTGCAGACTCAGTGGCCGTCTGGTTCTTATAATCTCTCTGCGCCTTCTGGGATGTCCCTGAGCCATAGATACAGACTTTTACAGAACTAACAAGGTGGAAACCTTTCAGGATGGGTGTTGTGTATTTTCATTTAATTTTTTAATATTTGACAATTTCATGCTTGTACACAATGATCTGAGCTCATACTGACCCACAGTACTTTCCAACCCCACATGTATCTCACCCGACCCCTTATTTTTTTTCCAAGTAGTTTCTTTCCTGTCCTCGTGAAAAGCTCATGTACTCTTTCAGTTCCCCGTTTTATTTGTGTGTGTGTGTGTGTCTCGTTTAGATGGTCATAGCTGCTGTGTGTTCATTACCGCCATGGGGAGCTTGTACACTAAAAACAGTTTTGCAGAACTCCTCCGCATCCCGCCACTTCCACAGTCCTTCCGCTTGCTCTTTCAAAGTGTTACCTGGGTCTCTGAGGCTGGGACACAGATTTCTCACTCAACAGACACGTATTCTCAGTCATTTGAGCGATTCTAAGACTCATCATCAGCCATTGATAAAGCAGGCTTTGCTGACTCAGTCACAGAGCTACACTATGTGTACCAAGTTGAATACCTAGGAGTCAGTTTAGCTATGCATCCACTTAACGTTCTATTCATTTGTTTGGCTCTTCTTTACTTTTTGTTGTCACAACACACCCAGAATCTCTCTCTCTCTCTCTCTCTCTCTCTCTCTCTCTCTCTCTCTCTCTCTCTCTCTTTCTTCTTCTTCTTCTTCTTCTTCTTCTTCTTCTTCTTCTTCTTCTTCTTTTCTTCTTCTTCTTCTTTCCTTCTTTTTTTTTTGTTGGTCTGCTATACTAATTTTATGACCATATTTCCAATTTGTTTTAGCACAGCAAAACAGTCCAGAATCAGTATATGCAGAAGCATTCATTTCTTTTAATGCAGAATGATGTTCAAAAAAAGAAAAAGAATTGGAAATTAAATACATTCATTGATTTTCATGTGCCAACGTTTTCAGGACATGCTGGCCAGCATACCTAAGATTGTCTATATATTAAATATAAGAAATCATGTGGCCATATGATATAGTTTAATTTCACCACCTGTTTGCCTTCATCTCCCTTTCTAAGGGACTCTCATTATCCTAAGTCTTCCAACTCAAGACTAGAATATGAGAAAATTAGTTTTGGAATTGCCAACCCATACCACTGTGAAAATCAAAATAAATTTAATTAATAATTTAAAGAAGCTTTTTCTTTCTTCTTGAAGTTAAATTTACAAATTATAGCATTTTAAAAATTCTAAAGGTGCAATGAGGTGAGTTTTGACAAGTGAATACCCATGCTACCTTGAACCTCTAATAAAAGGAAGCAAGTCCATATCTATGGAATTTACCTGTGTGCCGTCATGCCAACTCTCCCTGTTCTCCCTAGGGAAGCCATTATTTTTTTCAGAAATTTTATGTTATTTCTGCTTATTATAGAACTTCACACATGTGTTACATACACTCTTAGTTTCTGCTCTTGTTCTTATCACATAAAAAGGAAGCATTCAGAAATAAAATTCAGAAAGCCCAGGCAATTATGATATGATTGGCAGTCTCCCTCACTTTCCTTTCTGCCGAGCATCACAGCCCTGAGCTACTTTTACTCAAGGGGAACGAGCACTGA
Organism: Acomys russatus; assembly: GCF_903995435.1. Lineage (NCBI taxonomy): Eukaryota > Metazoa > Chordata > Mammalia > Rodentia > Muridae > Acomys > Acomys russatus. The sequence continues at coordinate 18,891,186 of NC_067152.1, read as the reverse complement.
TGCTTCACAAATTTTGTTCCCTTTTATAGATCTGAACAAAGACCATTTACAGTTATAATGCTGTGGCCGGCACACGAAGTCAGAAATACTTTCATACAAAGTCACAGTCTTGAGGACAATACAGCTTATTTTCTTGAGTAAAGCTATATTTGCTTGTGTGAGTGGGTTTTTAGGTGTACAGACATTATTACATTATCTCGGTGTCACTCTCGTGGTCTAGCTCTGCGTGGTTTGCAGGCAGTATCTTCCTGTTGAAAGTTCTCATGGTATAATTTACTGACAACATTCCCAAAGTGTTTAGAAGTAAAGGGTATGAACTCCATGAAGTTCTGCGTAACCTGTGGAGTGCTAGGAAGCAAAGGATGCTACTGCAGAGCAAATGCAGATTGCACACAAGTCTCTGACCACGATTCTATCACAAAGTAGCTAGAATTGATAGGTCCTATATTGTTCTTTCCCCTTCAACTTTATCGCATCAAATTGGGAAGACTGTTGTCGTATCTTCATTAAACAATAAAACTATCCTTGCTTTAAGAGGATTTGAAGGAGAAAAAAAAATCAGAAAATGTATTTTAATTTCTTAAGTTACAAAGGAATATTACATATAGTTATAAAGCATACCATTTCAAAGAATTATATCTTCATTTTAGAAATTATCTTGGCACTGCCAATTCAGGCTTTGGCTTTTTTTTTTTTTTTTTTTTTTTTTTTTTTTTTTTGTGACTTGTCTCCTTTTTTTAATGATATAAACAACTAACTTCCTATCATCTAACTCTGCCATTCTTACAAGCCTTTTCATAATGTCATTACATTGTCCCCTTGGGAGCTGAGCTTCATCATTCCTAAAATTGAACAATTCCTTTCTTGTTAACTACTAATTGATATATTAAAAGCTGAATGTAATCGCTACAGTTCAACTACAAAAAAATGAGATGTTTAAAAAATTATCTTACTTGCCAGAATATTTTCTCAAGGTGCTTCTTTGGGATGAAATTTGTTTTTGAAAATGCAAAGCGAATATGTTAGTTATAGTTTATAGATGTTTTTAAAAGGTGATAGCCACTTAAGAGTGTTTGGCATAGGAAACAAAATCCCATCAGCTGCAAACATCTGTAACAGTGTACCAGTGGCACAGGCCATTGGAACCTCCTACCAGCTGCTCCTTCTAGATTATTTCTTGGGGTCTTGAAGAGAATATCTATTATTTCAGAAAAGGACATTTGCCTCATCCCAAATTTTATCAAAATTATTTTAAATCGACTGGCACCTTTCCATTCCATCTATATGGGAGGGGGTTTAACATTAAGTAGACGTTGGGGAAACGTATCCACGAACCATGAAGAAAAGGTAAAGGGGTCCTGATGCAGCAAGGAGAGGGAAGCAAGCTCCCTCACCACCAGCTTTAAAGAGTTTACTGTGCTGCGAGATCTTCTTACTAATCAGCATTGTGCAGATCAGGATGAGATTTTGGTTGCTAACACTGATTTAATGGTTATGTCTCACCTGGAACTCTGTCTCCAAGATCAAAGAATGATGATGACAAGGAAGATACCGTTTCTCTTCTAAATTCATTGGTCAGTTGAGTACTGTCAAGACATGAAGGGTTTTAACAGTGGTCAAGGAGCATAAAAAGCACAGAATCAATCTCTCTCTCTCTCTCTCTCTCTCTCTCTCTCTCTCTCTCTCTTCTCTCTCTCTCTCTCTCTCTCCCTCTCGCTCTCTGTCCCTCTCTCTCCGTGTGTGTGTGTGTGTGTGTGTGTGTGTGAAACCTATATATTATTAGATAATACAGGAGTGAAGAAATTCTTGAGAAGATGGAACAAAATGTCACACTATAAAGAAATGGGAGAGATAATTAGTATAAACATTGTATCCACTATCTCACTATTAGAAATCCTTATTTGGGGAACACATTAAAATTCTGCCTTCTGTCTCTTGTAAGCTAATACCTATATTATAAATATAGAGAAAAGATATCACATCAGTACCCATCCACAATCAATTCTCAAATCATTGTGCACACATTTCTAACATTTTCAAGGAAACAAAACCATTAGTGCTTGTTTAAAACATTCAGTGAAAACAGCCCTGAGAAGGGAAGCTGTAGAACCTCTGTGAAGGGATCCCTGGCTGTTTGTTCTCGGTGACCTTAAGAATTATATGAGCCTTACTACCATCCTTTCAGCCTTCTGCATCGCTTGAAGGCACGAGACAGTAGTCTGTTGTCTTCTGAAGCCAATGCTGCAGGGAAGGGCTATGCGTGTAGAAGGCAGCTAAGGAGGCCCCAGTGTTTTGATCTTATGGATTGTTAACAGAATTTCTTACACCTATCCTATAGTTCATAAGAGAGGCATATCTATCTAACTTCCTTTAGAACAACACATGGATTTTACAGAGAATCTTTCTGAAGAGAAAAGGTAACAGGTGTCTGGAACACCCCCAAGGAATGACACATGGTGAGCAATGCCTTGAGGAACTGTGAGAGAGGCTCCACAGGGAAAAGGCAGAGGGCTTTTTTATTTTTTATTTTTATTTTTTTTTACCTCAGGTGCATTTCTCCCTGGGTTGTTGTTGATGACGGTTTTTGTCTCCTGTGACAATCATTTGCATTCCTTTTCTAAGATCTGTTTATCCTTGTTGGATGTCAGCAAGAGTGCAGCTATAGACCACAATGTGGTGACAGAATATGCTGAGTGCTGTCCTCAGTGTGCCCTGAGTCTGGATATGGCCTTCTGCCTTGCTTTTGTGCTTTCCAAGACATAACCTACAGTATGTGCCAGGCAACTGTGTTTAAGTCGGTCCATCCTAAGAAAGTTCTAGGAAAAGGCTGCTCTGCTAATACTTAGCATGTGCTTTCTGATGTTTATTTCCATGCTTTTCTGAAGTAAAACAAGCTTCCTGGGGTCATTGCTTTTCTTTCTTACATTCCTGTGTGAAGGGACACTGAAACTGAAGTGAAGGGGTCCACAGCGTTAGAATGGAGTCGCTCCTATTCTTTAAGCTCATGGAAAGATCTGAAGAGGTGGATGAAAGTTGACAACATATGCCAGAAGCCCATGTATTAGTACATGTCCTTTTCAACAGGACTTTGTGTGCCACCTATGGTGGCGGTCTATTCAGTAGGATTATATTCAGTAGGATGATAATTTTTTCCTTCTCTTTTTAAAATATATCTTTTGACTACTATGCATTTCACTTATAGTACATTTTTGGAATCATTATATACTGACTGACCTGGCCTGGAATTTACTTCTAATGTTGACACAGAATTCTGCCTTTTTCTAAATTTACTATAGGGAATCCTGTAGCTAAAACATAAAATGTGACTTTTTGAAAATGCCATAGTTTAATATTTTTTAAATTCGATTTTGTGTTTATATTAAATATTGAGATACACCCTTTAAATTGATTTAAAATATTTGGCATAAAATTGCAACTAACCCACTGACCTTGAAAACTACCCACTGTAAAAGTAATTTTATTCTCCTGGCTCAACTGTTGTCTGGGAGGCTAACTGCCTCTGTCTGTCAACCTAGCCTTAGTCCTGGAAGCTTCTAGCCTCTGTACAATCTAATCCAGGGCTAGAATATTTTCAGCCTCTGAGACTAACTGCTTAATAAACTCACCCTTACTTTTTCTTTCTGAGCTCTGGGCTGGCTGGTTCAACTCAGCTGTTCTGGCTCAAACTCTTCCCCCAGCTGACCTATTTAATCTGGCTTCTCTCTTGGCCCAGAATTGCTCTGCTTGGCCTCAAACTAACTCAGCAATCTGCTCCAATCTTCTGGCTTCTTCTCATTTTCTGGTTCATTCCATCTTCACCCGAGTTCTCTCTCTGCAACCCATTTCTCTATTATTGTCCTTGGAAAACTGCCTGCTTTCTCTGTAAAATTGCCTCTTAAGTAGCTTCCCTTCCCTCTCTCTTCTCCTGAGAGTTAGGCATATTATATTCTGTCAGATCTTCTTTCATTTGTCACCTTTTCTGCCACACAATTTGACATCACTTTCAAATAGGGACACTTCCTTCTACCAACTAACTTTACCTTCATTTGGGATTAAAGGCATGTACCACCACACTTAGACCTGAGCTTTTCTTAACCCAATACTAGCTCAATACCAGGCTGGTCTTGAACTCAGATCTGTTTGCCTCTGTCTCCTGGATTAAAGGTGTGTTTTTATACCAGCCAGATCACACACATCTAAGAGATCTTTGGATGTGATCTCTTGCTAGCCAGATCACACAGACATGGAAGGTCTTTAGATCTGATCTCTTGCCAGAACAGCCATGTTCTGAATGAGCACACCTCTACAACCCGTATGCATAGTTATTCTTTCATTCACCAAATGTAAGTTAAATGATGTATATATTCAGGTATTGATTAGCAGTTGGGGTCTGATAAAGGTACATTACAGTCTCTAATGCACACATAACGTTTGCATTAAAATATTAGGTGAGAGGCTGCAGAAGTCGCTCAGTGTTTGAGAGCAATGGGTGCTTCTCCAGAAGACCTTGGTTCAATTCTAGCATCCACATGGTAGCTAAAAATTGACTGTAACTTCAACTCCACAGGACCTGATACCCTCACTTTTCTGGCCCTGGCAGATATCAGACATTCAAGTGGTATACAAATGTACATGCAGGAAAGGTGCTCATACTCATAAAAGTTTAAATTATTAGGTAAAAGTATATCATAATTTAGGTTAGTGCTTTCTCTGTGGAGGTCATAGTGCTGGCATAAATATTTTCAAATAATTTCTCAAAAGATCGGTAAGTCGGGGCAGGCAAGGTTGCTCAGTTGGTATAGACTCTTGCAGTGTAAGCCTAATGACCCTCAAATGGGTTGTCTTACTTAGGGCTTCATTGCTGTGAAAAGACACCATGACCAAGGCAACTCTTAGACATTTAATTGGGGCTGGCTTACAGTTTCAGATTACAGTTTCCACTGTCATCTGTTGGAAGATCCTGCTATCCTGCTATTAAGGTTTCATTCCACCGTGTTCAGATATCTCTCTAAACTAGATTCAAAATGGAGGACTTTCTTTCTTAGCTGGGCTTCCACTTCTCTGCCTGACCTTATCTGGAGATTTCTCTAGGCACAGATGCCTGACCTTGCTTGGAGTATCACCCAGCACAGAGCCTCCTGCAAGCACTGCATGATTCAGCACATTAGTCCCACTACTTCCCCCTACCTGTATGATAATTAGTCAGTGTGTTATGAATCAATCAGTCCTTCTCTTATATACCTCATCCTCGAAACAGGAATATGAGCTGCCTCTCTAAAGCTGACTCCTGGAAGTCTTCTCTTTCATAGTCATGGCCATCTGAACCCAGTTCTTTGCTTCTGCTCCCTTTGTCCACATGGGCAGGTTCCCAGCAACCCCTCTGGGAAGGGAGGACCACAGTCATCATGGTGGCAAGCATGGCAGTGTGCAGACAGACATGGTGCTGGGGGAGCTGGGAGTTCTACCTCTTGATCCAAAGACAGCCAGGAGGAGGATAGATTTCATACTAGGTGGAGCCTGAGCTTAGGATAGCTCAAAGCCCACCCCTCACGGTGACGTACTTCCTTCAGCAGGGCCACACCTCCTCCAAAAAGGCCACACTGCCTAATAGTGCCACTTTTTGTGGCTAACATTCAAACACATGAATCTATGGGGAGTCACACTTATTCAAACCACCGCATGCATGTAAAGGTGGGAGGAAATAATCAACTCTACAAGGCTGTCCTTTGACCTCTAGGTACAGCATGTGACGTGTGCATGCCCTGTCCCTCAGCATACACATACATGTACATATAATGTAAATGAAGACATGGTTTTAAAATGTAGAGGAAATATAGCAGAAATGGATAACGTTGAAACCTGAGGTGAGCTCAAGCTTGTCAGAGAGAAGGTCATGGGTGACAAGAAGCATCTTTGGAACATTAGGCATATAGGAAGGAAATGGGGAGGGGACAGACATATATGTTTATTTAACACACAGTTCCTAAGCACTAGTTTTGTGTTATACGGCAAGAATTGTTACTATGTTCTGGAAACAGAGCAGTGCACAAAACCACGGCTAAACTCTTATTCAATGAATCCTACACCCTGGTGACTGTGTGAACGGTCTGCCTGTGGAGGGACTTGACTGCTCTTCTGAAAGGTTGACATTAATCTAATTGCATTACATGTCATGGAGGTTTCATTAAGTTCGGGACCGAGCTGATCAGATACACATGTGAGAACACCCAACTTGGTGGCATTTCGACAGATGGACTGTGAGAAATGATGATAAATGAAACGATATTGCAGCAGTCTGGAACACAATCGAAGCAGCCGACTTCGAGGGAGGGGAGAGGAGCAGGTGGCTCCCAGGTGGAGCTACTGACTCAAGAACTAACTGAGCAGGAACGGACAATAGGAAACTCATGAAGTTGACATTTCGTGTTAAATCCACTGGGCCTTTCAAACCAGGGCATGAGAAGATATTAATCATTAATTCGTTTTCTAGACAATAAGGATCGTACAGGGTTGGGATGAATGTCGTGGGGGCGGGGGAGGTTGGCAATGCTAAGCTATAATGCTGAAATCTTGATTAATTTAAGTCTCAAGCCCAGGATAAAGCTGGGGCTGTCTGTTATGCAGAAGTTGGAACTGTGGTGACAGAAAGAGGTCTGGCTGAAGAAGAGGCAGAAATATTAGACGTATTTCTTGAAAGCATGGTAGATATAGAAAGTTTCCAGGCATAGATGAATGTGCATTTAAAGCAAGGCTAAATGGCTATGCTTGGTGTATAGCACAGACCTGATGTTTCAGAACTGTCTATTAAAAGAATAAGCATGTTTATCTGTATCCTGTCAGTTTTCCCACACTACTAAGACTTCTCCCGGTATGCTCTTTGGTCATCCATAACCTTATTTATAACAATCTCTAATTTGGGAGTGCTATAAGAATAGACTTCTGATTACTGTTTTATTGTCAGATTAATATTTCTGGCATGAAAGGGACTATTTAAAACACAAAGGACTCTGAGGATTATCTTATTTATTTATTTATTTATCTATCTATCTATTTATTTATTTATTGCACCAAGAACTTCATGTGCACAAATGGGTATGTACCCAAGCAACTGTAGTATCATATTTTTCACATGTGCCAAGAAAGACCTTAATTGTTTTGTCTGTGTTCAGCAGGAAGCTAGGGTATCAACTCCACCTCCCCTGTCCATCCCACCCTGGAACTACTCAGGATCAACCTTGGGATCGATGGCTTGATGGCTTGAAAATATCTATTTCTGAGTTAAATGAGCCTTAAGAAATGTTTAGAGTGTTTCATCTACCTGTACAACACTGAAACTTTAGCTTCTAGCTTCTTGAAAGACTAAGCTTGTAAGCCGATCTGGGTACAATATTTTCGTTAGCACTTTCTGTCATTTCCACAGAATACAAGATTGATGTTTCCATCATGACACAATGCTATAAATACAGGTATTTACCGATGCATGCTGTGCTGTCTTTCCCCTAGTCTTTGTCTAGCTCTGCGGATTTTCTATAGCAAGGCATTCGGTGACTTGAGGGCCTATAATTTAAGAACAATGGAAGGATTTCCTTTTAGGATATAAACAACATCTCACTCACTTGTGGGTCAATAGACCAGAGTGGTGTAGTTGCCTCCTCCTTCTCCTTCTCTTCCTCTCTTGTCAATGAATACACCTGGTGTGCTTGGAAGCCTATGTAAGGGAAGAGGCCTTTACTAAAGTGATGTCCAAAGGAGAAAATTGCTATGGCTAGTCTCTGAAAAGAGTAAAGGACAGCAGTAGCCTGGATGAGGTCCTATTTCCTACGGTGCAGTAGTCAGAAGTCAGATCTATGGGAAAGACTGAGCACGATTAAAATAGACATGGGGTGAGCTGGAAAAAGCTCCCGATGAATGTTGCTTTTTTTTCCTTCTAGGTCTTGAACATATAATGGACAAAAGCTTATGTGGTTGTCTTAACTTGGAAAAGTAATGGAGACTCACAAAATGGTAAGATAATATCTCACATTGTGTGTGTGTGTGTGTGTGTGTGTGTGTGTGTGTGTGTGTGTGTGTGTATTTTTCCTTGTGGAGGGGACCAGAATGAAAAGGTACCACAAAACACATGAATGATGACCGAATCATTGCAAGCCTTACGATTATAAATACATAGCATCAATTCACCCCACCTACACCCTTCTTTAACTAAAATGAAAACAAATTAATGATTCATATATGATTCTAAGGGAACAAAACTTAGTGTTCTGTGGTGTTTAGTTCTACATTACCTATATTCCATTGGTTTTTCTGTTCTATTCCTTGGTTCTTATATTAGAGTCAATTTAATGTGTGTCCCCTTGAAATTCCTGTTAACCAATTAATGCTTTCATTTGCTTATCTCTTATTTTTATGGGATTCCTCTTCTTCACGGAATTTTTGCAGTGATATAACTGAAGGTGTACACTAACAATCCTATGGATCTAAGAGGGAACGTCACTAATTTATCCAAATAGCATTTATTGAGACATGAGAAGCCAAGCGCACACTACAAGACACTCAGTATTGCCTTGTTTTAGGTAATATTAGATACTTGGGTATTGGGCAGGGCACACGCTATCCATGGAGCTATGTATACAAATATGACCATTCTTAAATGAGAAGAAGGGTTAGGAACTGGGAAGAGCCTGTGAAAATGTTTTCATTGAAAGGAAAAGCATTCAAATATACTCTCAGTCATGTGATAGAAACACAACTGAAAATAAATATGGCGCTTCAGAATCCAAGTTTAAGTAAGTTTGCATCAAGCTGTTTTTTTTTTAATTTTTTATTAATTTATTCTTGTTACATCTCAATGGTTATCCCATCCCTTGTATCCTTCCATTCTTCCCTCCCTCCCATTTTCCCCTTATTCCCCTCCCCTATGACTGTTCCTGAGGGGGATTTCCTCCTCCTGTATATGCTCATAGGGTATCAAGTCTCTTCTTGGTAACCTGCTATCCTTCTTCTGAGTGCCACCAGGTCTTCCCCTCCAGGGAACATGGTCAAATGTGAGGCACCAGAGTTCATGTGAAAATCATACCCCACTCTCCACTCAACTGTGGAGAATGTTCTGTCCGTTGGTTAGATCTGGTAGGGGGTCCCGCTCAAACTAAGGCACCAGCCAAGGACAACACAGGTGGTAAACTTTAAACATCAAGCTGTTTTGAATATAAAAATTAAATAGTTATTAATGAAACCTAAGGCCACCACCACTAGCCCCCTCCTCTATTTCATAAACTAAATATTACAGATTAAATATTACAGAGATTAAAGTTTACTACTGAAAAAGAAGCTGATTGAATTAGTTGTGTGTGTGTGTGTGTGTGTGTGTGTGTGTGTGCATGCTTGCATGTGCTTGTGTGTGTGTGGGAGTATGTGTAGGTTTTGTAAAGAGATTAGAAACGCAAGTTAAAATTCAAGTCTGTAAATACTTTTAGAAGTGCTAGCAGCTCTCCAGGCTTGTCCTCAGCATCCTCATACCTGGCGTCGCTGCAGTGTCCCTCACTATACTAGTTCAAGTTCATCTCTCCCCAGCCCTGCATTAGCTCCATAGTCTTTGGACTTTAACTCTTCCCCAGTATCCCTCATCTTCCATTTACTTCAGGATGAGTTTCTTACTGAATTTTCATGACAGTCCTTCAGCTGGAGACTCAGGTTCAGGGACTGTTCGTGCAGCAGGCAGGTGTAAAATTTCACAGGCTTTTCACATTTTCCTCTTAGAAAGTAAGAGATTTACATCGAAAGGGAAAGAAAGCTGAATGAATTACTTGTGTGCATGTGTGTGTGTGTGTGCGTGTGTGCAAGTGAGCATGTGCACACGTGCACATGTGCAAGTAAGTGTGTTGCATGAATATGTGCATGGGTGAGAGACATGGTCCCTCATTGAACCCAAAGACTGCCATTTTGGCTAGGCTGGCATGCTAATGAGCTCCTCGGGTTGGCTTGTTTCTTCCTACCAGTGATGTCATTACAGGCACTAACGGCCATGCTGAACTTTTGATGTGAGAACTGGGGGGTTTGAAGCAGGTTTTCAAGCTTGTATAGGAAAACCTTTCACACTGAGCCATCACTCCAGCTAGGAACTACCTATTATTAACCACATTCCTGTAATGAGTTTTTACTTGGTATCAAAGAACAAAAATGTGGCAGTGGACATGCAATTGAGGATCAAGAATATAAGACATATCAGAGAATAAATTACAAAGAGTATAAAATGGCTTCATGCTAACACGAGAGCCACTCTCTCCCTCCAGTTTCCTCTGGTCTCTGCTTCACTGTCCCTCAATGGTCTCATACCTTTGCTTCCTTGTGTACACTCTCCCTGTATTAATTCCCTCTGTATTGACTTTATATGAAATACTTTCAAAGTCTCTCAAACATGGCATTTAATTTAAAATAAGGAATTCAGCTTTGAGTTGAATGTTATTCATGACTTGGTTGACTCAAGTCCCTGTACAGAAAGAGGCAAAGGGAGACAGAAGGGATCAAGGAAGGTTTTAAAGATATTTTGTTAAGAGTGAGCATGGTGATACACACCTATAATCATGGCCAAAGCAGGGCGTCATGAGCTTGAGGCCAGCTTGTATTACAAAGGGACACTCTGTCTCAAAAAATAAAAATGATACCCAGTTTGGTTCCATGAGAAACAGTTCAAGCTTTGAATGAGGAAAGAAGCCAGAATTAGAAAGCTTTCCTGCATTTGATTATGTGACATTCCTGTGCAGCACCTGGGCGCAGGGACAAAGGGTAAAATATGCTTTAAGAAAACATCAAGGCAGATGTCCAAATGTGGGGTAGTGAGAATCTTTCATTGCCCTACCCCCTGGCTTATGTGGCCCTAATGTGACCAGCTGGGCTTTCAGAGCCCCAGAAAGCTGAAAATTGAGAAAGGGTTTTTACAAACCATGGGCTTTTGATATTTGGGTAGGTCACCCCTATTTTTCATCTGCATCTTGGGTGTACAGCCTTCACTTAAAACCTCTTTTGCAGTGTTTGAAGATAGCAATTCCAGACCAAGAAAAGCAAACTCTCACAGATTTAATTTGCTCTTTTCTTTTTTCTCCTTTGCAACACAGGTAATCTTCTTTATCCTTCCCCCCACCCTCTTCACACTCTGGGGAGTCCCCAAAGCAATTCAGTTGGTTTACTAGTCTGGTCTACACTGTAATTTGGATTGGCAAACACTGCACAGTTCCAGACACTACCTAATACATCTTTTCTTCTGCAACATACCCTCTTCCATTTACCCATCATCTCAAATGTTTACCATTCAGTAAGAGGTCATAGAAATTTATTGAACCCCCTATTTTCTCTTTTCTTTAAAAAAAAAAAAGATGTTAGTTTAAGTTTCACTTTTACCTTCCTCTGAACCATTCTCAGACTGGTTCTTCCGGGCACTTATTATTTGAATCCCCTACCGACTTAATTTTTCTTAGAGCCAAGTGCCTGGGATTTCTGGGCTTTCAGCTGGCGCTTTCCTAGCCTTCATGAGCTTTGAGGGAAGCCTCTTCCCATGGAGTTGCCACTTGAGCTGCTGTCACAGCAGAGCATATCCAGTCTCCTCTGTGGAAAACAATCTGCTCCCCACCAGCAGCTCAGCATTGCAGCCACAGCAGAGCAAACTCTGCGGGAGGTGGATGACATTAGCAGCAAGAGGGACACAGTAGTATGAACTCCATCAGGGGTGAAGACAACTCTTCCATAGCATTGAACTATAGGGTATGCATGCTCAGGAAGAGGCCTGGTGGAGCCCACTCCAGGCTCCTGATCTGGCCAGTGGATTATAAATCCCTTGGGAATCATATACTGTAATTGGTTCCCATGAGACCTTTTCTTCTTAGATCTCTTTTAATGAGATTTTAAGTTTTCTGACCTGCTGTTCCCTGATTCCCATTTTCCTTCTTGTAAATGGATCATAAGATCACCTGTAAATTGCATTCCCTTTGGCAACAGTAGACTCAAAGCTTGTCTCCTCTGCCGTGGAGCTTGCATCAGATAAAATTTTCTCATAGTGTAGAAAAAATATGTCAATAAGGTTCCAGTCAATGGAAATGTCTTTCCCCAATTCCTACTCTAAAGGGAGGGTTTCATTAAGAAATTCTCTGCACCTATCAGAACAAAGCCTTAGACATATTTTATGTCCAATGAATAATTATTGGATGCACAAGTATAGGTTTTCTGTTGAGGGACCTCATGTGTTTTTATGAATAAGTCTCTACTTTGTGTTTACATGGAGTTGCACTACACTGACTTGATACAGTAAGCTGGACACTACATTCTCAGACAACTTACATGAGTACTTGGTCTCAACAACTTTTCTCCACCTGCTATTCTGTGATAATAAAAACAGCATGTTTAGCATTATGTTTCATACTGTCATCTCTTGGTTGTGATGTCTGTACTGACGACCTGGGCACTTCTGAATGGTGAGTTGCTTTTGGCGTGATAAACACGCTCCTCGGTGGACCTCAATGCATCATCCTTCCTCTTACTCTTATTGATCAGGCTTCGGAGAGTGTGCAAAAGCTAGCTGCACTTTTGAGAAGAGCCTCTAAACAATATCCTACTGGTACTAGCATCCTAAGGGATACACGATGATAAGGAAATGGGTACTAAGCCTGGACCCTATGCACTGGAAAAGCTCCTCACACCAGACACCTGAGCACTCAGTATAAGGTGTGTTTGGAAGTCCATTGCTGCAGACATCACACTTTGGCCATGGGATGTGGAGAAATCAAATTGGTGCTGACTATGGACGTCCCTTCATGATGGCTGGATTTCATAGTAACAGAAACTGGTACACAGGTTTTGTGGGAAGAAAAAGTCATTAGTTCTAAATATAGGGGTTTCCTGTTTAAAGAATTTATATAAGGTAATGAGATATATATTAAATCAGAATTTTCATTGCACTAACTTCTCAATCTCAAGACTTGAAGGGCTTCAATGGCAATCACCTTGCATTCTCACACTCAGGTTTGACTCTATTTGCTTAAAGGTAAAGGAGATGAAACCCAGAATTCTGTGCATGCTGGGCAAGTGCTGTATCATTCACCTACACCATCAGCTCTGTATTCATTGTTATTCTCTGTCAGGAGCTCACCGTGTTGTCTAGACTGGCCTAAACTCACTAATTAGCTGAGGCAGGCATCACAAACCTATGATTCTCCTGTCTCTGCCTCCTGAGTGTTAAAATTACAGTTGGATATACCAACTCACTGGCTTTGATCTTTAGAGTATAAAAGTATTTTCTCATCATTTAAACTACTGAGCATTTTCATAGCTGTCAATATAATACAAGGAAATGCTGTGACAGATGTAATTCCAACCCTCATTGAGTTCACGTTTTCATAAAAATCTTGGCACTGGTGAGATGTCTCAACTGAATCAGGCAAGCACGCGCACCTGGGTTAGCATTTCTTGTACCCTTGTAAAAGCTGGGTATACAGTGCCAGTTGTGGGGTACTTCTACTCCAGTTGTTGGTCAGTGGTGTTCTAGAGACTCCATTCAAATAAGTGGTCTATTGCCCTCAATCTTAGGTGACTTGACAGAGCCGGATTGTATGAAGCTGCTGTTGAAGACACCACACACTTTGGGCACAGCGTATGGAAAAATCGTTTGTACTAAACTAGGAATGTTCCCCTTGATGGTTAACTTTCATAATCAGACGCACACCAGAAGATGCTACACAGGCTTTGAGTAAGGGAAAAGTTATCAACAGTTTTAACAAGCTGTGAAATAGAATAATAACCATCATGCGGAGATCTAGCCCTAGGTTCAATACTGGCACAAGTGTTACGCTGATAATCAACATCTTTCTGCTCCTTTAAAAAAAATGTTTCCTTCATGGAAAGAAGCATATGCCTCACACCGTGGATGTAGTTCAGACCCCATGGTGGAGGAGCTCATAAGACCTCACACTGTAAACGTAGTTCAGACCCCATGGTAGAGTAGAAGTGAAGGAGCGACACCAAACTCTTATGTGTGATTTGGTATCAAAGTTACTCCTCGCTCTCAGGACTGTGTTCCTTTCAAATAGATGTCCTAAGCAGATCCTAGGTAAAGTCACGTAGAAAACACTGGTTCATGTTTATAGTACAGTTCATGTTTGGTGTACAGAGTCAGCTCAAATGATGCAGGACTTAGAGTCGGCAATGTGCTCCAGTAGAGACAGAGAGTGCACAGCTCCAGTGGGGTATTTTTCCATAGACCTAGACCGTACATAGTGGGGTTTGGAGTTGTTGGTTTTTCCTCATAGTGACTTTTGAACGTCAGCATTGGCCCCATCTATACTCCCTGAAAAGTAAAACTAAAAGAGAAAGAAAGGAAGGAGGGAAAGAAGGAAGAAAGGTAAAATGCTTGGATTCACGGCCTCACTGCAAATAATTAAAATTTGCTCTCCTGAGGGCGGGGGTCAGTATTTGACACTGGGGGCAGGGGGAGGGAAGCAAAGAAAACCAAAATAACACCAACCAACTGAAACAAAACAACTCCTTCAGTACTTCTCAATATTCAGGTGTATTATTACTATGTTTTCCTCACATTTCACCCTTGTTACAGCACTGCACAACAGGAGTGATTAATCTCACTTTGGAGATGAGGGAAATGATGGTATCTAAAACTATATACTGAGAATTTCTCCCTCTCAGGCTTGTATGGATCTGGGTGACTACGGTATAACTCAGTATAGGTTGGCATCCAAGTGACCATCACATAAGTGGTGAGAAAGCCAATCGTTAGTGAACCGAGTTCAGGATGACAGTGGTAGAGATTGGAGAGTGTGGATAAGAAGCAGCCCTGTGAGCGTCATGAACTTCTTTGAAAATGACGAATCTTTCCCAGCCTCCTAGCTCCCTTCCCTGTGACTCAAGCAAGATGGAGCGCTCAATTAATTACACCAATTATATCAAACTTATATCATATTATATTTTATTCTAAGGCAATATAAAAAAAAGTTCATGAATCTTTACTATTATCACTTATCTTTATTATCATTATATATTTCCCTTTGGACTATGGTGCTATAGATTTCAATATGAAGTATTTTTTCTTTTATATTTTGTTTTCCACAAAGTCGTCTGTGGCAGACATTCGATTGGGCCACCTAACCTTCATTAAAGAGGTACTTTCTGGGATGTAACCATTCAGAATTGGAGGGTAAGGGTCACTGTCCCTTTTGTTGTTGTTACATTGTAAGAAAATGCCACGGCTATGGCAACTTATAAAGAAAGAATTTATTGGGAGCTTATAGTTCCATAAGGATAGAGTCCTTGACTGTCATTGGCTGGTAGCAGAACAGCAAACAGGCAGGCATGGTGCTGAAGCAGTAGCTGAGAGCTTACATCTTGATCCACAAGCAGGATGCACAGGTAGCTCACTGGGAACAGCATGGGCTTTTGAAACCTTAAAACCTGTCCTTAGTGACATCTCCTCCAATAAGGCCATACCTTCTTATCCTTTCCAAACAGTTCTGACAACTAGGGACCCGTCATTCAAAATAGGAGCCTAGGGGATTTTGTTCTGCTTCAAACCAGCGCAGTCAGTGTTGTGAAGTGCTGAGAAGTTATGTATGTTGTCTCATTACAGTGGGATTTCCCACATGGAACCATGCAGAGTGGGAGAATCAGATGGTTCTGTCTGAAAAACAGGGAGAAATGAATAGCAAATCAGCAGACATTTGAGTTTCGAAGCAGGTGTATTTTTAGAATTAAGTAAGACTTCAGGAGTTTTAGTAAGCACGGGTACATGGCTAAGCCAATAGACTCAGAAGAGTGTCTATAAGGAAAGATTGTTTTCCATTCAAAACTTGTAGCCTCAACAATCTGATGAAATCTTTCTTCAGCACTGTATGCTTTGCAGTGTGTGTCAGCTCATGAAAAAATCATACAAAGTCTCCATCTAGGTAGGTGGAGAATAGTATATTTTTGCTATGGCGAAAGATGGTGGGCAGGGGCACAGAAGCATTCAATGAAGAAAAGTAGTATTCCCAAGGAATCTTGTGCTCTGAGGACAGCACTGTCTCTACAAACACTAGTGATGAAAAAAGCAGGTTGTACATGCACGTGTGTGTGTGTGTGTGTGTGTGTGTGTGTTCTCTGTGCTTGTGTGTGTATGTGTCTCTGCCTCTCTGTCTGTTTCTTACATGTGTGTATCTGTGTCTCTGACTATCTGTCTGTCTCTGTCTCTCTATCTCTCTGTGTCTCTGTGTCTCTGTGTCTCTGTCTCTCTCTGTCTCTCTCTCTCTCTCTGTCTCTGTCTCTGTCTCTCTCTCTCTCTCTCTCTCTCTCTCTCTCTCTCTCTCTCTCTCTCTCTCTCTCTCTCTCTCTCTCTGTTGCATGCTTGTGTGCTTATATGGTGTGTGGGGACATGCTCACCCATGCAGGGGCATGTGAAACTTAGAGGTGACTTTGTGACTTTCTCTTCAGTCATTTCTCTCTACATTATATTTTGAGACAGGGTTTATCATTTTACTTGGAGGTTGCACTTTTGGAGAGACGGGCTGCCCAGCAAGCTCCTGCTATCTGTTTGTCTCTGCCAACCCCAAGCCCTGAGGTTTTATACACATGGGTGTTGGTGAACAAAACTTAGCTTCTGACTTTACTAGCAAATCAATCCCCTTACCCCAGAAGCAGAACTTTTGAGACAAGACATGAGCACCAGACAGCCCAAAATTGGTTGCCTTCCCAAACACCATATCGTCACTCAATTTCCTTATAACTAAAAGACCACGACAAAGATAAACAAGAAAAAGCCTAAAACCTCCAATTTACTAAATTTAAATTCAAATTGATGAATCAATAATCAGGTTGAGTTTTGACCTGTTTGCCACAGGCCTGTATGTTTATCAAATGATGGAGGATTCAGTTATTATTAAAGTTTGAAAAGCAAGAGTTTAACTTGGCTGTGGGTAAATGTGGGTATAGGCTCTGAGCTTTTTCAAAGCTACTTTATTTGAATTCTTTTTTAATTTTTTATTATTAATTTATTCTTGTTACATCTCAATGGTTATCCCATCCCTTGTTATCCCATCCCTTGTGTCCTCCCATTCTTCCCTCCCTCCCATTTTCCCCTTATTCCCCTCCCCTATGACTGTTCCTGAGGGGGATTTCCTCCCCCTGTATATGCTCATATACACTATGGAATACTACTCAGCTATTAAAAACAAGGAATTCCCGAAATTTGTGGATAAATGGATTGAGCTAGAAATTATCATAATGAGTGAGTTAACCCAGAAGCAGAAAGACTTACATGGTATATACTCACTTATATCTGCATATTATTTGAGTTTTTTTTTTAATGCTTATACCCTCCTTCCAGTCCACCTACCCTAGATAGGAGAGAAAAGAGGTTAATGGGAACAGGAGAAGTAGACCTTTCTAGACTCAGTTCCTTGGAGCAATTCCATTCTTTGTAGTCAGACCCATTAAATAGCAAACCAACAGTTCAGCAAAGGTGATTGCACCCTCAGCAGCCAGAGCCCGGAGAAGCAGCTGGAACCTGAATCAGCAGCTCCAGCACTGAAGCATTCTCTGGAGTGGTTCTCTTTAGGAGCATCTTGAAGCAGAGCCATGAATAACCAAACTATAAGAAGCAATGTCCAAACCAAAAATCCTAAAAGCCAGGCCTCTTATTTTGGGCCTCATACATACATACATACATACATACATACATACACGTATATATACATATACATACACACACACACACACACACACACACACACACACACGTATATATATATATATACTCTCAGAGTCCTTACTAGGAAATTTATCAGTTGGCAAAGACCATGTCCTCGCAAGAGACAGTTCCTCTTCTAGTGGCCAAACATAACCCATTCTACCACAAGCCTCTTTCCACCAGAAAAACACCACAACCCTCAAACATCCCATATCTGAAATCTGAAATCAAAACAAAAGCATGTTTACATACACTACACATGGTAAATAAAAAGTATGCATCGCAGATAGATATCTACACACTATTTTAAATTGTTAATCTGGCTTGGAGAAATCACACACATAATACTTTAGTAAAATGAAATTAGTAAAAAAAATATCAGAGAACTCTTTATGCTTAAGATGATGTGGATCTTTACAGAAGACAACAAAAACAACAACAATAATAATATGAACATAGAATCAGTAAGAATTTGCCCCTCCCAGTAAGATTTATTGTGATTTTGATGTAAAATGTCTCCTCCACCCTCAAGGATTGGACCCTTGCTTCCTAATTGCTGGCTATCTTATTGAAAGTGATAGAAACTTTTCATCATGGAGCCGGGCTGGAGGCACCTGAGCTGGAAGACTTAGGGCTAAAGTATCGCCAGTCACTTTTTGTCAGTCCAAACTTTCTGTCTACAACAAAACAAACACTTCTCATCTGCCAGGCGCTGAGTCAGCCATGAGAAGTAGGAAATCATGCACTAAACTCTAAGAAGACATAAGCCCAAATAAATCCTTCTTTTGGTAACAGAAATACAAAAATGAGTAAAACAATACTCTAAGGGTAAGGTACATGAACTCTGACTTCAGGTTTGGTAGAAAGGCATGTATGACGTGGTGAAATGAAAAACAACCTGCATTCGGTGTTCTTTTTGAAAACATGTTTTTAATTGAAATAGAATGACGTCAACTTCTCAACTCCATATCTTCCCTCTAGCCATTCCTAGCAGCCCTCCTTTGAAGCCTTCCCACGCCTCCCCACTCTCAAGTTGATAGCTTCTTTGTCTTTATTATTGTTATACACACACACACACACACACACACACATGCACACACATATATATGCACATGTGTGTCTGTAGGTGTGTACACAAACCATTTTTATTAGTGGTGTATATATGGCTTCAAAGTTGGCCTACTCTGCACTGAACAGCCAATAATGAGGCTCTTCCCTCTCCCAGGGAAGTAGCCATTAGTTCTTTTGTTGTCTTGGCTTTTTGTTCTGCCTAGGTGTGGAATACCATGGAAGGTTGCCCCTCCCATGTTAACATGTCCACTAAATATTGCTGTTGTTTGCCTTGTTTATGCACCCATTTCTAGGAGAGACTATTTTTCAGCCGGCTTCCTGGCCTCATCATTCTTTACCATTATCCGGCCCCTGTGTCTCATTCGTTGTCCTATAATGCTTTATCACAAAAATCTCTTCTAAGACATTGGATACCAGCTTAGCAAAGACAGAGTACAGTAATGGCAGAGGATGACAGGAAGAAGGACAAGTAGGTGGAAGGGTAGAAGAGAGGGAGGGCAGGATGAAGAGGAAAAAATGGAAAGAAAGTAGCAGGCTATAATTCTGTATTTATGCTAATTGGGAAGTTACTCTTAAAAAAAAACCCAGAGCCCAAGCATCATGCCCATCTTACTAAACGCTTTCTTCCCAGCTCATTCCCTCAAAGTAACGAGCACTCCCAGAATCAGCTCCAAAGTAATTCTGAAACATACTTTAGTGGGAAAAGAAATCAATATCGTTCAGTCAATCATATTTTAAGCCACTGCAAAGCTATGTTCTCTGTAATAAAGTAGGTCATCTTCTTCACAATGAGACGAGGCAAGTAGTCTTGGGTGGAGATAAGAAACAGTAATATACTACAGTGTTTAGACCAATCAATGCACCTCTCTAACTTGAAAGCCACCAAATAAACAATTGATACCCTGCAGGCCCAGCACTTAAGGAAGCTCCAGGCAGCTACCAGGCCGGCCATTTATTTCCATTTCCAGATCCCTTCAGAACATCATTAACACCAGGGAAGCATTAAGACTGCAAGCAGGACAGATTCACATCTGCCGGTAACCATGAGAGCTAATCTGTTCGGAACACCAGAGAGCTGCTTAGCGTTTCTCTTTTGCTGATGGCATCACCCTCACCAGACTGACTCTAAACATCACTGCCAGAGGGCTGGCTTCTGCTTTGTTCTTCTCCATGGGAAAACTTTCATTTCTCCCTACAGAGAACTAGCAGAGACTGACTCTCTATTCCAAATGCAGCTAATGCACTTTCAAGTCATTTATTCTCCTCATGAAAAATGGGGAGCATGCTAATAATGCAACTTACAAGACAGGCCCCCAAAATGACAGTCAAAATGGTGTCTTAATGCCTGCTTATACGTATACCTGCTTATATTTTCCTTTTTGTACTTCTCCCAAAGATAAATGTTTTTGGATAAGTAATGAAATTTAGAGGGATTTTTGTTTTGCTTTTGCTTATATTGTCAAGCTTGGTAAATCTTTTAGCAGCTGTCAGAGTAAATTTATTACCAAAGATGTCTATATCCTTCTGTAATCCAGAAGGGGAAGTCCTGGTGATGGGTTTTATTTGGCCCCTTTGCAGACTAAATATCTAGCATGATTAAAATGCAGAAGCGGAGTCGGCAATGTGAAACCTCCAACTGCCATCCATTATGCAGTAATGAATCAAAGCAGATTGTCTGCAATTGCAACACTTGAAACTTCCCTTCAGTCACATAACCAAAACTACAGACAGCGAAGAGCTATCACATCTGGAATGGTCGATACACACATTAGAAGA
The DNA here is from genome assembly GCF_903995435.1 of Acomys russatus. Classification (NCBI taxonomy): domain Eukaryota; kingdom Metazoa; phylum Chordata; class Mammalia; order Rodentia; family Muridae; genus Acomys; species Acomys russatus. The sequence continues at coordinate 18,870,629 of NC_067152.1, read as the reverse complement.
TGTAAAAAGGGACACTTTCCAGGAAAAAAAAATAGCAAATCGCATCCCATCTTGGCATATGACTTTTGTTTAAAGAATCCAAACAAACAAACAAACACACATAGCTGTCAAAATTCAGTGAAAAGTATACAAAAAAGAAAAGCATCACTATAATGGTCTCAGTTGTTTCAGATTGCCTTCAGGGCCCTTTTTGTCAGTTAAATGTAACCCATTCCTGGAATGAGTTCCTTTGTTGTTGAGAGATGTCCAGTTGGGGCTCTGTTTCCCCTACACTTTGGTAATTTCCTATAGCGACCCACTTGCATTTTAGTCATTACTAACAGGCATCTCCTCCTCCACTCATTCCCTGTTACTTTGAGATGCACGTACTACATTCTAGGTAAATGGGCTGTAAGATTTTTCTTCACCTTGTATCCCCTGAGTTATTCCTTCAGAGTTCCACTTACCTACCTGCACAATGACATCCTTTCTGTGCATCCTCATTATGTTATGTGAAAACTTCAGTCTTATCATTGAAAATGCCGTTACTTACTCTTCTGGGTTTAACAACTGATTGAAAAAGATAATCGGGCATAAGACTCATGTTTGGTTTGCGTTCAAACTTAAAGCAGATTGACAATGTCTGCCAAAGTATAGGCGCACCAAATATTTGCTGAAAGAGAAAAGGGGTGGTAGCCTTTTGCTTTGTTTTATATTTTGCAAGTCTCAATCAAATTTAAGAAACAGGCAGAAGGGTACATGATGACCACAGACTATGTTGAGGTGTCTACTGAAAGTACCCTTTGATAAAACCCAAGAGTTGCTAGAAGAACAAGACTGGTGGATCCCAGTGAGTGGGGCAGTACTCCCTTTCACAAATGTCTGCAGTGGTGTCAGTGAAAGAAAGGTCTTGGGAGTTAATCTGTGCACTTATACACCATTTAAACTCTCAGTGATAATGGCTTTCTAATTAACTCCCTTTGTTCCCTTCATGGCTACCTGGGCTACAACTCCTTAAACAACCTTGAGCCTTTCTAATTTGCTTCAGTTCACTTCTTTAGAGGTCTAGCAGTGGCATGCTCTGTAGAGCTGTAAATCCTGGAGCAAACAATCCCCTGGATGGCCAGGGTAATTACATTTACGTTCCTATCCTGCAGCTTCTCCCATGCAAGCCAGTAGAGAATTATGTTGTGCTAGGCAAATTTCATCAACATTTGCATAGAAATTACATTTCTGTTCACTTTTTTAAAAAATATGGTCAAAGAGCAGCTTTTCAGTTGGAGGTGGCCACAAGGAAGGATAGAATACGAAAAGTCAATTTTAGTGATTATTTATACATACCTGGTATTGTGACTGACACATTTATGTACGTTGTTGTATATTATTCTTGCAATGGTTCCTTGATATGAACTTTATCATTGCCACTATAAAGATAGAGAACCTGCAGTTAAGAAAACTGAAATACCCTAACCTAGAAAGGCAGATTTTTTTCCTATTTCGTGTATACTGAAACATTACATATACCCTACAAATAAAGGCAATTATGATTCTTACATTAAAAATTAAAAATTAATTAAAATAAGCAATGATATAACAAGCTACTATAAATAAAGTGACAACAATCTGTTAATAATAATCTAATATTTGTAAGTATATAATAATAAACATATACAAAAAATTAATATTGTGAAAAGAAAGACTGAAAAAATAAAATACTCAAAAACATAAATTTACTGTGCCAAAACTGCTGGACAGGCAAATCCTGTGAAATGAGGAATTGCAACCCATCAGCAGGAGGATGTGGTGGAAGACACATAAATGACAGAGACAGTGAGATGAGCAGACAAGAGCATCGAAAGAGCTTGTGAGTTCAAGCAATTATGAAGATGAGAGGAACAGGATTGGAAACAGGAACTCAAATAAAGGAACAGTGGAACAGTCAGAAGCAAATCAGAGAGTAAGGTTTAAGACAGAATGGGTATTGTAGGAGTTCTTATGCAAATTTAAAGGACTGTTGGAAAGTGTGGAAACCTGGTCCAGAAAATTGTAGGTAAAAAATCTATAAGCAGAGCCCAACAACTAATGGGACACTTTCCTGTAGAGAAACCCATATGCATTTAGGAAAGAATGGCCATGCTCCTTTGCTCTCTACATAACTAGTCATCCCCAAAGCTCACAGTTTACAAGTAATCATGTTCTTTTTTTTCTTTTTCTTTTTTCCATTGTAAATATGTTTTTTCCCCCTACAATACATCTCGACCACAGTTACACCTTTCTCTGCTCCCCCCACCTGGCCCCCTAATCCTCTCTCTCTCCCAGATCCACTCCCTCTTATTTCTTCTTCTGAAAAAGTGAGGGTGTTGAACAAGAGGGACACTCCTCCATTGCTGGTGGGAGTCAAAAACCTGTACAGCCACTATGGAAGTCAATTGACATTTCCTCAGAAACATGGGCACCAATATATCTCAAGAGCCATCTAGACCCCTCTTGAGCATATACCTAAAGGATGAACCATGCCCTTCCTCATGATTGGATGGGAAGTCATGGCAGTATTAATTATTTTCCTGGCCTATCTCTTCTTCAGTCATTTGACTATCATCTAGTTGTGTGAATGATCTGAGATGATCTTATTCTGATGCCCAGCTGTTGGTGAAAGACCTTGACTAGCTTTGTCTCCCTCCTGGGCTAAGTTAGCATTATCACAGGACACCTGGGATGCTCTTCCTCTTGAGGCAGCATCTCATTCATAGTGGCCACAGACTTGCAAAGTCCCATTTCACCTAAATTTGGGGATTGGAAATATGCAAATCTACTCTCAGCAGAGAATTCTGAAATCAGCTTTTCAAATCAGCAGAAGAGAAAGGACACCTAATAAATGTGGACTTTTCAAAGATGCTTTCTATAAAATTTCCTTATGTCTAATTAGTCAGAGAAAGTCACATGGCCAAGCCAGAGGTAGAAAGAGAACTCTGCATCTATAACTGTTTCTTTTGCCTTGAGCACTTTTCCTTCTTTTTGTTTGTTTTGTCCTGTACTAATATGTTTGTTTCATCTTAATATTTTATATTTCTTGTATTATTTTATTATCTATTAGAATCTGGTTTGCTTTCTAAGGAGAGACAGAAAGGGCATATATCTGGATGGAAGCGGAGAAACAGTTCTGAGGCATAGTATAGGAAACCATAATCAGTGTATATTATATAAGAAACTAGATCTATTTTAATTGAAAAAAGAAAGAAACCATGAAAACACAAGGACAGAGGAAGGATTCATTAGAAGTAATTCTTTTGAGTTCCAATCTGCTATTAAAGGGAGGGAGAATCCTTAAAATTAGATAGAAAATATCCAACAAGTCTCATGAAGTCCACAAAACCTACCAGACTCAAGGACCCTCTTGTTTCCCACATTATATTATATAAGTAGTAAAGATTGTTGTGGTTGAAGCGACTTTCCTACTTGTAGAGCATCTGCAGAATGAACAGAAAAATATAGTAAAGTAAACTTAGTGCATCATCACCCATGATGATGGGTTTTTTTGAGAAGTCAATACTACTAAAATTAACCCCAGTACACACACTGGTTAACCAAGGTAGACTTTGGATCGAGCCACTTTATTCTATCTAGGGTAAGCAGATGCTCATTCATACCTACCTAGGAATGGTGTCACACAATAGTAACAAGTATCTCAACTGGAAACTAAGCCCATGTTGGTCTGACTCTGAAATGTTACTCTTTCTCAGCAGTAGGTCATAAAATCTACACATTAAGGCAGCAGGATGCAAGTGCTTAAATTATTCACAGTTCTATTGATGAGGGCACAGAGAATGTTTCTAGTGGTACCTGATCTGCATCATTTTGTTAATTAATTAAGGTTTTATTAAGTGTCATTAAGTATTACTCAAAGTAGTAAGTAGCTATTATCTAGTAAATTACCTTGAGAGTAAGTGGTGTGATACTTTTCAAAACTTTCTTTTACTCTCAGTAACTTATTAGCTTTTCATCTTATAAAAGCATTTCTTCTATGGTACTTTCCTTGCATAGGACATAAACTTTTTAAAGATTTATTTTAAATTTTTATTTGTGTGTATGTTGTTGAGCATGTACTCCTACCATACGCACGTTCCATATGTGCAGGTAGCTATGGAGGCTCTAGGAAAGCCTCAGATTCACTTGGGCGTTGTTTGACATAGTTGCTGGGAACTGAATCTGGTTTCTCAGAAGAGCTGCAAGCCCTCTTAATCAGTTAACCATATCTTTTTTTAAAATGGTGCATCTTTTTAAAAATGTGTATTTATTTATTTATTGCATATAGTGCTTTATCTGCAGAACAGGGCATCAGATCACATTGTAGATGGTTGTGAGCCACCATGTGGTTGCTGGAAATTGAACTCAGGACCCCTGGAAGAGCAGGCGGTGCTCTTAACCACTGAGCCATCTCTCCAGCCCACTGAACCATATCTTTAGCCCAGATAATATATTAAGGACGATACAGGCATCATGAAGAGATGCATATTATTTCATCTATACTGTAATGAAATATGTATGATTGGACTCTCATACAGCATTGTTTCTGATCACACAGACTACAATAAGTATAGGTAGTGCCCTTCCGTTTCAGAATTCCAGATATATGAAGCTCCTGGTATATAATATAAATGCTTCAGGAAGAGAAATGGCTAGATACAGCCACAGTGATTCAACTGTCTGAGCATAAGGAAAGTTTACATTACTTCTTCCAATACCCACTGGGCTAGAATCTAATCATATATGTGACCCAAATGAACTACAGTGTTGATGTTTGCAAAATTATTTACTAAGTTCAACAGTTTGTGGTACAGAGCATCAGAGCCAGAAAGACTCAGATTCAACCAATAGTCATATATCAAAAATTTTATAATCTACAAACATTGGTTATTTACCTAAAAAATAAGAGTACCTTGCTAAAGGGGGTAAGGTATTCTGGTTTCTATAGGAAAACTGAATTGGTTAACCATTTTAAAAATAGTGTTATTTGTAATTTTATGATGAATAATAGGGGTAGTTCCTGAATTATTGCATATATGAATATATATATATATATATATATATATATATATATATATATATATATATAATGTTTGAATTTTAGGGTGTGCTAGGTATGTGAGAGTGGTGGTATTCTGGAGGGAAGATATATGCACTTGGGTCACATGTATCATATTTATAAAACTGTAAGCAATCTATCAAAACAAATCTTGACTGGAGCAAAGGAAGCTACTTCAAAATGCACACTTTCTCTTCTACTTACAAGGAAATTCCTTGTAAGAATTAAATCTGGAAGACTTTACAGCACGCGCCTATCTATATCCCTAGCACAAACTTTAAAGCCCGAGCCAGGTCATGCCTTCCTGCACATCTCTCAGGAACAGAGAGAGTTAAGAATAGCCTATGTTGTGAGCTGATTGTTCTCAGTGGAAGCTTCTCCACGGGCCTTTCTTATGAATTCCATGTTGGACTACACTGTGTGATGTAAAACTTCCTAAGATCTCTAGAGGGTTATAAAAAGCCACATTTCTATACCCGCTCTCCCAACCACAGGGAGTGATCTGGAGAATCCTCAAAGGAGAATTTTCTCAGGCAGAGTGCTCTGAAGGCTGCTGTCTGAAGAGGCTCCTCCAGCCTTCCACTGCCATCCTCTTCATGATAACTGACTATCTTTCTCCTCACAACCTCCATATTTTCACTTCTAGTGAATTCCTCCAGATTTGAAATGGAACTCTCTCCTTTCTTTATTCTTGGCGTATGGTATAGGTTCCGTCGAATGCTCTCCCTCCCACCCTGAGGCCCTATCATGGCCTTGAGGCTCTCCTTTCCTGGTAAGACTCCGGAAGGAAAGCAGGTGCAGCTTTCTTCCTAGATTAATCAGTGCTCTTCTTATCTTATTATATTTAAGAGAAATGTTTAAGCCCAGGGTTAATTAGGCCTGCCCTACCACTTACCCTCACAAGGTGCAGAGGAGTATTTCTATTTTTGACCATCAGCTTCATTGTCATTACAAAATAGTGTCACCCAGTGTACACTTATGAATTATTACCTTCCTAGCTTGAAGAGCTCCCTTGCCTAACAACTGTCTTCAGTAAAATGCCCTGTGTGGCTCTTGAGAGGACAGAGTAAGCTTAGCATCGCATCTATATGTTTATAAATGTGGGAGGAGAAGAAACAAATAAACAAAAAGTAAACAAAACTTTCAAACAGCGCCTTGGAGAAGGGTTGCTTTTAATGTTGTCCCTGTGGTAGGGGCTTCCAATTCTCAGTCCCCACTCAGCTCTTCTTCATTTTGCAAGTCACTCTTGACTAGCGTGGCATTATTTCAAAGGCAAGATAGGCTCAACACTTCTCTTTTAATTAAAATGTGAAAAAACAAGGCATGATTTTTCATGCATTAACATATTTCTTGGAATTTATTTAAATGCATTCCCAGTTTTAAAAAAAAGAAACAGAGTATCTATTAAGAAAATAAAAAAAGGCACACCAGAATAAATTGGGCTTTTTACAATATAATTCCCAGACTGTACAAAGTTGATATTATTTAGAGCATTTGTAGAAAATAAAAACACATAACCTATACTTTTCTTGTCTAGTATCTATGCATATTTTACAATTCTATAACCCTAAATTTAAAATTATTCAAGAAGAGAAGTCTGATTTGGCTGTTTGTAAGAATACAAAATATATAGATTTTTCTATTCAGATGTTCCTGGCCAGTGGGAATGACATTTAGAGACACTGAAAGGTCTCTGGAACTAATAGTTCACTATTTAAAATGAGGTGTCATGATCTGGAGAATTTTAGACACACAGGGTCTTCAGAGTGTCCTCTTAAGTTCAACAGAATCTTGGGGGTCTCCTAACTATGACGAGACAGAGTGGGAATCCTGCAGTTAGCCACTGTCCTTCTCTTTGGGTTGTCAGAAAGTCTCATTTAACTCTCATTTTCTTGTTCTTCATAATTACAGAAAAAAAAAAAATACAAAGACAACCTCAACCCTCCGTCCCTGGTGGTAGCTGATTTGTCTTCTTTTCCGTGGACTCAAAAAAAAAAAAAAAAAAAGGCTGGACAGAGAAGTTACTGTGAAGTGTGTTTTCAATTCACTTCAGCTTACTGTCACTGGATTTCCTCGTCCTGGCTTAACTTGGAAGCCTGGCTGTTTACACTTTGATGAATTAGCCACATTGCTTAGAGCCTTATGGCCGCTGTTCTCCCTAGATACCATTGCTCCTGCCTGTTAGTTCGATTTGATTTGATTCCGAAGGTTTAATGCAAATCCATCACAACTCTTGCCTTTCAGCCCGCCCTCGGTTGCCACCCGCTAGAGTGCTGTAGTGTGCCTCTATTACGCTGTCTATTAACTTCCCCTGTTTCCTTCTCGGGCCTTATTAATTGGTGGTGTTTTGCATTAAGCTGCAAGGCAGAGGCTTTTTGCCTAGCTCCTTGCGAATTGCCTGCTCTCCCTATATACTGTTCCTTGTTCTGTCCTTGTCGCCTGTCACCTCGACTTTGCTCTCTTGACTGTTCTAGGCACTTTGGGAGGTGGTGTTCCTTCTTCCAGGCTGTTAACATATAAAGTAGAAAAAAATTAGCCTTAATACTGACCCTTGTGGTTCTTATTTCTCAGTCTTCTAACTCTCAAATTGTTTCCACACCCAAATGCTCTTTTCATATCAGATAATACAGTTCTCTCTCTACCTAAGTACGGTCTGAGAATCGAATGAACTGTGCTATTTTTAGCTATGAGAGCATATTTTAGCTACTTTTCTTTTTCTTTTTCTTTTTTTTTTTTTTTTAGTTTAATGAGCTGAAACCTATAAAAGATTGTTCTTGGCCACAATACTAGGGAAGCAGAATACATAGCCAGTGTAGCTACAGAAATGACAGGGGGACCATGAAAGCCATTATTGCACTTGGTTCCATCACTATATCAGATACATTTTTTTATTCCTGGTGACAGGGTTTCTCTGTGTAGCCTTGGCTGTACTGGAATTCACTCTGCAGACCAGGCTGGCCTTGAACTCAGAGATCTGCCTGCCTCTGCCTCCCGGAGTGCTGAGATCAAAGATTTGCATTACCACCACTCAGAACCTTGTATATCGAAGGGAGGGATTCCTAAAATAGACAAAGCATATTACCATTAAGGCACTCTGATAGATTTGTTTCCCCTTTTCCTACAACAACAACAACAACAACAACAACACTTATACCAATGCCAACACCAACACCAAGAAAAACCATATGTTTAATGCATTTATTTTTTTTTAAACTTTCTTAAAAGCTTGCAAATAAATAAAAATATCGTTTTTAAACTATTTCCAAACCAAGTACAAACGTCCAACTAAATAGTTCACAAAGGCTCACTTGGTGCATTTTGTTTGACAATAATTAAAGCAAAAATAAATGCTGTCAAAGAAATATAATAGGCATAATTTTGCCACAAAGATCAGGGCATTGGGTACTGAGTAGAAACAGTTAGAAGACAAGAGAAAGAGCAAAGGGCCAATCTGACATCAGTTATTAAAATCAGTAGAGGACATTGGATTTAATATTTAATTCTATAATTTCTTTACAGTTGCTTACTCTACCACTGAGCACTTAACATAAAAATGTAATATTTGGCTGGGCATGGTGGTGTATGCCTTTAATCTCAGCACTTGGGAAGCAGAGGCAGGCAGATCTCCGTGAGTTCGAGGCCAGCCTGGTCTACAAAGTGAATCCAGGACAGCCAGATCTGTTACACAGAGAAGCCCTGTCTTGAAAAAAAAAATGCAATATTCAAATTATACATCATTTTGGTTGCCTTTGTATTTATTCTTTATAAATTATACATGGGTTATTATGTATACCTATTATTCATTACAATGTCCTTCTATATAAGTAATATGAAATTATATTCTCTTATGGACTGAGAAGTATTGGGAGTCTTTTTATCCTAATTTACTGTCACAATGATATTAAAAACAAAGAAGAGAAAAAGGAGAGAAAGGATAAATTTTGATCCTCATATTTGATTTATTACTGTTAACCTACATGTTTATATAGCTTAGTTCTCTGGATGTTACTTGGCTAAGGAAAAACACAGCATATATCACACTTATATAGTAATATATAATATCAATGCAATGCATTTAAATAAGAGTGACTTTCTCGTATAAAAGCAGATAACCACTCAGCAGATATTTATGAAGACAATGTAAAGCAAAGTAAGCCACTGCCCAGGAAACAGCTTCTTAAAGTTAGCAGAGAGATATACATGATTCTTTCCTCTTTTTCCTTCTCATTTACAAGGGCTCACTTTGTATCCCCAAATGACTGGGAACTTGTGATCTTCCCACCTCAACCTTTTATCTGCCACTAATACAGCAGTGTACCACATTCAACGTGTTGAATTTATCCTGGCCAATAGACATTCTCTGGACATGGTTGAAGTGATAATTTTGTGTTGCTTCTTTTAAAACCCAGTTAAGTTACATAAATGTGTTTTTGTTTTAATCCTAGGTGAGAGATATGGGGCTGCTTCAGATTATCCACAGCCCCTAACTGTGATATGTCTTATGTTCTAGGAGAACTGTGGTTTTTGTTTGTTTTTTTGATTGTTTGTTTGTTTTAATCAGCTAAATAGTTAACATTTGGAATTCTGGGGCCTCTTGCGATATTATAAACACAAGATCCCTGAAAGAGCCTGGGGGGGCTGCTCGTAGGCATAAAGTTATTGTGTAATCCAAATGCTGATTTCCATTCTCCAGCCATATCTGAGTGCAATCCTTGTTATGAGAATCTCCTGTCTCAATGATGTCTAAGCACTGCTCTCCAATTATCCATGGATATGCCAATAATGCAGCTTATGGCCAATAGCTGAGCAGAGGATAGAACAGGGCTGGACTTCCTGCCAGCCAGGGGAGGAGAAGTTAAAGGAGATAGTAGGGGATTGAGCCGGGGCAGAGTTCCAGGAGAGATTGGGAGAGAGGAGCTGGAATACAAAAGCTAAAAAGTGTAAGTATCTCTGGGATGTACACTGAAGGGAAGCCAAGTTAGCCTAGAGGGTCAAGAATAGAATAATAACTGCTTAATTATTGTGTTGTGAAGCTTGTTTAACAAAGTCTCAATTATTTGGGTGATAACCAGGTTAAGATAGAAAGTGAGAAACAATCACAATTTTATAAAAATAACTTTAACAGCTGCTGATCCCCCAGCTGTTGCTCCTGTTGCTGCCTTTGATGTTGCTGTTTGCTGGATTGCTAGATTGCTGGATTGCTAATTTTCTGTCTGCTGGATTGCTAGTTGCTGGTTGGAGATATCCCGATAACAAAGATTGGACTTGAATCAAGGAACTTGATGCCCCTGATCAGCAGGAATGAATGTAAAGAGATCTACACCCCCTTTTCCCTCTAACTTTCTTTCTCACTGATCTAGTATTGGGGAATAAGAAGGGATTAGGGCAGAGAAGGGTGGTAGACAAAAAAGGATAATAAAGTAGCCAAAAATCTGGTTACAAGTGGCTCCCCATGTTGGCACCAATTATAGCAAGACTTTTCTCAGACCCCACCAGTGGCTCAAATAATGACACAGAGGCATATTTTAAAGCTTAGGTGTATAGCTGGGCAGACTCTCAGATAGATCATCTAAATTATCCCAAGTGTTCTAGCCCACGACACACCACGCAGAAAGTTCTTTACTTCTTTGCTCCTGTTCATGCCAGTCTACCTCTGTGTTCTACTGGCAAATGTCCCATGTCTGCCTCTTCTTCTCAGAGTCCCTCTCTCCTGGAAATTCCACCTTTTATATCCTTCCCAGATATTGGCTGTCAGATCTTTATTAAAACCAACCAAATATAATTCTAGTTGGTCTTAGGCAGGTGAGGAAAGAACAAATATTTACAAAATATGAGACCAGTGATGGATCACTGCTCTCTGCCAGCACAGAATTAACATTTGAATATATAAAGACACACCTTTACACACTATACCCCCACATATTGTCATAATGAACCTCATTATTTTGTATGAGTCACATATACCAACAAAATAAAATTTCATATAAAATAAAATATAAATGTAAAAATAAAGGAATTATGTATAGGTTAAAAATAGTTCAATGAAAAAAGCCACCCCAATACAGAACATCCCTTATAGAAATGACTAAATACCAATGGTTCTTATTTTGCTTTTAGTATGAATATGATTTTCATTTTGCAAACATGTTTAAGACAGGAAAGAACACTTGTAGCACATATAAAATTTTTTCTACAAGTAGATAAATAAGATCAATTAGAGAAAGTGAATGAGTGCTACAAATAGAATTGTCACAGTCCCTCAAATTATATTCCTCTAATTCATAATTTTTCCAGTCACAATGCATGAAATATATGTTATTACAGTTCCATGAGGGCCCATAGGTGAAAACAAAGGAATGTTGTCCTTGACACAAGCCCTGAATCACTCTGTTTTCCTCTCCAGTTTCCACTCCTTCCCCATGGTACAGAGAACGATTACTTACCTCTTTGTGCCTTCTGAACCACACTCTGACAATACCAGAAATTAACTCAGAAGTTTGTCGTGGGGACTCAGTGAATAGATTTGTGTAAAGCATTTGAAGCAATGCACTGTATGCAATAAACGTCCAACAATAGTATCTGTTATTTCTCTTAAATTCCATTAGTAATATTTTTTTGTGGTTCATTTTTCTTAACTGCCTAAATTTTTCATTGAGTCTCAACTCCTGGTAGGTCCATATGCTTAATTAAAACCCATCACTAAAAACTGGCTCAGTTCTGTTTAGTAAATGTTTTTATAATAAGGGTTGGAAAAACAACTCAGTGAAAATGATTTAACATCACTGTAAATACTTACTGTTTTCCCAGGACTGGCATTTTGCAAATGGTCATATTTCCAACTCTAAGCAAGTAAGACCGGGTTACATTTTCAGAAACACTTTAAAGTGATTTTAGGCACATGTAGATTTCAAATGATGGGATGACAGGCAAAGATATGTAAAGAGAAAGGAACAAGCTGTATAATTTTTGATACTTTACAAAAAAACCCAACACAACCCTGTACTACCATTACTTATCAATACTATTCTAATTTCTTTAGCCAAGTTAATTATGAAATATTGGACCATATACCAGCAATATCTCTGACATGCAACTTCAGAGTTGGGACATTGTCATTTTTTTCCTCTTGGACAGAGTAAGTCAATAGAGCAATCACAAAACATAATTATGAAATTGAATGGGATAGATAAGAGGAAATATAAAATTTCAGAAGATTCTACAAGTGAAAACCATAAATATTCTGCCAACTTAAAAATATATGTACATTTGCATGGAGACTTCCCAGTCAGTACATTTCTGTTCACCTGTCTCTGTATGTGGATGCACACACTGTGGGGCGGGCACACACACACACATACACACACACACACACACACACACACACACACACACACACACACACACACCACACACTAAAACCTATAATTTTACAGTTCTGCCATTTTACCTAAGGGCTTGCTTAAATTTATTCACTTTGTAACAGTGTTTATTACTTCCACATGATTCTGAAGAACATTCCCTCCCATCTACAAACCCACACTCCATTTAAATCCCATTCACTTCAGCGTTTTACACGCAGTGAAATATTCAAGCAAAGATTCAGCCTGGAATACGACGCCTCACAGTAAATTGGGAATAAATTACCCATGTAGTTCATGCACATTGTGTGGGCATTAAACGAGGAGGCAAAGTTATGGTTTAGAGAAAAGAGAGAGGAAGCATTTGCGCATGCCTGAGTGCTTAGTCTGTTTGATAGCACTGGTGTGGAGGTTGATTCTATTAGCCTAAAGACAATGTAGACATTATAGGATAATCTTCAGTGAGAATTTTATGTCAGTGTTTTTATAGATAGTTTCAGTTTTTACTATCATAAATTTATTATTTTTTAAAAAGTATGCGTTCCCTTTATGTGTATAATGATTTTGCCTTCTTCTATATATGTGTGCCATGTTTGTGCTCACCAAAGCCAGAAGAAGGCACCAGATGCCCTAGAACTGGAGTTAGTGATGTTTGTGAGCTGCCATGGGGGGTGCTGGGAAGTGAACACAGATCTTCATAGCAGCCAGCGCTTTTAACTGCTGAGATGCTTCTCTCGGTCCACACGTTTATATCATGACATTAGAGCCATACCATCAAAACAAAAGACTGCACTTCCATTTGTCTTCCTATGTTCTACAAGTTACCAAAAAATGTATATTATGTCGATGGGTATTCCACTTACGTGTATATCTGTGCATTGCGTACGCAGTGCTGTCAAAGGGCAACAATTCCAGGTCATCTGAAACTAGAGTTACAGACAGTTGGGAGCTGCCATATAAGTAGTCGTAACCAGACCTCGGTTCTTTGGAAAACAGTGCTCTTAACTGTTGATCACTCTCTATGCCTTCTATGTGATTTTTTTTTAAGTGAATCACTAGGCAATATAAATACATAAATGACAGTTTCGTATAACTTATTAACAGTTTTGTTGCCATATTCTTATTATTATTGAAGTCTCATTAAACAATCTTTGCATTATTAGGATAAGTACACTAGAATTAATCATATCACTGAACTGTATGTTTTTCTATTCCCTCATTAGATGGGAACTTAAAAGCATTATTAATTATTATAACATTAATTATGCAGTTATTAAAATAATAAAAACATTTCACCAATCTTCAAAAATCAAAAAAAAAAAAACGTATAAGAAATATATAATGTGAGGAGTTCGTTATTACTTTTGCAAACAGAATCCAACTTTATTTAAGATTTTTGCTTGGAGATTATGATGTACGAGGTTAAGGGTACTGAATCACTAATAAGCATTAATCATTTTCATCATCAATAGTGCTGATGGTGATCACTGTCACTACCACTGATATTTCTTTAAATAAGGACCATTCTTCTTGGTCTTGTTCCTTCAGGAAAATAAGAACACAGTAAAAAAACATATTGTGTTCTAATGTTCTAAAAGCACAACTCAAAAGTCATATTATGGTTTCAGTAAGCCTTTGTCTTCTAGGTCAACATACATGTCAAAGACTTTCAGTAACTGTGAGAAGAAACCACTGTATGTTGAAAACGGTGAGGGGGTTGGCCCACTGTACAGACCACATGGAGGAGAGTTGACAGCAGGTCATTCATTGACACCACTCAGCATGAACATTAGAGCACAGCTAAGATGGAACACGTACGAACTTCCATTCCATCCTTCTATTTGTATACACCGTCACACATCTATTTGCAGTGGTCCATTTTCTTCTGCTCATTTGAGGAGGAGACAGAGAAATTATTAGACCATGAGGTCCCTGCTGAATTTCAGCCCAGTTGCCTGTGGCAGTGGATCTCATCGTGTCTTACATGGCCAGCTACACTGGTGCCCTCGGGCCAAAAAGGACTGCAAAGATTAAAGCTTCCTTTTACCCCTCAATTTCTCTTTTCATTCCAACACTGTGTCAAAATCAAACAAAATGCGTTTAATAGATCCTAAGCTGCAGTGCTGTGGAAGCGGGCTTACAGTGCGATGAATGTGGCAATAAAAGCACAGCCCACTTACAAGGCTTTGCTATTTTTGGAATTTTCTACCTTTGATTGTTTCTGGTGTGGAAAATGAATGTACGATTCTTTCTCATATAGAAAAGGATTCAGTCCTGGGGCATTCTAGAATGGACAGCTCTGAAAACAGCATCAGAAATAGACTGTTTTTGTCACCTGAATTTATGTTTTGTTACTAGCAGTCTCTTCTCATACCCTGTTTGGAAAGTTCCAGAGGAAAAAAGGTTAGTCTATGAGGAAGAAAGGAAGGGGGCTAAAGGACCTGCTACTTCTACCTGTTCAAAAGATAGCATTTAACTTTAAATCTGAGGTTTGTATTTGGCTCAGACATAAAAGTTTATAACAGCTCTTTGGTATGCCTATCACACTCATGCCAAGAAAGACCATGGTCTTTGATGGTCAACTTGTTTGTGGATTTTCCTGTCACAGTTAAGTTCAAGAAGAGTGGGAGATGGGTTTGAAGATTCTAGGTCTTTACAAAAATTGGTCTAACTGTGATCGTGAGGCCTCCATCTTACACAGAGAGCTATAGGCAAATAAATGCTGAAAGCTGGAGAGGTAGTTATCCAACAGCAAATGATCAGTCCTGAGAATGCACAAACAAGTAACATTATGCAGACTGAAAAGGATATTTTGTGATACACACGTACATGCATATATGCATGTAACAACAATCAATGAAGAAAGAGGCCATGCATCTGAAAGAGAACAGGGTACATAGAGGAGTTTGGTGGGAGGAAAGGGAAGACAAATGTGACATAATTATAATTTCAAAACTAAAGTAAATTAAAGAATAAGGGAACATTTTTAATGATTAAAAAACAACATTGGTAATGTTTAAAATTCTTACAGATTGTTCTGGGCCTTTGCTTTCAACAGTGCTTTTTTTTTTTTTTTTTTTTTTTTTTTTTCAATTTCTGCTTCTGAAAGCTTTTCTTCCTGTATATGCAACATTTGGCCACCCTGGAACGTGTTCTATTGTGTATCCACAGCTTTCCGGTGCCTCCATCAATTTTGTTGACTGTCACTTCATTTGAAAGCATGAAGTCTTCTTCAGAGAGAGAGATTGAAAGAGGATAGTTAAGTGACTAGAACATGCTCTGCCCTTGCAGAGGACCAACTTTCTCAGTTTCAATTTTCTGTTTCCAAACACAAATGTAAGTGCAACTGCCAAAACTAGCAGATGGGGATCCAACACCCTCTACTGGTCTCTGCAGGTATCTCCACCCATGTGCATATGCCTACACATGTACTTAAAAATAAAACGAATCCTTTATAAAGAGAGCAAAAGAGAGGGTGTTAGGTGCAAATGGATTTGGACATGTGCAGAAATGGATCCTTCAAGATTTAAGGAAGGGGAAACTGTAAAGGGAAAAATGAAAAAGAAAAATCTCTTTTCAGTAAAAAAAACTGGTAGATATTTTGTTGTCAGCAAAAGTGTGAATATGTGTATATTTTCATTTTTATATAGGAAATAAAATCTAAAAAGAAAACCAACTTTGTTCACATCACTCAGGATTTTTATCTAAATGTATACAGTGTAAATTTTAATAATTATTGTTTTATTTATGTTAATAAATAATAAATCTTGTATATTTTTACTAATGTTTTAGTGATCATAAGTCTACCAGAGAATTAAGACATGATTGAGAATAATGATTTGTCTTCATAAAATTGTGCTAAATAAGGCGGCTGCGACATCTATACAAGATGTATCTGGTTGTATTAGTTACATGAGTGAGTTAAAAAGGCTTAATTTGAGGTATCAAGCTTTTAAATAAATACAAAAGCAAACTTTTAAATAAATCTAAAAATTAATTAGTTATAATAAAATAATTTTCATTTCTAATTACCTCACCTATGTGACTACAGAGAAAGTCGAAATATACTATCTAGTGCACACATATAAACACTTAAGTTAGATAAATGAAGTATAAAACATAAGTGAAACTTTCAGATTTCAAAGGGGCTTCATACTGCCTAAAACCTATATACAACCGTGGGTATTGCTCAAACTTAACAATGCAGCTGTTATGGGTTGAATATGAAATGTCAGCCATAGCTCATGTTGAACCCCGCCTCCCAACACACATTCTGGTGGTGTTCTTTTGTGATATATGACTTCTGGTATTGGACTAGTTAGAAGAGGGTCACTAGGGGCAGTCCTTGATGGTAATACATACTTTTGGTTCCAGCCAGACCATTCTGCTTCCTGATTGGTGGAGATCAAAACAAGCTATGGTACAAACTCTTGTCATCCAAGTAAACCATTCCTGACACCTCACCATTTCTTCTCTAACAGAATGACCTCTCTAAACTGTAAGCCAAGACAAATTCTTTCTCTCTTAGGTTGCTTCTTTCAGACAAGCTATCATGGTGTCAAGAAAAACAACTAAAGCAATAGCTTACTAATAAAACTAACAGGTAGAAAAGCTTGCTAATGGGCTTGACATAACGGTTCCTTATCCTTCTACAACATGGCCACCCACAAAAATATGAATACCTCACAGATAATGTAGAAATATTTAGTTAAATTTAAAATAGCTGTGTTAAGATGAGATACATTTAATATACAACAGATACATTTTACTTAACAATATTTGATGAGATGAATAGCCATGTAACCAGCAGTGTACATAAACATGAGGGATTCTATTGCACCATGTAGCCAGCAGTGTGCATAAACATGAGGGATTCTATTGCACCAGAATCTATCTTTATTACTCTCTATGGTCATCCTCCTTCCAGGAAATCAGAAGTCTTATCTCTCATACTTCAGGCTAGTTTTGAATATCCTACAATTTTTCAGAAGCAGAATGGCAGTATTTTAAGGTGAGCTCCTGTCTTCTAGTACATTCCAATGAGCCTATCACAGTTCTTTTGTTTTGCCCTAAGTAGTAATCCAATACATAGATACTTGAGAATTTGTTGGTGTTTTTTACTTATGCTGCGTCCACCTTGAGGCCAGAATAAATAGAAGTGCTTTGAGTATTTATGTGTGATTAACTTTATGTACATACTTTCATTTTACCCATTTAAATTTTATTTTATTGAAAATAGTTTTTTTGCATAAAATATATATGATTACAATTACCCTTCCTGGTACTACTTCCAGTTTTTCCCTCCCTTCCCTCCTATCCAGATCCATACGCTTTTTTTCTCATATTAGAAAACAAATAGACTGCGGCTGGGGAGATGGCTCAGGGGTTAAGAGCACTGGCTATTCTTCCAAAGGTCTTGAGTTCAATTCCCAGCAACTACATGGGGGCTCATAACCATCTATAATGAGATCTGCTACCCTCTTCCAGCACTCAGGCACACATGCAGGCAGACTACTGTATAAATAAATAAATGTCTTAAGAAAACAAATAGGCATAAAAAATAAATTAGATAAATAAAAAACACCATGCAGGTCACTTCCATATGTGACTATATTATCGGAAACTTCAACTGTACTAGGTTTCCATATGAGCCTTCAATTGGCTTTTAGTTTTACTTCCCCTCTCCTGTTTTCCATCCCTCATGCCTCTCTTTCCTTAATCTTCTTGTTGGACCCCCCCCCCCCACTTTCAGTTCACCACTTCATTCATCCGTAACTATCTATTCTATGTCTCCTCATTAGGGAGGCCCATCCTTTTGCTCTAGTCCTTATTTTATACCTAGCTTCTGTGGTTATACAGATTGTAGCATGCTAACCAATAACCTAACAGCCAGCATTCACATATATGTGAGTACGTAACATTTATTTTCCTAGGTCAAAATTATTTCACTTGGGATGAACTTTTTATAGTTTACTCATTTACTTGTGAATTTCATCGTTCACTTTTTAACAGCTGAGTAATATTCCATTATGCAAATGGCCACTTTTTCTTTATCCATTTATCTGTTGACAGACTATATAGATTGTTTCCAATTCCTGATTACTGTGAATAGAGCATAAGTAAGCATAGGTAAGGAAGTGTCTCTGTGGTAGGATGGAGTCTTTTGGGTGTATCCACAGAAGCAGGATATCTGAATCTTGAGGTAGATCTATTCCCAGATTCCTGTGGAAACACCACACGGATTTTCATAGGGGTTGTTCAAGTTATCCCTTCCACAAGCAATGCATGAGTGTTCTCCTTACTATTTTTGTGTCAGTACCAGTAATGATGAGTCTTGCATTAAATTTGTAGACTGCTTTTGGTAGGATGGCCATTTTTACTATATTTATACTACTGATCCATGAATACGAGAGCTCTTTCCATCTTCTGAGATCTTCGTCATTTTCTTCTTCATTGCTTATAGTTATGATAAAGTCTTCCACTGCTTGATTAGAATTACCCTAGGATAATTTATGTTGTTTGAGGCTATTTGGAAAAGTGTTGTTTCTATGATTTCTTTCTTAGTCCATTTGTCTTTGTCTATGGAAGGCTTCTCATTTTTTTGTGAGTTAATTTTGTGGCCTGGCTACTTTGCTGAAAGTGTTTTGGGGACATAAAAGTTTCCTGGTGGAATTTAAAAATTTTTTATGCAATGTACCACATCATATATTAATAAAGAGACTGACTTCTTCCTTTTCTATTTGTATCCACTTGATGCCTTGTTGTTCTAGCTAAGACCCCAACCGCTATGTTGAATAGGTACAGAGAGAGTGCACAGTCTTGTGTATTTTCCAATATGATTGGAAATGCTCTGAATTTCTCTCCATTTAAGTTGACATTGGCTGTATTACTAGATCATATGATAGACCCTTTCATATATGAATCATATCTATTAATTTATATACAGGTCATTTTAATATAATTCTATACATTTATTCTCTTAATTTTAAGTCCCTTTGGATTTTTCTCACACTTGAGTGCCAGCCCCTGTGTGTCAGCCACAGCAGATACCACGGTAACTAGTGTTTGTATTTGAAACAGCAGCTGTCTCTTCTACTGGTTTGCAATGGACAACAAGAGGTTGCCCCACAGCAGTTTCTTATTGGAAAGAGAATGTAATATCATACAACCTGTGGTGGGCTTGCCATATTTTCACACTTATTAACAATATTGCCTTCATATCATCATGCTGTGAAGGCCTCACCTTTGATGTGCCCTGATCTGAGATCAGCCAACTCTGACTACCAAGGCCTCATGGGTATCACAGTTTTCCCTCTTCTATCTGCGTCACCTGATGCCTTGCAGTCTGTGAAGTCCTACATGTTTGTGGACTTTCTTTCTCCTGCTTTCACTGCCTTCAGATACCTAAAATGTGAGAATCTCTGCGGCTGAGGGTCCCCTAGTTATCTTATTCATAGCCAAGTGGCCATGATCTGCTGTTCAGTGTGCTGCCATACTGTGACGGTGTTTACTTCTTCTCCTGTTCTCAGAATTCTGTTAACCCTGTCTGGCTAGGCCTAAGAATTATTTAATGGTTACCTTTTTAATTTAAAAAAGTGATATCAACTTGATCATGAAATTGTTAGGTGAATTATAGTATCTCAAGTATGGTAACTAATGAGTAAAAGACTATGGATGAGACATTTACTAAAATTAAAAAAAAAAAAGATAGCTAGGGCTCAGTGGAATGCAGTTCAGTGGAAGTATGTTCAAGAACTTGTGTCTTGTTCTTATGGTATCATAGAAAAATAACACAGGAAGAGAAGTGTGATATGTTGACAGGTGCTAAAGCCAGTTTACTGAATATTATTATTTTAAATACTCATAAAGATTTTGTCAATTGGAGTACATGTATATCATTATGTGTGTATTTTTAAAAATTTATAAATATGAAGGAGAGAGTGAAGATGAAAAGCTGTCACCTTGGTTCAAGGAAGGATAAGTTTAGAATGGATCAAGAAAAGTAACTTTAGTTTACATTATATATTTGTGCTAAAAAAAATTGCAGTTTTAAAACCTTAATCATTTAAATGCTAATTTTAAAATGTTTTGATTGCTTGCCACTTCAAAAATGCAAAAATATGAAAAAGTAACTATACATTTAATAAATATAAATATGGCTAAATTGAACTGTTCAAGGCTCCTAATGAATTGCCAAAATCATAACAAAACCAGTGGATATTTTATTCATAAATGTTATGTTTAAAAGCAAAACAAAAAAAAAATAAAGAAGAAATAATGGGACTTATCTGAACAGATGGCATGGTATTAAAGATAAGAATACAATTATTTCATTCCCAATCTCATTCTGATTGTACAGTCAAGGAGGAAAAAAAAAACACTTTATAAAAGAGGATAAATTGCACATTTAAAATGGAGAGATTGGGGAGGATCCAAGATGGCGGCGAGCAGTGCGGACCGCGTTTGGAGGCTCCAGTGAACAATTCAGGGAATTGCACAGATTTCTGAGCCAGGAACACCGAGGTCCGAACATCACGGCAGCAGGAGTGCTCCACGGTTCGGAGGGACCAGGGTGCGGAGGACCTGCGTGCCCCTGCACACAGGAGGAGCGTGGTTTTTCTCTGATCGGAGCGGCAGCGGCAGAGGCAGCAGCACCAGCAGCACCAGCAGTGGCGGCTGAGGTTTGCAGCTCATAGCATTCCGGTGGAGGCGATTGGTGTGGTGGCTGGTGGGAATTGCTGCGGGAGAGGGGACTCGGGGCAGGATTTGGGTCGCGTGGAGCCTTTGGACCCAGACTGGACTCGGCGGACAGTGCGGCCCCAGAGTCCCGGGTATTGGCCCGGCCCAGCAAACAATTCTGCCTGAGGCACTAACTCAGCGTGGCCATAGCTCCCCTGCTGTGGTGCAGGCTTAGTTGAGCACGCTGCTCCACACTAGGCACCACCTCAGCTCAGCGGCAGCTCCCCTGTGGTGACACAGTCTGGGCGGAGCACTTGGTTTCACCACAGGCGCTAACTCAGAGCAGCCGCAGTTCTCCTGCGGTGGCGCAGGCTTGGTGACGTGCTCGGTTCCATCCTAGGCACCACCTCAGCTCAGCGGCAGCTCCCCTGCAGTGACACAGTCCGGGCGGAGCACTTGTTCCACCACTGGCGCTAACTCAGAGCAGCCGCAGTTCTCCTGCTGTGGCGCAGGCTTGGTGACGTGCTCGGTTCCATCCTAGGCACCACCTCAGCTCAGCGGCAGCTCCCCTGCGGTGACACAGTCCGGGCGGAGCACTTGTTCCACCACTGGCGCTAACTCAGAGCAGCCGCAGTTCTCCTGCTGTGGCACAGGCTGGACAGAGCTCTCGGTTCCACCAGCTCTAAGACTCTGGTTGGACACAGTGTGCAGTTTGAATCCAGAATTCCTGGCTGAGATTGGTGGTCAGTTCGGGCCCTGAGTCAATAACTGACCACAGCACGCACTTTGGGCCAAAAGGCCCTAGTGGAGCTTGGTGCATAGTCCCAGCCCAAAAATTCTGGCTGGACCCTGTGTGCATTTTGGGCCCAAAATCCCTAGCTGAGCTTGGCAGACGGTTCAGGCCCTGAGAATCTAGCTGAGTTCTGCCCGTGGTTCGGTCCCAGTGCTCCTGGCTGGACTTGGCAGGGAACACAGAAGGCTGTGGATACCTTGGCCTGACCCAACGCTCATTCAGAGACCCAGAACAATTGCAGGATCCACAGCAGAGGGGGACTGAGGATCACTGGCTGTGAGAGACCAGAACAATAGGGCTAACCTCCTAACATCCACACCAGTGAAGCTTTGAGCTCGCAGCCTAGGGAAATCGTAAGAAAACAAGTGAATCTATCGTCAGACACCCTCCATTCAACTCTGGAAGCTACCCAACAAAAACAAAGACGGCAGGATGTCTAAAGGACAACGAAAAAGCATACGCAAAAAACCCCAAAACAACATGGCGTCTCCAGTTTCAAGCTATCCCAAAGAAAACCACCCAGAGAACTCAAATACAACGGAAATACAAGAAAATGACCTCAAATCCTTAGTAATGAGGATGATAATGGAGGAAACAAATAAAATTCGTAATCAAATGCAGGAAGACGCAGACAAACAGGTGAGAGACATAAAAGAAGCACATAGAGTGGAACTGGAAAAATTGCAGGAAAATGCAAACAACCAGATGAAAGAAATAACTAAAACGGTTCAAGCTCTGAAGACCTATAAAGAGGCAATGGAAGAAACTCAGGAATATACAAAAAATCAGATGAAAGAAATCAAAAAATCAGTTCAAGATCTGAAAATGAAAATGGATTCAATGATAAACACACAGACAGAAGAAAAACGAGAACGTGAGACCTCAGAGAAGAAGGCGAGTAACACAGAGGTGAGCTTTTCTAACAGAATCCAAGAGATGGAAGAACGAATCTCAGGGCTAGAAGATACAATCACAGATATTGAATCAACCATTAAAGAAAATGCCAAATCTGGAAAACTCCTGACACAAAACATCCAAGAAATTAAGGACACCATGAAAAGAAGAAATTTGCGGATAATAGGCATTGAAGAAAGAGAAGACATCAGACTCCAGGGCCCAGAAACTATCCTCAACAAAATCATAGAAGAAAATTTCCCCAATCTAAAGAAAGAGATGCCTATAAACATACAAGAGGCCTACAGAACACCAAATAGAATTGACCAGAAAAGAAAAACTGCCCGCCACATAATAATCAAAACACAAAACATGCAGAACAAAGAAAAAATATTAAAAGCTGCAAGGGAAAAGGGCCAAATAACATTTAATGGTAAACCTATCAGAATTACACCTGACTTCTCAGCAGAGACCATAAAAGCCAGAAGGGCCTGGACAGAGATCCTGCAAACCCTAAGAGAACACAGATGCCAGGCCAGACTACTTTACCCAGCAAAATTATCAATAACCATTGATGGAGAAAACAAAATATTCCATGACAAAAACAAATTCAAACAGTACCTATCCACAAACCCAGCTTTACAGAAGGTACTAGAAGGAAAACTCCATCCCAAAGGGTCAAGCTACAACCAAAACTACCCAGGAAATAGATAACTATCCCATGGCAAAAACACAACTACACAAACACTCGACTGGAAACAACATCAAAATTAAGACTCTTAAAAGTCACTGGTCATTAATATCTCTCAACATCAATGGCCTCAATTCTCCAATAAAAAGACACAGACTAACTGAATGGGTACATAAACAAGACCCAACATTCTTCTGCATCCAAGAAACACATCTCACCCATAATGAAAGGCATTACCTCAGGGTAAAAGGTTGGAAAAAAATATTCCAAGCAAATGGTCACAAGAAGCAAGCAGGGGTAGCCATTTTAGTATCGAACAAAATAGACTTTCAACCAAAATTAATCAAAAGGGATGAGGAAGGACACTTCATACTCATCAAAGGTAAAGTCAACCAAGATGACATCACAATTCTGAACATCTATGCTCCCAATACAAGGGCACCCACATATGTAAAAGATCTCCTAAAAAAGCTTAAACCACACATCGATCCCCACACAATAATAGTGGGAGACTTCAACACCCCACTCTCACTGAAGGATAAGTCATTGAAACAGAAACTAAGCCGAGAAATAACATCATTAACCAATGCCATGGGTCAAATGGATCTAACAGATATCTATAGAACCTTTCACCCAAACAAGAAAGAATACACCTTCTTCTCTGCACCCCATGGAACCTTCTCCAAAATTGATCACATCGTAGGTCACAAAGCAAGCCTCAACAGATACAAGAGGATTGAAATAATACCTTGTATCCTATCAGATCACCATGCTCTTAGGCTGCAATTCAACAACAACAGAAATAACAAAAAGCCTACACGTTTGTGGAAACTAAACAACTCTCTGCTAAATGACACCTGGGTCAGGGAAGAAATAAAGAAAGAAATCAAGGAGTTTCTGAAATTCAATGAAAATGAAGAAACAACATACCCAAATTTGTGGGATACATTGAAAGCAGTGCTAAGAGGAAAATTCATAGCACTAAGTGCCTTTAAAAAGAAATTGGAAACATCGCACATAAGCATCTTAACAACACAACTGGAAGCCCTAGAAAAAAAAGAAGCAGAAACACCCAAGAGGAGTAGACGCCTGGAAATAATCAAACTCAGGGCTGAAATTAACAAATTAGAAACTAAGAAAACAGTCCAAAGAATCAACAAAACCAAAAGCTGGTTCTTTGAGAAAATCAACAAGATAGACAGACCATTAGCCAAACTAACTAAAAGGCGGAGAGACAGTATTGAAATCAACAAAATCAGAAATGAAAAGGGAGACATAACAACAGACACTGAAGAAATTCAAAGAATCATAAGATCCTACTTTGAAGGCATATACGCCACAAAATTTGAAAATCTAAGGGAAATGGACGATTTTCTTGATCAAGTTCACTTGCCAAAGTTGAATGAAGAACAGATAAACAAGTTAAATAGTCCCATTTCCCCTACAGAAATAGAAGCAATCATCGATGGTCTCCCAACCAAAAAAAGCCCAGGGCCAGATGGTTTCAGTGCAGAATTCTACCAGACCTTTAAGGGCGAGCTAATACCGATACTCTTCAAGCTACTCCAAAAGATAGAAATGGATGGAAAATTACCAAATTCATTCTATGAGGCCATAGTCTCATTGATACCTAAACCTCACAAAGACTCAACAAAGAAAGAGAATTTCAGACCAATTTCTCTTATGAACATAGATGCAAAAATACTAAATAAAATACTTGCAAAACGAATACAGGAGCACATCAAAGATATCATTCATCATGACCAAGTAGGCTTCATTCCAGGCATGCAGGGATGGTTTAATATACGGAAATCCATCAATGTAATCCACCATATAAACAAACTGAAAATAAAAAACCACATGATCATCTCCTTGGATGCAGAGAAAGCATTTGATAAAATTCAACACCCTTTCATGTTTAAAGTTTTAGAGAGATCGGGGATACAAGGCACTTTCCTCAACATAATAAAGGCTATATACAGCAAGCCAATAGCCAAAATCAAAGTTAATGGTGAGATACTCAAGGAAATTCCTCTCAAATCGGGAACAAGGCAAGGCTGCCCACTCTCTCCATATCTCTTCAATATAGTACTCGAAGTTCTAGCCAGAACAATAAGACAACAAAAGGAGATCAAGGGTATCCAAATGGGAAAGGAGGAAGTCAAATTATCCCTCTTTGCAGATGATATGATAGTGTACATAAGTAACCCTCAAAACTCCACCAGAGAACTCCTAAAGCTGATAAACACCTTCAGCAAATTGGCTGGATACAAAATTAACTCAAAAAAGTCTGTAGCCTTCCTATACACAAATGACAAGCTTGCAGAGGAAGAAATTAGGAAAACCACACCCTTCACATTAGCCACAAGCAATATAAAATATCTAGGAGTTACCCTAACTAAGCAAGTGAAGGACTTGTATGAAAAAAATTTCAAAACTCTGAAGAAAGAGATTGAAGATGACCTGAGAAGATGGCGTGATCTTCCTTGCTCATGGATCGGGAGAATTAACATAGTAAAAATGGCCATCCTACCAAAAGCAATCTACAGATTCAATGCAATCCCTATCAAAATACCTACACAATTTTTTAAAGACATTGAAAGTTCAATTCTGAACTTCATATGGAAAAACAAAAAACCCAGAATAGCTAAAACAATCTTGTACAATAAAAGATGCTCCGGAGGAATTTCCATACCTGATCTCAAACTGTACTATAAAGCAATAGTACTTAAAACAGCATGGTACTGGCACAGCAACAGGCTGGTTGATCAGTGGAATCGAATTGAAGACCCAGATATGAATCCACACACATATGGTCACTTGATTTTTGACAAAGAAGCCAAATCCATTCAATGGAAAAAGGATAGCATCTTCAACAAATGGTGCTGGTCTAACTGGAGGTCTATGTGTAAAAAAATGAAACTGGACCCATATTTGTCACCTTGCACAAAACTCAAATCCAAGTGGATTAAAGACCTCAACATAAAACCAGAGACACTAAGCCACTTAGAAGAAAAAGTGGGAAAGAGCCTGGAACATATTGGCACAGGAGACAACTTCCTGAACAGAACACCAACGGCCCAGGCCTTAATGTCAACCATTAATAAATGGGACCTCATGAGGCTGAGAAGCTTCTGTAAGGCAGGAGACACTGTCAAGAGAACAAAGCGACAGCCTACAGACTGGGAAAAAATCTTCACCAACCCTACATCTGACAAAGGTCTAATATCCAAAATATATAAAGAACTCAAGAAATTAAACACCACCAAACCGAATAACCCAATTGAGAAATGGGGCTTGGAACTAAACAGAGAATTCTCAACAGAGGAGTATCAAATGGCTGAGAAACACTTAAAGAAATGCTCAACCTCCTTAGTCATCAGGGAAATGCAAATCAAAACAACTCTGAGATTCCATCTTACACCCATCAGAATGGCTAAGATCAAAAACTCAAGCGACACCACATGCTGGCGAGGATGTGGGGAGAGAGGAACACTCCTTCATTGCTGGTGGGAATGCAAACTAGTACAGCCACTTTGGAAATCTATCTGGTGCTATCTCAGAAAAATGGGAATAGGGCTTCCTCAAGACCCAGCTATTCCACTCCTTGGAATATACCCAGAAGATGCTCCAGCACACAACAAGAAAATTTGCTCAACCATGTTCATAGCAGCCTTATTCATAATAGCCAGAACATGGAAACAGCCTAAGTGTCCCTCAGTAGAAGAGTGGATAAAGAAACTGTGGTACATATACACTATGGAATACTACTCAGCTATTAAAAACAAGGAATTCCCGAAATTTGTGGATAAATGGATTGAGCTAGAAATGATCATAATGAGTGAGTTAACCCAGAAGCAGAAAGAATCAAATGGTATATACTCACTTATATCTGCATACTAGCCCAAGGGGCATGTCCCACGAAAGCCTTCACTTACCAGGAAACTGGGACAGAGGGGAAGGCATCCTATTGGGACTCTAAATGAGAGACGCATGGGAGAACAGCAAAATAAAAGGATCCAGAGGGTCCTAGAAATCTACAAGTAGAACAATATGATAAGCAGATTTGGGCCCAGGGGTCCCGCTCAAACTAAGGCACCAGCCAAGGACAATACAGGAGGTAAACTTTAAACCCCTTCCCAGATCTAGCCAATGGTCAGAATATTCTCCACAGTTGAGTGGAGAGTGTGATACGACTTTCTCACGTACTCTGGTGCCTCACATTTGACCATGTCCCCTGGAGGGGGAGACCTGGTGGCACTCAGAGGAAGGACAGCAAGTAGCCAAGAAGAGACTTGATACCCTATGAGAATATATAGGGGGACGTAATCCCCCTCAAGAACAGTCATAGGGGAGGGGAATAATGGGAAAATGGGGGGGGAGGAATGGGAGGATACAAGGGATGGGATAAACATTGAGATGTAACAAGAATAAATTAATAAAAAAAAAATTAAAAAAAAAAAAATAAAAATAAAAAGCAAAAAAAAAAAAAAAAGTTGGTGAATAAACACTTATTAATTTCAAAAAAAAAAAAAAAAAAAAAAAAAAAGGATAAAGATGGAGCAGAGACTGAGGAAATGACCCACCAATGACTGGCCCAACTTGAAGCCCACCCCCATTGACAAGAGGCAATCCCCGGCACTATTAATGATACTCTACTATGCTTTCAGACAGGACCCTAGAATAACTGTCCTCTGAGAGGGTCCACCCAGCAGCAGATCAAAACTGATGCTAGGACCCAGAATCAAACATTAGGAGGAACTTGAAGAGTCTTGTGGAAGAGTAGCAAGAAGGATAGAAGGTCCCAGAGGGCACAAGAACTCCTCACAAAGACCAACTGAGTCAACTAACCCAGGCCTATAGGGCCTTACAGAGACTGGAACACCAACTAAAGACCATGCATGGACTGGACCTAGGCTCCCAATACATATGTAACTATTGGGCAGCTTGGTCTTCATGTGGGCCCTCCAGCAAGTGGAGTGGGGTTGTCTCTGACATTGACTCTGTTGCCCTCTTTTGGATCACTTTCCCCTGGCTGGGCTGCCTTCCCTGGCCCCAGTGGAAGAGGATGTGTTTAGTCCTGATGCAAATTGATGTGGGTGGGATGGTACTGGGTTGGAGGCTCCCCTTTTCTGAGAAGAAGGGGAAGGGAGAGGGGGAAAAGGGTGGGAAGGTTGTACCTGATGGAAAG
The DNA here is from genome assembly GCF_903995435.1 of Acomys russatus. Classification (NCBI taxonomy): domain Eukaryota; kingdom Metazoa; phylum Chordata; class Mammalia; order Rodentia; family Muridae; genus Acomys; species Acomys russatus. Next base: position 18,841,961 of record NC_067152.1, on the reverse strand, counting down.
AAGAGAAAGGGCTGCAATTGAGATGTAAAATCAATGAACAAATAAATACATTTAATAAAAAAAAAAAATAAAAATAAAATGGAGAGATTTAATTTCAAATTAAGATTGAACACAAGGGAAGTCCATGTTCCTTGAAAAAGTCACCCTCTTCCCATGGTACACTCAGCCTCAGAAAAACCAAAGGAAAGTGAATTGATCATTATTAAAATTTGTGAAAAATATTTAAGAACAGAATGAGAAGAATTCAAAATGTAAAAGCTGGAGAAATGATAGAGCGTGTCACCATGAAATAAATGAACTTTATTTAATATACCACAAAAATGTAAAAGATAGTACCTTGCCTGGGTCTTTAGAGTTTAAATTGATTGACCTGTAGAAACCAATGCTGGTTCCCTAAGTTAATGATTAAATTGCCTAAAATGTTTGTGTGGTTACTCTAAAAGTATGAAAAAATTATTTAATGAGAATGGGTAGCATCTTCTAGTGATGAAAGTTTGTTTGAATTAAGCCCATTACACTTTAAGTATAAAGACTGTCTTAATCCCTGTAAAATTTAACCTGTAAGATTAGGTGCCACAACCAGTCAGAATGTGCTTTTGACTTTTTTTGTTTGTTTGTTTGTTTTTGTTTTTGTTTTTCGAGACAGGGTTTCTCTGTGTAGCCTTGGCTATCCTGAACTCACTTTGTAGACCAGGCTGGCCTTGAACTCACAGCGATCCACCGGCCTCTGCCTTCCGAGTGCTGGGATTAAAGGCATTTTGACTCTTTTAAAATAATACTTTTATTAATTTGTAAATGAATTTCAAGCATGGATGTAATGTGTTGTGATTATATTTTTACCCCACTCCTTGCTCTAACTCTTCCCAGGTACACATCCCTTTCTGAACCCCTCCAAACTTCATCTCCTTCTACTTTATTTTATGTATCCCACTGATTGCAATTTGTTCTGTCTATATATTCAGGGGTGTTAGGACAACTACTATAGCAACCTGGTTGGGGCCACACCCTTAAAGAAAACTGACTTTCCTTTGCCTGGAATTCATCCACTGTCAACTTTTTCTTAAATAAGTGTAAGATTTCATGAGTCCATATCCTTCCATGCTGGAATATTGACTGAATTTATCTTGTGCATATTTTGGGTAGACAGCCACAACCATATGAATTCATGAGTACAATATTCCTGTCATGTCCTGATACCCTGTTTTGGCCCTCTTCTACTTCTGGCTTTTATGACCTTTCTGCACCTTCCTTCACGGTGAACCCTGAGTCTTGGGAGTGAGTATAAACATAATATGTAAATATTAGATAATTTTTCCACTTATGGTTGAGCATTCCATTGACACTTATTCTCTGAACTCGGACCAGTAGTGAGTTTCTGCATTATACCTCATTCACTGCACAAAGAAACTGCTCTGAGAAGGTCAAGGAGCTACAGTAAATAATGAGTACAGATATAAGAATTTAAAGAGAGGTCTGATGGTATCTATATCTACTTAGTAAAAGAATAACAATGACGTCTTCCATAGACCTATGAACCTTTCTACTATGAGTTCTTGGCAAGAGTTATAGTACAAGGTCTGTGTTTCTTTCTGTGGCGGACACTGAAATGATACTAGAAAGTGGTTGGCCAGCCCTTTCACATTTGTACCACTATTGTACATTGTATGTATGGACATAGTTCACCAAGCCAATTGTTACTGTAGGTCCTACAGTTGAAAGCTGGGTAAGAATGTTGATGACTTTTCCTCATAGCAGTCTGCACAGTACCTTTTGGAGTTATGAAAACCAGCCACCATGGAGGAAAGCTTTCTGATCATATCTAATTTTACTTTTCCAAACCAGGAACCCAAATCTGTGGTGTCTTCAGCAGAGAGGTTATGCAATCAAGCTATAGTCAGTAAGCAAGATTAATAGAAAAAGGTTGTATTAGTTTTGTTGGTCTATGGAACATCTCTGACCACCAGCTGGAGGAAAGATATTCTATACCTGGCACTGGGCTCTTATTTGTCAATCTGTTGTTTCTGGGGAATGTTAAATTCTGTATAGGTGAAGCTCAAGTAAACTATTTTAAATGTTTGTGTGTATAGCTTATAAAAGATTAGATTTCCATGTGGGTTTAAAAATTAGAAGGTAAAACAGAGTGAATTATCATTCTTTATTGCCTGTACGCAAAAGCAGGTGTTAGAGATAAAAGCTCCCTAAGTAAGAGTCTCAAAACAGGGAACCTATGGGTGACTAGAGGCTTTACATTCAACATCTTCGATGTGAGCATGGAACTCGCCATCGGCCACGTGTTGCAGTATCGAAACACGCCCTTGATATCCACCTCCCGCACGGCTGCATGAACTAGGGGTAAATTGGTCATCTCGGAGCCCATTCCAACAATCACCAAGGTGCCCCCAGAGCGAGTGGCATAGATGCCCGTCTGGATGGAGGATTCCGCACCCGTGCACTCAATGGTGACCTCTGGCTTGCTCCCCAGCAGACTTTCTACTTTCTTGGCAATTTCCTGAGGGGTCTCTTTGGCGATCTGGATGGTAAAATCGGCTCCAAGTTCCTTGGCTTTGGAAAACCAGCATTGGACATGTTGTTCAGCTTCTCTACAGGGCCTCATGCTTCAAGGTATGAACCTAAACTCCAGCTCGAAATACTGTTCTTTCTCCAAACTTAGCATTAAACTTGAACTTTAATAAAAATTGCCTGTACTTTTAAAAAAGTACCAGCATTTTTCTTTTTTAAGGAATGCAGATAGTTTATTATTCTAGTAAATCCTGTTGTATTATTGGGTTTGGTTTGTCTGTACTGATCAGGATTGAACCCAAAGCCTTACACGTTAGACAAGTACTCTATCGTTGAAATACAGTCACAGCCCTTAAATTTATATGAAGAGCTTAATCACCTGTTATTTCCCACTAAGTTTGGATTTCTACTTAGAGTTTCTATTGCTGTGATGAAATGCCATGACCAAAAGCAACTTGGAGAGGAGGTTTATTTAAACACACTTCATACCACAGTCTATCACTGAAAGAATTCGAGGCAGGAATTGAAGCAGAGTCCTTACAGAAGTGCTACATAGTCAGCCTACTACCTTATAGCCCCAAGAGCACCAGGCCCCCTGGTGACGCCTGTTGGATGGCTATCACAGACATTATTGTCACCATAAGGCTCTTCTATATAAGATTGGGGTCCAAATCACACCCTTTGTGATCTTAAGCTAATCAAGAATGAGTATACAGTAACTGTGATGTAACCGGGGCTGCATCTATAATCCACCCCGTCAGCTGCAGGTGCAGGACACGTGGAAAAGACTGCTGGAGAAGATCATAGCCAATACCTGAGCTTTCTCAATCTGCTTCATGTAATAAATTGTCACTGGTGTCAGATTAAAAAAAAAAAAAAAAAAAAAAAAAAAAAGAGTCTCAAAACAAGGAGATGGCCATTTCAGGCTCCATATGCCCCACTGCTAGGAATCTTAACTAGCGTAACCCTCATAGATTTCTGGGAGCTTCCATTTTCCTGTGTTTCTAGACCATTCCAGAGATGCCTCCCCAATCCAGTTGTCTCTCCCAGTACTCTCTTTCTCAAGATCTCTTAAGTGGTTGTACAAATTTACACTCTCATCAGAAATGGAGGAATTTTCTCCTTGTTCCACATCCTCACCAGCATGAGATATAACTGTGTCTTTTATATTAGTCACTATGATCGACGTAAGATGGAATCTCAGAGTTGTTTTGATTTGTATTTGAACCAGTTTATAACCAGTGAAGACTTCCAGCTAGGTTATTAGGGTATCAACCAAGTCACAAAAACTTAGATCTACAATTTGTTCTGCCTACAAGATTTGCACAGGTAAATGATAGGACAGAATTAGAGGGAAGAGAAAACTAATGGCTGGCCCAGCTTGAGACCTATGCCCGGAGAACAAGCCCACCCCTGACATTATTAATGATATTCTGTTATACTTGTAGACAGGAGCCTAGCATAACTGTCCTCAGAGAAGCTTCATCTAGAAATGGATGGAAACTGATGGACACACACACACACACACACACACACACACCAAGACAACAACAACAAACCCTACAGGATCAACTAACCTGGGCCCTTAGGGGTTAATAGAGACTGAACTGACAACCAGAGAACATGCATGAGATGGATCTGGCCCTCTGCACATGTGTAACAGTTGAGCAGCTGTGTGCTCATATGGGGCTTTTAAAGAGGGAGCAGGGGTTGTCTCTGACTACATTGCCTGCCTTTGGATCCCTTTCCCCAAACTGTGCTGCTTTGTCTAGCCTCAATCGAAGATGTACCTAGTCTTACTGCAGCTTGTTATGCCAAGCTCTTGGTATCTATGGGAGGCCCCGTCTTTTCTGAGGAGAGGAGGAGGAGGAGTTGATGGGGGGAGAGGAGAGGAGAGAAGAGATAGTGACTCAGAGGAGAGGAGGGAGAGGAATCTGCAATGGGGATGTAAAGTAAGCAAAGAACTTAATTAATAAAAAAAAAAAAAAAGAAGACTTGAAACCACCAAAAATAATCAGAAATTTAAAATGCTACTGTTAGTGATCAGGCATTTCCACAGTCAGCCCCAGGGACTTGGTGACAACAGCATTACCAGCCACCAAAATGCAACACTTTCACTGTCAGCAGCCTGAATGTCCTCTCCCTATACCTGTTTCCTTAACCCTCTCTCTCCTTTCCACTATTCCCCAGTCTCTGGATCTTCTCCTGTAATAAAACCTCCCATCTGAGACCTGCTTTCAGGGTATGACTTTATGGATTCCGTCCTACATCTCTGTTGCCTAAACCACTGCAGCTATTTCCTCGATCTTAAGCTTGCTTGGGTTAAGCTTTCTAAAATCTGGATCCTCTATGAGGTAGGCTTCTGTTTGTTCACTGTTTGTTTTCTTGCTTGTTTGTTTGTGTTGTTGCTGTTTCTAATATAACATGATTCTGTACTTTGTAAAAGCCTTGAAGTTGATCCCTACTGTTCTACTTAATACTCCACCATACTGATTTCTAAGACAAAGTATTAGGCAAAACCAGGAAGTTTTGATATAGACTTCAGAGCTACATCAAAAAAAGACCTCTATGAACAATTCTTTTGATGAGTATCTTTTAACTTTTACTGGAATAGTTTGATAATATTAGATTACCCATATGTATAATTTTTTAGGAAAAATGCATTGTTGTGGTTTACAAACACTAATGTTCAGAAGCTCGTAATGTGAGCTCTTGTACATTCTATTTCTTGTATTAAAAAGTGTATGAAAAAGAACATTGGAGCCTTGAATAAACATATCTGTTTTGTGTTATCAGTCCTTCATCCACCAGGTAAGTGATCAGTAAATCCAATCTTTGTCCTTCCGTTTTTGGTTCATTGTAGCTGCATAAACCTAGCAGGCACCAAGAATACCGTTCACGTTTCAGCTCTCTGAACCTCATATGAACTCAATAAATAATCATTTCCTCCTCCCTCTGCCTCTTTTTGGCTCCCTCAATTCGAGGAAAGGAAATTATAAACATTGTAGGACAAAAAGCTCAGATAGTACGAGAATCAGTTCACAAGCAGATCCCAATAGCCTGCTTCTAGGTTACCAAGCAACCTGAAGCCATCACCTGCTGCTGCCCTGAAGACACACACCAGGTAAAGGCAGCCAGCCCACCAAGTTGCCCTCTCTCTCCTGAACTCTCTCTTACTTTGTTCTCACTCTCTCCCTCTCTCTTTCTGCCTCTCTCCCTCTGACTCAGCCTTTCTACATCTCTGTCTCTCCCTCCCTCCACCTAGATCTCCTACGGTCTATTTCTTTCTCCCTGCACCCCTGCCTTCATACAATAGACCTCTTTGTACCACGGCTGTTCCATAGCATCATTCTCTCTCTCTCTCTCTCTCTCTCTCTCTCTCTCTCTCTCTCTCTCTCTCTCTCTCTCCATATATATATATATATATATATTACACAACATGGACTCCTACAAATAACATTCTTGTTTAGAATTTTAAGGGTCTGAAATTTTATCCTACTTTTAAATTACTATTGTTCCTATGTTGGGTATGTTGGAAGACCCTGCTATTAGAGGCCACAGTGTCCTGTCTTGACAGCTCTCCTTAGCTTGGATAAGAGAGGAGGACTCCATTTCTCAGCGGGGAGCTTCCTTCTCACTGCCTGAACTCATCTGGAGAGTATCTCTGTATCTCTAAGTACAACCCCCACCCCTGAGGGAGATCAATGAGGCCATGGTCAAAATACTGGTGTACCTTTCTTTCTCCTGATAAGAGCCTGCCCGAACAAGTATCTGGAATTTGTGGAATTTAAAGCCCCAGCCAGTAGTATACACCTACCCTGGGAACCCCTTATCCAAGCTGCAAGGACTATTATAATCCTTGTTCACCCTGAATAAAGTTAATCTGTGCCACAAAAATTGCTCCCTGAAATCAGTAATTCTGTCAGTCCCCTCTCTCCTCCTTTTTTCCCTGTGTACTGATGAGGGCTGATGGTCCCTGGGAGAAGAGATGGCCACAGGGTAAACTCAGGAGAGATGGAGTTCCCTATGTTAGGACTATATATTATTCTAATAAATGCCATTAGGTGGAGAATAGTCATTTTGGTACTTCATTCATGAAATCCATTTTTTTATGAGGTGCGATAAAGCATATTAAACAATATGAGCTTGTGTTTCAAGAAACTGTTTCTTATAAAGGTTTATTTATTTTATTTATTGCATTTGAGTGCTTTATCTGCAGAAGAGGGTATCAGATTACATTATAGATGGTTGTGAGCCACCATGTGGTTGCTGGGAATTGAACTCAGGACCTCTGGAAGAGCAGGCGGCGCTCTTAACCACTGAGCCATCTCTCCAGCCCCAAGAAACTCTTTTCCTAGGATTTTCGGTATGTTGCTTTGCCCTTTGCTTCGGGTTACCACTATTGAAGTAGACAGTGAGCACTTTGTTTTTTGTCTGATGTGGGACACTACCTTGGGAGGTAATTTGTTAAGTGAATAGAAATATTTTAAATGTAAATGTTTTAAAATAGTATGTATTATGTTTAATCAACACTTAGTATACTTGTGCAGGTTGCAGTACACATAGTGAATGGTTAGCCACATAAAAGCTTCAAGTTGACTGATAACACCCATGAAAGCTCTGATAAGGGCATCAGTATGCCAATATCTGCTGCTAACTACTACATGGAGACTGCATAGGAAATGATCTGCAGATTGACTCTTTCATCTTAAAAATTCCCTATTCCCTTCTTCAACCAACTCCAGCATTTATTCTATTTAGCTTCTTCAGGTCTGTAGATTATAGTGTGGCTATCCTGTATTATATGGCTAATATCTGCTTATAAGTGAGTATAAACCATATGTGTCTTTCAGGAACCTAACACAGATGTCCTCTGAAAGACTCCACTGAGTGGGGGATGAAAGCAGATGCTTTGATGCACAGCCAAACTGTGGGCATAGCACTGGGACTCAAATGGAATAGTAGGGGGATAGAAGGACTTAGAGGGGACAGGAGCATCACAAAGAGACCAACAAAGCCAGCGAATCTGGACCCAGGGGATCCTTCAGAGACCGATGCACTAACCAAGGACAATGCATGGGAGAAACTAGACACCCTGTTCAAATGTAGCCAATGGAAAGGCTCAGTTTCCATTTGGGTCCCCTAGTAAGGAAAATAAGGCCTATCTCTGACATGGACTCTGCTGCACACTATTTGATCACTTCCCCCTGGCTGTGCAACCTTGCTGGGCCACAGAGGAAGAGAATGCAGGGAGTCTTAATGAGGGGTCAGATGGTAGGGAAAGAGGGCTTCCCTTTTCAGAGGACTAGGGCAGGGGTATAGGGGAGAAGAGAGAGGGAGGGTGGGAAGAGGAAGAGATGAGTGAGGGAGTTACAATTGAGATGTAATGTGAATAAATTATAAAAAGTTAAAATATAAAAAAAAATCCCCTGTTTCACTCAGTAGAACCTCAACCACTTTGAGCCATATGTACATCTGTGGAGAGACCTATGTCCTTCATTGTTCTGTTTAAAGGGCAGTATGTATCTGAAGAGGCCTGTAGTCTTTCTTTGACTTTTGTGTTGCCTCTGTCAATCCTGATTCAACACATAGCTCCTCATTAAACCCATAGCTGGCAATAACAAAGTACTTCTGTGTATGTTAAATTTGAAGAAGCAGATTCACAATATTTAGGAAGAAGCATTTAATGGAGTTGAGAGATAGATATATGTTTACATGGTCCACAGAGAGAAAATTCCTGAGCAAATATCCCCAGTTTAACCTCTTTCCTTCTTCCTTTCTTTTATTTTCTTTTCCTTTTTACTGACAAATATTCAGTCTTCATGAAAAACACTGTTCCTATTTCTGATCTATGGCATTGCAGGGAAAAAATTGATGCCATGTCCTATATATAATGTACACTCCACATTTAATGCTGTGGTCTGAGTGTTTGTCCTCCAGGTGACCCCACTCCTTCCTGCGTTTCAGGAATGATTTTGCACTGCCATAAACTGGGCTTGCCAGCACTCTCCAGAAACCCCATCAGAACAATTAGATACAATTAACACCTAATGATCCTCTGAGATAAAACAACTTCCCTGGAGATTCAGCCTCCTAAACCCAACCTGCTTGAAGGTCCACATTTCTGAGACTCACAACTTTCCCTGGAGATCTGGCCTTCACCCAACCTGCCTGAAGTACTACATTGCTGAGACTCATGACCCCTGTTTATGGTTTTTTTCCTTACTTCTATGTGACCCTCATTCCTAGTTACAGTTTTTCCTTATAAACCCATTAGCCTTGAAGCTCCAGGATCACTCTCCTATCCTGCTCCATCAGGAAGGATTGCGATCCGAAGCTTTGAGCCTGTAATACAGGACCCTGTGTTTGTTGCATCGGTATCGAGTCCTGGTGGTCTTTTTAGGGGGTCTCACGATCTGGGTAATCTTGGCATAACAGTATTTCTACTAACCTTGGAGCAAATTCCAGGGCCCTTTCCTACCTTCCTCTTCTTCTATGTATGTTCTACCCTAACAGTGACCACACCCAATCTTGACAGTTGGTCTCAGATTTACATTAAAAATAATTTGACATTCATTACATTTTGTTACAATTTATCACAATTCATCACAATTTAAAGCAAGGTTTGATACACAGGCCCCATTCATTCATTCATTTATTCATCTAACAAATATTAAATATCAAGTATAGTTCAGGAACTTTTCAGACACCCAAAAATCATTAATGGAGGAAAAGAGGAAAGAATTATTCCTGTGGACATATGATAACCAGGGAAACATCGCTAAATATGTTTCATGTTGAGTTAATGATTTCAGTAGTATATTCATCAGCAGCATTTCCTTATTCCTTCCAAAGTATACAGCCTAACGCTAGAATCTGACTATAAAAATATGATTTCCTTTCTAACATAAATTTCATATTTTCCAAAAGTCTTCAACACCTCATTAGCCAAAGTGATTGATAGTCACAAATTCTAGTACCATAGTCAGACTGGTAGCAGGATGCCAACTTAAGTGTATTAAACCATACCCTATATGTGCTGTAAATAATTTATGCTTACAGAGTACATAACAAGGCCTTCTACATGACTACTTTATTAGTAGCACATTTCTAAACTCTATCCTTATAACACTGCCAGCGTAAGAAAAGGAAGAGTAATTCTGGCATGGGTGCTGTGATTTTGCTCTTGTGTTTTCTTCTGATGTCAAACCTGGAATCAACGTATCACAACACAAACAGCTTCATTCCAGACAAAAATATACCATATCTCCTCTCAATCTGTTTGCACATTTTTTTCTTTTTACATGTTTCAAATTGAATTTAAAACTGACAAGAATATGTTTCTACACTCTGAATGAAAAGCCATCATCTTTATTTGACATGGTTTATAGAATAGTTCTATTTTTGAATTGTCACATCATTTCAACCCTTTTTCTACCTGCATTCAACCATGAGGCAAACATTGAATATAAATATTTTTGTACTTTTTTGAGCATGCCCTTAGGATATATTACAGAAAGGGACACATTATATAAAATGAGATGAATATTTTATGTAGCTTTCAGGAAAGACGACGGAAAAAAATACCAACCTCACCAGCATTGTGAGTTCTCATCTCTTACACAAAACTTATTTCCATAATATCATTTGGCCAATCTTTGCTTATATAGTAGTTGAAAGAGAATCTTATTGCTTTAATTTGCAATGCTGAGATGGACATTTTTGGATGTGTTTTCAACAATTTGCATTATATAATTCTTTGAGATAGTTTCACTTCCTCACTGTATTCGAGGCTTATATGGAACTCACTATGTAGCTCAAGCTGTCCTCAGACACAGGGCAATCTTCCTGGCTCTCAGCTTCTGGAATATTGGTGTTATTAACACAGATGTGACCCACCATGCCTAGATGTATGAGAAATGTGGTAGAATAATCTTTTATTATTATTTATTTATCCTCTCATGTATTTCATCTCAACTGCAGTTCCCCCTCCCTCCTCAACTCTCAGTCCCTCTCAGCTAACTCCTGTCTCTCTGCAATCCATTTCTCCTCTGTTTTCCTTTGGAAGAGGACAGGCTTCCCAGGGATATCAATCAAACATGGCATGGAAGATTGCAATAAGACGAGGCATCTCTGGCTAGATCTGGGTAGGGGTTTGAAGTTTACTGCCTGTATTGTCCTTGGCTGGTGCCTTAGTTTGAGCAGGACCCCTGGGCCCAAATCTGCCTATCATAATGTTCTACTTGTAGGTTTCTAGGATCCTCTGGATCCTTCAACTTTGCCATTCTCTCATGCTTCTCTTATCTAGAGTTCCAATAGGATGTCCTCCCCTCTGTTAGTGAAGACTTTCATGGGACATGCCCCTTGGGATAGTATGCAGATATAAGTGAGTATATACCATTTAACTCTTTCTGCTTCTGGGTTAACTCACTCATTATGGTCATTTCAAGTCAATGGACAGGACATTCTCCACAGTTGAGTGGAGAGTGGGCTGTGACTTTCACACGTACTCTGGTGCCCCATATTTGACCATGTCCCCTGAAAGGAGAGACCTGGTGGCACTCAGAGAAAGGATAGCAGGCTACCAAGAAGAGACTTGATACCCTATGAGCATATACAGGGGGAGGAGGTCCCCCTCAGTCACAGTCATAGGGGAGAGGAGTAAGGGGAAAATGGGAGGGAGGGAGGAATGGGAGGATACAAGGGAGGGGATAACCATTGAGATATAATATGAATAAATTAATAATAATAAAAAAAGACTAGGCACCTCCCTTAATATTAAGACTGGAAGAGGCAACCCAGTAGGATGAAAAAGGTCCCAAAAGCAGGCAAAAGAGCCAGAGACCGACCATGTTCCCACCCTCATACTAACAAGACTAAGATAAACAACTGGAACATGCACACAGAAGGCCTAGGTGAGACACACGCAGGCTCCCTGGTTGGCAGTTTCGTCTCCACGAGCCCCTATAAGCTCAGGTTAGATGATGATTCTGTAAGTTTTCGTGTGGTGTCCTTGATTCCTTTGTTTCCTACCATCTTTCCTCCATGTCTTCTGCAGGATTCCCCCAAGCTCCTCCTAATGTTTGCCTGTGGGTCTCTGCATCTGTTTCCATCCTTGCTGGATGAAGCCTTTCTAACGACTATTGGGCTAGGCATCCATCAATGAGTATAACAGTATTATTAGAAATAACTTCATTTAGCTTTTAATATATTTTGCCAGCTGTTTTAGGTTCTGTCCTGACTCTCTGGGCTATCCAGGCTCTGGGTCCTGGTCCCTTTAGGCAGTGTCAGGGGTGGGCTCCCTCTTGTATCATGTGTCTGAAGCTGGACCAGTCATTGGTTGGCCACAGTTTCTGCATCACCTTTACCCCAGCACATCTTGAAGGCAGGACAAATTGTACAACCAAGGTCTTGTGGCTGGGTTGGTGTCCCAATTCCTCTACTGGACGTCTTGCCTGATTCTAGGAGAAGGCTGTTTCAGGCTTTGTGTCCCCATTACTAAGAGTCTTAACTAAGGTCACCCTGGTAGACTCCTGGGAGTTTCCATTGCGCGAGTTTCTACCTTACCTCTGAAATGATCCCCATTTCCAGTTGTCTCACCCAGAACTCTTTCTCTCTCCATCCGTCTTTCATCTGCTACCTGCTGTTCTGTACCTACCCACCCTCAGTCTCCCTTCAAAGTCTATTCTATTTCCCAAGGAGAGTTACGCATCCCACACCTGCTTGGGTTCTCTTTGTTACTTAGCTCCTCTGGGCGTGCGGTTTGTAGCATGTTTCTCCTTTATTTTATAGCCAGTATCCACTTATAAGTGAGTGCATGTAGAATTTTCAAATGGGCCAGTAAATCTATCTACATCAAGAAGATGATACACCATTTAGTGTCATTTGCTACAATTTTCAAGTATTTATACATTAGTAATAAGGTAAATTCAAGTAACCAAATCTTACTATTTTTATGCTTATTTTTTAGTTCTGTACCAGATATTAATGAAACAAAAATGGAATAAAAGCCTGTGTTTCCCAAAGTTATCAGCACTACAAGTGTATGTATGCTTTGAAATTTAATACTAGAAATATTTCACTTTACACTGTATAATAGCATCCTGGCTTCTAATAACTGTAAAAGGGTAAAACACTTTGACTTGAGTCTGAATGCACTGACTGAGAGCTTTACATTAAGCTCTACCTCGCACATGTCCTGTTCAGTTTCTGTTTGTTCTTTCTTATTACAGGAGAAGAAAGCTGAAAACAATTGTGAAGGAATTAAATTAGCTTCCTGAGGCTTTAAAACACATGTTCTAACACACTCTAGTTCTTTGCCTCAAAAGCTCCCCTCAGGTAGTTAACTTCTCCTCATTGTTGAATTGTTATTTAATTTTATATGTACTTTCAACCTGCTTTTCACTAATATTTCATCAATAAAATTTTCATCCACATTTTTTTAAGAATGACAAAAATTGAATTTTGACAAGTGCATGTCATTGATAGAAAACAAAATTTAGTTCTAAGAACTATTCTACCAGGTGTTAAAATTCAGTAAAACTAATTTATAGAAATTTAAAAAATAGGTCTTAAGGTATTAATGCAATTGATTATTATAATGCATAAGATTATCCCATCCCTTTTAGGGGTTTTAGGGTTGATATTACAAAGTAATGGTCTAAGTTTTTATACTTTATATTCTTTAATTATGTATCATCTATCTATCTGTCTATCTATCTATCATCTATCATTATGAATGATTGATTAAGTCCTGCTGTGTAGCAAAGACTGGCCTCAGACTCTTTGTGTATTCAGGCTAATCATATACCCATGGTCTTCTTGCCGTATCCAAACAACTGCTTAGATTACAAATATGTACCATTGACCCTCACTGTAATTATATGTTATTTTTAATTTTCAGCAGTTGTATTTACTTTCTAAATGTTTTTAGGTTGTGGAAAGTCCTTGATCTCACTGCTGAGATGGTTCTGGTAACACTGCCCTCATGCCCCCTTTGCGTATTACATTACTCTTCTGCTCTCTCTCTCTCTCTCTCTCTCTCTCTGAACTCCTGAGTACTGTTCTGCATGAGGCAGTGAAGGCATCACCATGATCACCTGGAAGCACATTCTTTGTCTCTTGGAAACCCTTCATATAGGTCAGAGAAAAACCTCCCTAAGTACCTACATCATTTGTCATCTCACTCACTAAACCTAGTGCCCTAATCATGACCCCTACCATCTCCTCTCTATCTCTAGCTCCATGTTTATGGGCAGTGGTAGTACAGTAATTTCCTCCAAACTGACCCATTCTACTCTCGATGGAGGGATGTGAGACTGCTAAATACGGTCCAAGTCTGAATTCTCTGGATAGACATTTTGCACTCAGTCTAATTAGATGGAATCCCTTTCTTAGTGGTGTCCTCACTCCACCTGATACAGAAACCCCAGACATTTTAAGGTGTGTCACATAGTACTAAACGAAAAACACAGACCAGGCCCTTTCCTTATAAGAAACTTTAACAAGCACAGGGAATTCCGGATGTATCCACTCCCCTGCCCTCCACCCCTGTGCTGAGATCCTATCCTCCAGCAAATGGCCCTTAACTGCACCTAGGAGCCATCCCCTCACACATAGGATAATTAAATACTGTTTCCTCCTTCTAGCTATAGTGTCACGTGTTACTGAGCCACTGTATGACTGTATGTAGATTATGTATCCTGACATCCATAGCCCTAGGGAACCAGACCCATTCACCTTTAAAACTCCTCCTCACTGTCCAAGGTTTGTAAATAAAGATTGGCTGGTTTGCAGGCGTGTGCTCTCCCATGTGATACTGCTTGTGTTCAGTCACGCTCATGCTCCCTTGCCCGCAATTCCTCTACCATGACCATGTGAGATCCATTTATTCGGATGTGGAGAGTGGGTGGGGAAAACAATGCTGGATGCCCAGTGAGTAGGCAGCAATGGCAGAACTGCCTTTGCAGCAACTGGGGCCTGCTCAACCACTGTGCATAGCTTGGTGCTGACCCCCAGTGAAGCACTTGCCAAGCCTGCATCTCACAGGACCTGCCTTCAGACATCTGCCTGATTCTATTCTTCTGCAGTGCTCTGCATGGTAGATGAACCAGGGAATAGTAACACAGCGGTATTATCACTGGCCTTTGGAAAGCCCAAGTTTCCATTGCATTCTGACACTGACAATTTCTTTGCCTTTTGGCCAGATTAGGCATTTACCTGCTTTCTGTGCCATAGACCTCGGCATAAGGAGCTTGTGGACTTCCGGAATCTCCACTGCCTTACCCAAAACTTCAGTCTTATTCTAAAAAGAGTTAACTGTAACACCCGGTGTAGGAACTCATTTCCCACCTGTCCAGGAGAAGCTGGGAACCCGGTAGCTTTGTTCCTAAGCCACAAACATCACCCCTAAAGTGCTGTAGTGACCTCTGATCGAGAAACAGGACCCCTTATTTCAAGGGCCATTCGTTCTCCTTAGGAAGCCAGCGGGGCTGGGACTGACTAAGCACGCTGCCATTGGATGAGGAACTGCAGAAAGAGGCCCCTTAGGGTTCAAAGAGTAAGCATCTCATTGGTCTCAAGAAGTCCCTTCAACTTTCCAGATTCACAAGGCTCCTCCTTCCTTAAGGATATACAAGCAGTAAGGAATGTTGAAGGGAAGAGACTATGTGACCCATCACAATACCTGCAAGTCAAGCACAGATTTAAGGGACTCAGGCTTTGATCACTTATCACCCATCCAGAGCTGAGCTTTATTGATGCAGTTACTTTTTATCCATTCTCCTGTATGTGACCCCCTCCTCCACACTCCCGTAAATAACCACGAACAAATTGCTAGTTCACCATGTCTGGTCATAACATCATTCTGGTCTATAGTTGGTGGCTTATCTGGAGTGAGCAGATATTGGCTCATGTCTCTCCAGGAACAGTATCACAAAACAGCCACTAGTGTCTATTCCTCAATCCATGAGTGGACGCTCACCCTTGAGTCTATGTTAGTTTCTCTCTGATTGGGATGTTCTCCCCCATATATACTTAGCCTAACCCTTTTGTTTTAATGATGCAACAATTGTGATAGATTAATGGCAATCAAGTGCCCACAAAGGTATTGTATGCTTTTTTAAAAAATCACTTTCAGTCTGATCCAAGCCCCTTCCACCCTCAAGAACCGCCCCCTTACTCTCTCTCCTCAGAGAAGGGAAGACCCTCAAGGGGTACCAAGCCAATCAGACATCTCCAGTTACAGCAGGACTAAGCACCTCCCTTCCCATTGAGGCCAGATAAGGCATCCCAGCTATGAGAAAGGGGTCCAAAGCCAGGCAATAGAGAACATCTACTTCCATTGTCAGGGGACTCACGTGATGTCCTATCTACACATCTGCTGCATGTGTGTTGGGGGTCCAGGTGTAGCCTGTGCTTGCTCTTTAAATGGTGCTTCAGTCTCCGTGGCCCCATGTAGGTCTTCTTGTGGTGTCCTTGACCCCACCAGCTCTGTTAATTGTTCTTCATACTCTTCCATAAGTCTCCCCAGGTTGGCCTATTTTTGGCTCTCTGCATCTGTCTCCATCAGCTGTTGGATAAAGCCTCTCAAAGGACAGTTACGCTAGGCTCCTGTTTGCAGGCGTTGCAGAGAGTCACTAATAGTGACAGGGGATTGCTCCCTGCCATGGGGCGGGCCTCAAGTTGGGCCAGCCTATCTTAACTCAAGAACACCTTTATATGGTAAACAGGATTCTAACAGACGGCAGAGTTAATTAAGTTAAAGCTTTTGCAATGGGGAGAATGTCAGAGACGATCATGGCTTCCCCAATGTTACTGCAGAGGTTCTTGCTAGAGGCAGGCAGGAGGTCATTGAAGGCTATGAGCCAGTGGAAGGGAGAGAATGGAAGATGGAATGTTATTGCCTTTGGAAAGTGGAGGATGGATCTACAAGCAAAGGTAGCCTCTGGAAGGTATAAATAAAAAGGAACCTTAGTCTCTCTTAGAGTTAGCCTATCCATGTTAGGTGTAACTGCCTCCAGAACAAGAAAAAAAAAAAAAAAAAAAAAAAAAAAAAAAAAAAAAAAGAGCTTCCTTTTAAAAACACACTATTTGTAACTATTTTGTATCAATATGATAGGAAGCGCACACTGCCAAGTCCCATTACGGCAAGGGTACATGAAGACATTTCCTCTCCTCTCCATTGGTTTTACAACCCACATAGCCTTTCCATATTACTGAGCCAAGCACACATTCTATAAATGTTTGTGATTTATTGTACATTTCACACTGAAAGCACAGACTTATTTGTCTTTTTCCCGCCCTTTATTCTCATCATTGACACTGAGTGTGGCTGATTAGACATTCACTGAATACTTAATGGATACAATTTTCACACTACTTTTACAGAAGAATATACTACACTCTCAGTGATTCTGTAAACAAAAATAATGTGTGCAAACACGGGGCATTGGTCTCTTGTATTTAAATTGAAGCCTGGCTTTCTTTTGCTACATAGGAACTCATTTTGGCACATGGAGCCCCTAGCAAGGGGAACAGGGATTACCTCTGACATGGACTCTGGTGCCCACGATTTCATCAGTTCCCTTTGGCAGGGTGGCCTTTCAGGGCCACAGAGGAATCAGATTCAGGCTATCCTAATGAGACTTGATACGCTGGCATCAGGTGGTAGGGCGTAGGGCTCTCCCTTTCATAGGACAAGGGGAGGGCAATAGGGAAGGAGATGAAGGGAAGGTGGAAAGCAGGAGGATACTAGCGAGGGGGTAGGTAAACAATCAAGATGTAATGTCAATAAATTATAAAAAATAAAAATAATAATTAAAAAAAAAGAGTCCTGCCACCTCTGTAACTTATAATGCCTGAGTAGTCGTATAAAATATATTCTAGGGCTGGAGAGAGACACACACAGAGAGACAGAGAGAGAACCAAGCTACTAAAGTGCTTACCATGCATGTGTGAGGACGTGAGTTTCATACCCAGAGCCATTGTAGAAAGTCAGGCATGAGGACCATATACTTACAGTCTTGCCTCTCTATAGGCAAGAAAGCAGGGGTTCAGGGCATGCTAGACAGCCAGCCTAGCTGATGAGATGAGTCTCAGTTTTACTGAGAGACCGTGCCTCCAAAGATAAGGTGGAAGCTTCTGAAAAACTACACTAAATATAGAATTTTGTCCTACATATCAATGTGTGCACCTGTGACCTTGCACCTGCACATACCTGAACACACAACAATTCCCCCTGCACATAAATAAAATTAATATGATATATTCTTAAGTCAGCATATCTTTTGGAATATATTCTGTATAGTGATTGTTCTATTAAGTTTCATTTTATCCTTCTGATCTTTGAAGGGTTAAGAGGGAAAAGCCAAACATCTGTAAAAGTTAATCTATTACAGTGACTATCGGTAATCTAATTGAATTCCTCCATGGCCTTTGTGGGCAGTTAGCTAATTTGGAGAATTTCTGTTCAATATAGAGCAGGGGCACAGTATAGGGGATTACACAGTGTGAATCTTGGTGGAATTATTGCAGAAGAAGCCCTGGATAATCAAAAGAAGACCACAGCACATCACTTGAACATTCTACTTAACACATCACCATCAGTCACAAGTGACTGATCTCCCGCCCAAATGATCTTCTTCACTCTTTCTCAGGTAAAAGTAGCTTTATGACGCAATGGACCAAGGTGTACTAAACCGGAACCAAGGGAGGACTGGAGATGTTGAAGTTAGACAAGTAGATGCAAGTTTTAAAACCATGTGAATGAATAGAATAACAGAAAAGAAGTAGTTTATGAAAACAAGCTATAAAAAGAGTAGAAAGATTACAACATGACAAGCCCCTGAAATATGTAAGTGTACCAGGGAAACCCTTTTCAGTGGTGGGAACCAAAAAACTAGACTTTGGGTAAGTGATAAAATACCCTGAAATGCCAGATAATATATATTGAGCTATGTGATTGCTACCAGTTACAGTATTTTTTCCTTTTTAAAATATATTTATTAATTTATTTGTATTACATCTAAATTGTTATCCCATCCCTTGTATCCTCCCATTCCTCCCTCCCTCCCTCCCTCTCTCCCTTCCCTATGACTGTGATTGAGGGGGACCTCCTCCCTCTGTATATGCTCATAGGGTATCAAGTCTCTTCTTGGCATCCTGCTATCCTTCCTCTGCATGCCACCAGGCCTCCCCATCCAGGGAATATGATCAAATATGGGGCACCAGAGTTCCTGTGAAAGTCAGACCCCTCTCTCCACTCAACAATGGAGAAAGTCTTGTCCATTGATAGATCTGGGTGGATCTGGACCCAGGGGTCCTGCTCAAACTATGGTACCAGCCAAGGACAATATGTGCAGTAAACATCGAACCCCTACCCAGTATTTGTTCTTAACCAGCCCATTTTCTATTTCTTTTGTTTTTAATTGATAGGTAGGTTGGTCTAAACACTAATGTGTATATACGAAAAATTTATTAAAACTACACTTCTGTGCTTCTTAGCTGCGGGCTCCTATACTTTTCCTCTAATAGCTATATAACTGCATTGTTCAAAATGTTAATAAACACAATTAATTTACATGAAGTATGCCTAAAGACATAGCGTATAGGTAGACTACATTTGCCAATGTGTCTTGTTATATTGAGGACACCAGCTGGAAACTCAGAATTTTCTCGTTGCAAAGAATGAAGAGAGAGCTCCCCAGAGGAACAGTAGTCAAAGTGGGAGAAGCTTTAAAACACTGATAATAACTGGAAGCCACTGTCATTCCCAGACTCTAAAATGAGTTGTGGCTTATTGGGAGCCATTGCTTGTTAGGAACTGGGCCTTAGGAGAAGCAGAGCACTGCCCATCCTGAAGCCTGGTAGAGAAAGATGATCCAAGTGGGAACCCAATTCCCTTTTCCTTTGCAGTCATCTGTCTTGTCTTCAATTAGACTAAATACATTAAAACAGCCTGTAAGGGACCCCAGGCCACAGAAGCATAAGCCTTGTGGCTACAGGCCAAGTTATAAAAGTCAGTAAATTTATATGAGCTAATGGAGAACATCCAGCCTTTATATCTGTACACTTGTTTTAAAATATTCAGGGAAAGTTGACCCAAAAGTAAGAACGGTTGCTATTCAAATACAGCTCTTGTTAGGAAGGATTTATATTGTAAGAGACCTTGAGAACATAGGAAGAATATTAAGGTGTATTTGTGTTAAGAAAATCCAAGAGCAAACCTCATAATTTTGTATCATTCATAATCATACTGAGACTTAATACTATTTTTAAGGCAGAATACTTTGCTTGACCAGGTCCCTTCAATAGATGATTTTTATTTGTTTGCTTGTCTTGTATTTATTTTCTGGCTAGCATAAAGAGAAAAGTCTCAGTAGGGTTGTGGTGGTTGAGAAGAGCAGACTCATGTTTATTTGCTATCTCAGTAAACTCCTACAGATTTGTTGTATTTTGGCTAAAACACTTCATGTTCTCTAATAAAAACCCAGAGGATGATCTTGACTTAAAAATGATCGAGAGGAGTAAAAGCGTACAATACTGATAGCATGTATATAATTACAGAGCTTCAAAGTTGTAGAGAAGCCCACAAACTGAATGAGCTTCTATGGGTTTTAGAATATTTCACAATTTTGCCATGATATGAAATATCAGTTGATGATGATTTCTGAGGAACTATATTAGCATCATTTCTCAGATTAACATAAATTCATAAGTCTTTGTCATATTTTGACTTCACAAGATGTTTACCTTCTAGGAAAATTTGTCTTAGTGTGGCAAGGTCAGATACTGCAAGAATATATGCTTGTTGAGAATTTTCTGGCCCCAAGATATTTGGTTGAAGGTAGGCAGATAATAAAACACATTAACTGTCTATTGTAAAGTGTTTTCTTAATAACTTTTTTTATTATGAGGCTGCTCATATATAAGTTACAGAGGGGCACTTAATATGTATATATGCCTGAACTATATGCCAATATTTATGCTTAAAGTTTTTACTGCTTGTAGAGTAAAAGAGTGTGACATGTAGGACATGAAAAGATTTGTCATATTACCTCTTCTCATCAATACTGTATAACAAAGTAAATTAGGTAATTAAAAAAATTCATTGGCTTTGCTACTATATAGAGAATATGAAATATAATTTATTTCATTACAAGAATACATTTAATACATTTAAAATATAAACTTACATGTTTTCAACAGTAAAGAATAATGTACAACCATTCTTATTAGTTCTATAAAGTAGTGTTTATCCTTATGCAAGTGAGGTATGAGGAAAATATTTCTTATTGTGTGTACAATAATAATTTAAAGCTATCTCTGAAAAATAAAGGCCATTGAAGCCATCCTGTCCAGTAACTCAGAGGGTGGTATCGCATGGTGGGCCTTGCAATTTTCATTTAATAACCCATGTCTTCTGCATTGTCATTTCCATCCATTCAAGGTAACTCTGTTTGAATTCTCCTCTCTCTTAAGAGATATCTTGAAAATAATTCACAGCAGTTGTAGTTAACTGCAAAGTATAAAGTCACTTAAAAGTCTAGCATGGTTGAGGCAGAAGCTTTTCTTCTTTGGGGTGGGTGAGACCACTAGTAAAATGCACATACTCCAGTGTATGGACCCAAACATTTCAACATATAGACATCACTAATTGAACTACATGAGCCAGTAAAAAGCAAAGAGGACATAAAGTTTGGTGAGCGATAATATTGGAAAGATAAGAAAAGAGGAAATGGGTAGTATCTATAAACACATTTTGTTATGTATATACATATTTGAAATTTTAAAAGAAGAAATTATTTTAAAAACTACAAGTATAAAAATAAAGCTTTATGAGAAGAAATGAAGCTGAGAAAGAAAAAGAGAGGATGATACTAAGTTTGAATATAAACAGATTTATAAACTTTGAATCCACTACATGGTTGGGCATGACTCTCTAATTTTAAATGTGTTTATTCAATGACAAAATATCCATCACCAGATACAGAATTAGTTATAGTGATATCACTAACAAAAGTCAATTTATTTTTTACTTTTGGACTGACGTTAAAGGGAAACACAAAGATAGTTCATGTCTTTCGAGTGAGGGTATCATTGGAAATTCGGGTGTTTGATAGAGTATGTTTAGTGAGCTTGAGCTGATTACTAGATTAAAACTTCTCCTACATCTAAAATGTGGTATTCTACTACATGCCACTGGTATGAACCAATATAATCCTGGTCCCAACGTACAGAGCAATGTCAGTCATTCATTCTCATAAGTGGAAGTTCTTCAGGGTTCTGAGTTACTGGTTGAAGCCTCATACCAAAAAAAAAAAAAAAAAACCCCAACCAAACAAAAAACAAACAAACGAAGAAGAAGAAGAAGAAGAAGAAGAAGAAGAAGAAGAAGAAGAAGAAGAAGAAGAAGAAGAACAAGAACAAGAAGAACAAGAAGAAGAAGAAGAACAAGAAGAGGAAGGGAAAAAAAGATTCTCTTTCCAATGGATCATTGTGGAAGCTAAACATGATTGCAGAGATAAGTGCAAAGACAACTCCTACCAACAAGCCTTTGGTCAGAAACAACTCACAGCTATTACCTTATGTGATATTATCAGAAAGCTGCCAATTTTTAGGTGAATGATAGAGAATCAAACTAATAGGAACATGCACAACCAGGAATTGTTTGCAAGGATTCATAGGGATTATGACCTGATGGGGCAACAGCATCTCATGTCAGAGTACAGTAGGAGGAAATATCATTAAACACATGAAGGGATGCAGAAGTGTTGGAGAAAGTGTTCTAGGCAGCACGAGGGCATCACTGATTCTGGCAAGAAGGAAGAAAAACTGGAAACTTGCTTTTAGTTAATAATTGCAAAAACATCCACCATAATTTAATGCATGATTATGCACTGGCATAAAATTATATGAACCTGATTGCAATTATTCAAGGCATACATAGGTTAACACATGTTTACTTATTATAAAATATTATGTTTAACATATGATTGCATGAATTGTATATAAACAAATAAAACCTCTTTACATAAATAATTTTTACTGTGTCACAGAAATTAGAAAACATCTGTACAAATTCAATTCTAGAAAAATAAATGGATAATTGTTAAGCATACCTTATATAAAAGTATTCTTTTCTTTATTAAGTAAAATAGCTACAATCACATTTAATTATTATTTAATTTTATCAAAGACAGCTTTTATTTTGAACTCCAGCTCTAGCGTCTACCCAGCATACGCCATTGCAGCAGTCTGTAATTTTGTGACAACCCTTAGAACAGGTTGGGTGAATAGTATTCTCCAGTTCCCTTTTTTTTTCTCTCTCTCTAAATGACTGATGTTATGAGCTAGTAAAATGTTAAATATGATTTATCTCCCACAGCCTCTTGATTTTAATAAAATGAACTCATTTCAGTGCAAAAGTGTTAAGAAAAAAATTTATTTTAGACTTTAATTATCTGCTTATTGGCAGTGAAATGCAAGGTTCTTGTTACTTCTCTTTTCAGTGTGCTTCTGATTTTTATTTAGGGAATGGCTGCCTTCATTGACGGCAACAACTCATCTACAGTGTGGCATAGCTGAGATCTTTTCTTAGTTAAGCTTTCTATTGCTGTGAAGAGACACCATGACCATGGCAACTCCTATAAAGGAAAGAATTTAACTGGTGGTGGCTTACACTTCAGAGGCTTAGTCCATTGTCCTCATGGCTGGAAGTATAGCAGTGTGCAGACAGACATGATGCTGGCGCGGTCGCTGAGAGTTCTACATCTGGATTCAGCAGGCAGCAGCAAGAAAAAGAGATGCTTGGGCCTGGCTTGGGCTTCTAAAACCTCGAAGCCCGTCCCTAGTGACACACTTCCTTCAATAAAGCCACACCTACTCCAACAAGGCCACACCTCCCAACTGTGGTGTCCCTCCCTTTGAGCTTATGAGGCTGTTTCCAATTAAACCACAACAGATCTCTCTTTATATTGTTCCTTTGTCACTCAGATAGCCCAGTGTAGAAGCAATGGCTCTTGAACCTTGTCATATTCCACAAACAAAACTCAACTGCAGATAGATCATACAGCTAGGACTAAAAGGCTAAAAATATATACTCACACAACCCTCAAAAGCATACATATATATCTAGAAAATATATTAGTAAACATCATTATCTGAAGCACAGAAAGCAACCTCCAACACAACACCAAATAAGTAGTAATATTTCTGTATTAAAAATTTCTTTTAGAAGAATTCAAAAAGAGGTCACAAAATGTGTAAAAGGCTACACATATAAATAAAAAAAGAGTCAGAATATACAATAATTTCTGCAGTATTATTAAAGAATGTGGTACATAGTTATAAAGAAAGTAAAAGGCCTGTATCTGGTGATTTGCATAGGATACTACACAAAGATG
Source organism: Acomys russatus (assembly GCF_903995435.1). Classification (NCBI taxonomy): domain Eukaryota; kingdom Metazoa; phylum Chordata; class Mammalia; order Rodentia; family Muridae; genus Acomys; species Acomys russatus. Next base: position 18,818,037 of record NC_067152.1, on the reverse strand, counting down.
CAGAAACTGTAAAATGTTCTGATATACTCATTATCTACGAAAAACAAAATTGAGAAGCAATGATAGAATCATCACTTTCAATGGTAGTTGAAGGCAGATTATTATTGTGATGCCACAACACTTAAGGTAAATCACTGTGAATATGAAGGGATGTAAACAAATCAATTCTATTACCTATTTACAAATATGACTATAATAAAAATAAAAGCTAAAGAACCAAGAAATAGCATGGGTATAGACTATATATGACTCATCCTGTTGAAGAGTGAAAATATTTGTTACTAATATTTTAGAATACTGTTTTCTACCATTTATTAAAGCAAGGCTGGACATATATTTTCACACAGGAGAAAGATTATTTTCAAGTATATAACCAAGATATGAATCCATATTCTTATTAGGACACATACAGTGAAACGACAGTCATGTTTGTATTAGCCAAAGACATATCTAATTCAAATAGCTGCTAACAATGGAAAAAGAAATAAGTGCGCTTTTTTCCACTTTTATAATTTATTTTTAATTAATTTATTCAGCTTACAACTCAATTGTTATCCCATCACTTGTATCCTCCCACTTTTCGCTCCTTCCCACTTTCACCCTATTCAGCTCCCCTAGGTCTATGACAGGAGGGGACTTCCTCCCACACTTTATGGTCATAGGCTATCAAGTCTCCTCTTGGTATGCTTAGTCTTTCTTTGAGTGCCACCAGGGCTCCCCACCAAGGGGAGGTCGTCAAATATGGAGCGCCAGAGTTCATGTCAGAGTTAGTCTCTGCTCTCCACCCAACTGTGGAGAATGTCTTGCCCATTGGCTACATCAGAGTAGGGGTTCAATGTTTACTACTTATAATGTCCTTGGTTAGTGTGGGAAATAAGTGCTTTAACAATGAAAAGTGTATACATATTTTCAAATATGTGACTTGTAAAACTAATTATTGGACAGCACGTAATATCAATAAATCTCAAATTACATAATGACTAAATGTAAAAAATTGTATCAGTTTCTTTTTTGCAAGACTCAAATAATAGGAAAACTAACTTGCTATCTTAACTCAGGTATGATATTTTTGAGGAAGATAAGCAATGAGAAAAGGCAGAAAGAGAGAGGGGGGCGGGTGCTAAGGGTCTCCTGTTAGCCCAAGCTTTATTGACACATGCATTTTCACTTGATAGGTATTTCTTGCAATGTTCACTTATGATTCATATACATTCTGAATGTATCACTACTCAATAAAATGTTCATGAACAGAGATCAATATAATGTTGACATTTATGTCTAAAACCTGTTCATTCCTAGGAAAAGGAAGAATAATGACCACGATGGATCAGAAACGCTAAGATGTTCATGATTAACAAAACCAAACTAGATCAGATGTTGGAGGGAAATTAATCAAAGGATATCACATTACGGATGGAATCAGTAAACAGGTAGAGCATAAGAACTCAAGGTCCATATTTAATGAATTAATTTATCAATTATTACATTAAATTTCATATAATAAAGCCTATTTAGAACTGAATTTATCAACACTGATTACATAACATCCTTCTAATGCCAACATACAACATACTTTTTGCATAGTTTCCCACACCCTGCTATGCTACCTTTTTTAGTATTTATCCCTCACATTACATTTCTTTGTTCCACTAATTAGTTTTGTGTGTAGTTTCATGTCATCTGCATGTAGCACACAGATTGTTTTATGTCTACAAGACATCTAGGACCCACAAATGAGAGAAAATCTGTCATTTAACCTTTACTCGATCAGCTTAACTTGCTTAAATGAGTGTCTTCAGGTATGCTCACTTCCCTGAAAAGGAGATAGAGCTTCATCCTTGTTTATGGCTGGAAAAAAAAATACAGTGTATCTAAACCACGTTTCAATAAATACTCATTTGTAATATTTCCGCATTGTGTTCACTTAAATCTGTTGTGAGCGGCACGGCTTGATGACACGGTCGTTCTACTTTCGAGGTCATGAAGAGCGTATTATTTTGAAGTGGCTGGACCAATTCAAATTCCCACCAGTGGCGCTTAAGGGTTCCCTTTGTTTTGATCTTCATGAGCATTTGTAATTTGCTTTCTAAAACACTATTTTGACTCGGCTGAGATGCTGTCTTAGTGTAGTATTAATTGGTGTTTCCCTGATAGTTAGTGATGATCGGCATGCTTTTTTTTTTTTTAAACCCTTACCGGTAATTTCTATTTTATTTTATTTTTTTAAATTTATTCTTGTTACATCTCAATGTTTATCCCATCCCTTGTATCCTCCCATTTTTCCCTCCCTCCCATTTTCCCATTATTCCCCTCCCCTATGACTGTTCCTGAGGGGGATTACCTCTCCCCGTGTACGCTCATAGGGTATCAAGTCTCTTCTTGGTAACCTGCTGTCCTTCCTCTGAGTGCCTCCAGGTTTATATTTCAACAAAGTATCAGCTCACTTCCCTGGCCCATTTAGTGGCTGAGTTTTTGGACATCTCGTTTCTTGCAATTTTCAAATGCAGTCTCGTATATCACCAATGTTAACGTTCCCTGAGATGTAGAGGTAGCAGTTAATACTCCCTGAGTCTATAGACTGTCTCTTCTTTAGGCTTCTTTGCCTCCTTCTGCACACCCTTGCCGTGCATGCTGAGCAGTATTGTGTGTCCTTAAGCTAAGGAGACTGACTAGCGAGGTGAGCAGGAAGGGTATATGCTAACACTCAGACTGTACTGGAACAACTGGAATGTATCAAATCAGGAGTAAAAGCTATCACTGCAATATTTAACATTCCTCCTAAAATCAGCAAAATTAGGAAGGCTTCTATAAGCCAAACAAACAATATGTGTGTATACGCACACACACACACACGCACACACACACACACACACACACACACAGTGTAATTTTAAAGCATTTGTGAACAATGGCAAGGACAAGTTGGCCTAGATTTTATAAGCAAAAGAACTATTACATTTAAAGTAAATGGATTTAACGATTCAAACACAAGGCAGTAGAAAAATCCATAGTTAATACCAGAAAACTTTACTATGTGACTTAAAATTAAAAACAAATAACATATTTCAAAACATGTACATTTTTTGCAATAAGAAAACGCAAGGTGTAATAACATACAAATTTCCTGGCAAGCCCAAGTTTCTCAGCTGAATAATCCAACAAAACAAATAATTAATTAAACAATATTATATGTGGAGTCTGTTCGGAAACCATGCTGTGTGCATCGTCCCATAACTGATGGATTTTTATAAAGGAGGGCCCATGAAAAGGGGCAAGAAATGATCAGCTGCTGAAGAAAACACTGATGGCATCCCACGAAGCTCACGGACAGGCACACTGGATGAAGCTACATGACGATTTCGACGGTAGACAAAAGTAATCCGGGGAGGAAAGTGTATATTTTGGCTTGCAACATGTAACACAATCAGGCATGGGAGTCAAGGGGGAAAACTCAGGGCAGGAACCTGTATGTGAGAACAGAAGCAGAGGCAGTGGGATAGTGCTGCTTACTTGCCTTCTCCTCATGGGCTTCTCAGCCTGCTTCCTAAGTGGACTCAGGACCACCAGCCTGAGGGTGGCACATGAGCTGGGCCCTCCCCTATCAACCTTTAATAGAAAAGAAAATGCACCACAGGGCAGCTAACAGGCCAATCGAATGGGAAGAAGTTTCCTTTTCTCAAATGACTCTTAATGACTCCCAAATGGCTTTACCTAAATGACTCTGGTGTCAAGTTGACAAAAATAGTAGCCAGCACAATAATAATAGAGTTGAGTTAATTAATACCTACTATGAAATGATATCCATGTGTAATGAAAATATTTCAATTTGCCAACAACAACGACCCCAGAATATATACCCTGAAAGAAAGGAAAATAAAACAAACTTTGGTAATAAGGAAAGAAAAACAGAGAAAATAAATTCAAACTCTTCAAAATAATGTAAAAATATTTGCTAAAGTGAGAGCAAAATGCTTTAAAACATTGCTTCATATTATGCGATGCCAGCATTCAATGGGAAAGCAAATTGACATATTCACACATAAAAGACAGAAAAAAATTATACCACAGATACATTTCGGCAAAAATTATTTGAAATGCATTTTAAAGGCCATGATTTTCATAATACAAGAAATATGAGGGTCTTGAATATATTTGTGAGCAACAAAATCAATAGAACATGTTAAGTTTTTATGTTGTTCATGAAAGATGAATATCTCATTATAAAAAATTGGCTATGTAAAGCTATTCAGAGCTTTAATATTTTCAATGGAAACATCAAGTGAACAAAGAAAAAATAAATACAGGCTATTTATAGAAGAAAATACATAGGAGAAAACATAAATATCAGGGGGGAAAGGCTGGGCACAATTTCATTAGTTACAAGGAAAATGCTAATGAAATAATGATTTACTAAATGTTACTTTTCAGTTGAGAATCACATTTGTATGATTGATAATAATGAGGAAAAGATGGGCAGAACTGGGGCTCTTATCTATGGTTGTTAAAAATGAAAGCTGTGATAAGGCAGCAACGCTCATAGTTTTTGGCTACAGGGAAAGAAGGGCCATTTTCCTTGGAGGAGCATTTACTGGTATGTTTTCCATACCACAGTGGATAGCCCTATATTCACGGGCATAGGAATGGCACCAATTTGACTCATTGGTCCAAAAACAATAATGATAAAGACGATAATAATCATTAATATAAAGAACATGAATTTGGGAGGGAGGTGTTTGCAGGGAGATCTGGGAAGATTGCAGGTGCAGAGTGAGGATAGAGATGAGCGAGATGAGTGTATATATGTGTGAAATTGTCAGAGAATAAAAAAATACTATGACAAAATGAAATCTCAAGTATATAGAAGAATACAAAACTGAAAGTATATATCTCCTTCTTACTACTGTCTTTTTAGAATATATTTCCAGAAAAGGGTAAAGATAAAACTTCAGAAATATCAACACCTGTATCATATTGAAGACTTAACAGTGGATGCAACTGGAGTGCTGACCAAAGAATATGTAATAATATTTCTAGAGTATTGAATATTATTTAGCCTTGAAGACATCCCTTGTAGACTTAGATGTTGAGATACACTTAAGCTGAAAATGTACACTTCAGAGCAAATGACGGCAATGATCTAGTTTGTTGAAAACACTGCTTGTATGAAAACATTGCCAAATGAACAAAGGAAAAATAAGGTGATGCGTTTGTTTTATTGTTTTATTTTGGCTTCGGAGACAAAGTTTCTCTGTGTACCCTTGGCTGTCCTGGAACTTACTATGTAGACCAGGCTGCCTTTTTAAAAATAATTTATTTTGTCTTTAAGTTCATTGGTGTTTTGCCGGTATATGTGTGTGTGTGTGTGTGTGTGTGTGTGTGTGTGTATGTGTGTGTGTGTGTGTAGGTGTCTGAAGGCCTAGAATTGGAGTTAGAGACAGTTGTAAGTTGCCATGTGGGTGCTAGGAATTGAACTTTGGACCTCTGGCAGAGCAGTCAGTTCTCTTAACATCTGAGCCATCTCTCCAGCAAGGCTTTTTTCTTTTTTTTCTTTTTTCTTTCTTTCTTTTTTTTTTTTTTTTTTTTTTTGTAATCCTTCATTGTCTGCCCATGCTTTCCTTTTCAATATCCTATATTCTGCAACACTGCTATTTTATCGGTGTTTTCTAAAACATGATGTTTATCTAAAAGTGTACATGAAATGCCCTGCGTAACTGTTGGCTGCAGTTTTCTCATCTGCTCCTTGGAATAAATGCTCCATATAAAAGCAGATGGATGTATCATTCCCACTGCTGTGGCCCTGTAGCAGCTTTTGGAAAATATTAAACACTAAATAAGTATTTGGAAAATGTATGAACGAACGGGTGAATGTAGATTTTTACTTTTCCAATCTATAAACTGAAGACATTTCTGAAATTAGATTCAGGCAATATGAAGAAGCTAAGCAGAAAGCTGCACCATTCATCACCACTATTACTGACTCAGTGATAATATGGCTCTGAATGGCAGAGATGGTCAGAATACGTTATTGACTCTGGCTAGTAAAACTTGTGTTAGGGCAGAGTCCTATAATGCTTATATTAAAATTGCTTTTGTGGCTTACTTTATATCATGGAAACAAATAATGTCCTGCTCTTTCTAAATAAAAATAATAAAGCCCTTATTGCTTGATATTATTAAAAACATACTTATTTTCATGTGAGCAATGTAAGTAAAGATTGGAAAGGCTTCAACTCAAGTAAGGCCACTGCTCCTGCGATGTTATGAACACTGTCTCCATCTGTCCCTCTGTACATTCCTGCAGACACAGCAGTGCATTTTTTAATGGCAGCAAGATAACATTTGTGGTACCTAGATGAAATAGGGATCCTAATACGTGTGACTAATTTACTTCAGCGCATGTATTGAAATGTACTGAAGCCAGATGTTCAAGCTGCCAAGTTGAACAATGAAACTGTCTAGCCTTTGACTTACAATTCTGGGGAAACAAACATGGTTTTTTGCTTTTTGTGTATTTGTAAAAGTGAAGTAAAAGCTTTCAGATCTTCTAATACTGATTTATCCAACTCTTTTTATCAAGGCTGATAGAGAGCTTAAACAAACCATAGAGAGAGATTCACAGATATATTGAAGGTCACTTCTTTCAAAAAATATAAACAAACACAATCGTTCCATGATTATCTTGGCAAAGTAAAGCAAAAGAGTTTAAATCAAGAAGGGTTGTTCAGAAAGATTTAAGGAGATTCAGCTTTGTAGAGTCATATAAAGAATTTCTTTTGTGATAAATAAAAACAAACTTTATTCTGTTGTGTAGGCTTCTACCATATTTAGAAAACTCATTGTCTCTTATATAGAGAAAGTAAGTCAACTGTGGTAGCTGGCAGAAAATAATCCCATATATGTAAACTAATCATATATTTGGTATGAAAGGAAAACCGTACATATTGTTCCACCATTACCATGATAAAGAGAACAGCATGTTCACACGTGTGTGCACACACACACAAACATACATACATACAAGCTCATGAGCACACACCAGTATAACACATTGGTAGCAAAACAAGCAGCACTTTATCCTCATTACTTCTATTTAACAGTAGCTTTAAGACCAGAAGGATGTTTCAGAACACATTAAAGCCTCTGGTAGATTTGAATCTGAAAAAACTTACTTGGATGGCATAATAGGAGCTTTCCACTATTTATATTTGAAAGGTGCATCAGTTCACAACCATCTATTGTTGACAATAACAATTTTTGAATCAGAAGAAGAAGGAGGAGGAGGAGGCAAAGGAGGAGGAAGGAGGAGGAGGAGAGGAACTTATAAGTTATTTTGATGAAAAAAAAAATGACAATATATGAAGCAAAGAGGTAAAGTGTCTAAAGAGTAAGGAGGTGTTCTTTATCCACCATTGAACAGAGTTCAAGACATGATGGATTATAAAATTTCAACAAAACATGACAATATAAAAGACACATAATTTTGTTTCAGTGGTTTAATCCCCCCAAAAATAGAGATTTATAAATTTTCAAACAGAATTCAAAGTAATTATTTTGTGGTAATTATGAGATCTGGAAGAGTACTCTAAAGCACTAACAAACATCCAGCAGAATAGAGAAAACAAAACATGTAAAACTGAAATGTTTAAGAGAAGGCAAAGGGAGGAAAAGAGAGAGGCAGAGTGAGGTACAGGAGAGACAGAGATAGAGGCACAGACTGTGAGAGACAGAAAGAGAAGTAGAGAGAGAAGGAGGAGAGAGAGGAACAGAGAAAGAGAGATGGGCATACAAACAAGGGAAGACACACATAAAGAGAAAATAAAAAAAGGAATAAGCATGCATTCTGCAACTGAAGAATGTACTGAAAGAAAAAATATTATATCTGTGATGTATCATCAAGATAGCCGGGTGGTGGTGGTGCACGCCTTTAATCCCAGCACTTGGAAGGCAGAGGCAGGCGGATCGCTGTGAGTTCGAGGCCAGCCTGGTCTACAAAGTGAGTCTAGGACAGCCAAGGCTACACAGAGAGACCCTGTCTCGAAAAATCAAAAAAACCAAAAAAAACAAAAAAATAAAGAAAGAAAGATAATATGGGGATTTCTCAAGTCTCAGAAAGATGAAAGAGAAAAAAAAATGGCAGAAGTGCATTTAAATAAATATCTTAAAACCGGGTTAAGTTCTGGAAAGGAGATGGGTATTTGGATGGAAGACACTCAAAAATCACCCCCAAAATTTCAATCCAGAGAACTTTATTGAGGCGTGGTATAATTTAATCATTCACGATGAAAGAAAGAAGATTGACTATATGAGGACAGCATTCATTAGTCTATCAAAAGAAACCTCGTACAAGGAAATGTGAGATGATCTATTCCAAGTGTTAAAAATCAGTCCCAGACAGAACAAACAAACAAACAAGCACTAAGAATATTCTCCCAGAAAAGATAACTATAAGAAATTACGGGGGTAGAAAGATCTTCCCAGATAAGTACAGGCTGGGAAGTTTCATCACCTTTAAACCTACTGATTGGAAATGCTAAAGGGAGTGTGTCCTGTGGGGTTGCAAATTTGAGGCTAGCCTTCCAAATAAAGAAAGGGTTTGAGTCAGCTTCAAATAGTTTTCTAAGGTAAATTAGTCATTATTATACACAGGCCTAAATAAGCAATATTATTCTGCTTCCAATAGCATGCTATGGTCAAGGTAATTTGATAACAAGGTACCCTATTATGTAGTGGTATTTAAGCAATGCAAGTCCATAACCACAATCAAGTGAATGAAACAGAGACTCAGGGGGAAAATCATCCTAACATCTCAGAAGGGTCAGAACACTTCTGATAATATTTGAAATCTTTCATGATTATAAACTCTCAGTTGGATATGGAAGAATTTTATCACAGGGGAAAAAACCAGCTATGTATATGATACATCCACAGTCACATAAAGTCAGGCATTTCCTCTAAAATCAGGAACAGCACTGTGTGTCCTGTCCATCTTCAGAAATAATATTAAAATTAGCACTTGAAGTTTTAGTCACAACATTTTAGAAGATAAATAATTCACAAGAGCCCAACAGTGAAGGAGTAATCTAAATAATCCTTATGTGTAGTGGATAAGATTCAACAATGAGAAAATGTTAAACTTGGGCTGGAGAGATTGCTCATTGGATGAGAGCACAGGCTGTTTTTCTAGATGACCCAGCACAGAAATCGTGGCTTACCACTAACTGTGGCTTTAGTTACTGGGTATGCTATGTCTTCTTCTGGCCTCCTTGGGTTCTGCATACATGTTTTCAACAGATATGCATGCAGGCAAAACTCCCATCACATAAACAATAGATACGTAAAGCTTTCTGCACAGAAAAGCCAATGATTAGGAGAAAGAATAACCAACTAACAGAATAAGAGAAAAATATTTCACTGAACATGGAAAGGTCATATAGATGTGGGCATGGCGTTTTCACCGTTACATCTAGTTTCTTTGGCATGATGAGGACTCTGCAGATTCTGAAAAGGGAGACCTGGACATCAACCCAGTCACAAAATTTCTACCTACAAGGTGTACTGGCAAAATTCTGGCACAGAACTTGTGGGGGTGGCCAACCAATGTCTGGTTTAACTTGGTGCCTAATTCACAAGAGGAAGACCATGCCCAACATTGCCTGGAATGTCAGAAACTGGAGACTTGTTATCCCAGAGACATAGAATTGGTGTCTTGTCCAGTTGTTATCAGGGAGGCATCCTCTGATAGCAGATATTGTGCAGAGAGAGTCTAAATTGATGGTCTCCATTGAGTTCCTTTCCTCAGAGCTTTGGGAACCCTGGAACAGGAGTAAAGATTATAAGAGTAAGAGTAGATGGAGGATATGAGAAACATAGCCCACTGAATCAACTAAGCAGGAGTCATGTTGGCTCACAGAGACTGAGGCAGCAAGCATAGGGCCTGTACCAGGTCCTCTATGTATGTATGTGCTACAGCTATTAGCTTGGTGTATTTCTTTGAACTCCCAACAGTAGGAATGGGTGTGTCTATAACTTCTTTGCTTGCTCTTGGGATTGTTTTCTTATTGGGTTGCCTTGTCCAGCCTCCATACAAGGGCTTTTTGCCTGGTCTTATTTTATTTTGGTTTGTTGTGTTGTGTTTGTTTGTTTATTTGGTTGGTTGGTTTTTTTATTTTGTTTTGGTTTTTGTTGTTGTTTTTTTTCTCTTGGAGGCATGCTCCTTTCTGAAGGAAAACTGAGGGGGAATGAATGTGAGGAAAAGGGGAGGTGGAGGTGGAGTTGAGAGGACAGGAGGGAGAGGAAAATGTCATTGGGGTGTATTGTATGAAAGAAGAATGCAGTTTTTGGTGAGAGGGGAGAAAAAGAGGGGGGATCTTTACCAGCTCTTTATCTGACAGAAAATCCATATTAATATTGAGGCACTGTAAAAAGAACACAAAAATGTTACTATCAAAACAGTGATCAATAAAATGTCAAAATGTTTGGAAATATTTTTCAAAAGAAGAGTTACAAATGGTAAAAACATATGAAGATAGTTCTTAATATATTTAAGCATCAGAAAAATAATTATTAAACTCTTCACTTGAATTCTATCTCACCCAAGTTAGGATGGCTAGTAACAGAAAAAGAAAAAAAAATGAATGACAAAAGCTGGTGACAATGCAGACAAAAAGGAATCCTTCTGTAGTATCAGTGGGGAATGAGAATTCTTATAAACACTGCACAAGACACCATGGAAGTTCCTCATAAATGAAAAGCAGACCTACCTGTGATCCAGTTATACCGGAGTATTGAGTTGAGGGATATCAAATCAGCCAACAGAAGAGATAATATCACACCATTGTTTATTGATGAACTACTCACAGGATTCACGATAAGGGATCAATCTTGGTACTTACATACCCTTAAAAGAGAATGAAATTTCCGTTTACTGAAAATCGACAACAGTAGAAGACTTTTAGTTAAGTAATATTAGCTAGTTACAGAAAGGTAAGTATCACTGGGAAGTATAAGACCACTTTAGGTACAAGTAGATGTGGAGGGAGAAAAGAAATAAAATGTAAAGATAAGTGGAGTGTTATAAAACACACTGCATTCAATATGAATATGATAGGAGGCCTCAGGCACCGAGTTTGCTTCACGTTGGCCATCTATTTCTGGCCATGGTGCTTGGCCAAACTCAATCACAGGGGTTTACACATATAAGTCAAGGACTCTACCACTGAGCCACATCCCCAGGCTCATTTTAATGCTAATCAATAAATCATTGCATATAAAACGTTCCTTTATTCTATGATGTTTTATTTCATTTAAGGTGGTCTTATATATTCCAGTTTTGCATCAAAGTCACTATGCAGCCCAGGATGACCTTGAAATAAGAATCTTTTCTTTAGCATCTCAAGCACTGAGAGGACAGGGCTACACCCTGAAGCCTGATGAGTTTTTATATTTTGAGTTGTCACATATTTCCCCAAGCAATCTAAAAGTTTTGAAATTCCAAAAAAAAATCAATATTTATTCTTACTGCCCATATGTTACCTGGTAGCCTTCTATTCTGCTTAATGTTGTCTTATTCCTCTTTTCCCTCCTATTTCTCTCTTAACTTCAGGTTACAATTTCATTTTTCCTATATTGATTTTTATTACCCACTTGAAGATTACTACCCATCACTCAAACATCAGTGCAATATCTTGGAGACATCTGTGAGGTTAGCTCAGAATGTAAAGTGGAATCTCTGGGTTGCAGCTCCAGTATTGCCAGCGAAACCAGGGCTTGATCCTATAGAGAGGCTGCCTCAGTGGGGCCAGCATTCCTGAAAGTGTTGAGAAATAAATACAACATTTGTGATCCAATGTAGGCTTTTCCATAGGCTTTTCAGGTGACTCATTTACACATATGTTAGAGAAACTCTAGACTAGGTTTATAATTGTTTCTTTCTTTTTCTTTGTTTCTTTCTTTCTTTTCTTTTTTTTTTTTTTTGGTTTTTTATTTTTTATTTTGTTTATTTATTTATTTATTTATTTATTTTTGTTGTTGTTGCTGTTCTTTCTTGTGCTATGTGGCCAACAGAAGTATTTTAAGTTCATCAGAACCACTCAAGGCCTAAGAATTTGGAGGAGCTGTGATCTCAAACATTACCAGCTGTTTTAAAGAAGTGATCAAAATCTCAAGAGGGCCTCTCATCAGCCACCAAAAAGGCCTCCTTCTCAGTACTAGTTCCACTCTCTTCTGCATTACTGGCAAAAGTGGTTTTCCTTCAAGTACAGTATTTGATAAATAGCATGGGATGAGTGCTTATCTGTTTCCTTCTGTAGTACCACTGTTAGGGAGAAGCCCGTGTTGTCTGAAATATCTCTAATACCGAATATTCAATTCACAGATGTTTATAAAGTTTGCAGCTTTTTAGCTGAAAAACATGATTTAGACCCAGACATACATTTTTCTTTCTCAGATCAGTAATAAATCATTGTTTTAAAAACAGTACTTGAGTCTTAAAAATTCACATTAAAACAAGTCAGCACCTGGGTGAGGTCAGAGTGGGAAGACCTTTCCTAAACTCAGGAAGGTTGATTGATGGAAGGAGGTTGACCCTAGCTCTTGCCAAATTTGACAGCATTTTTCCTCTTAAAATAATAGATATTGAGTTGAAATTGACTGTACTGGTGAAGCACTGATCTTCTTAAAGGTGAAAATGAATGTGGCCTTTCAAATTTACTAAATATGAAAAGAGTGTTTGCTATAGAATTTTAACCCAATGTTATCTATAATACAAATGTTGTGCAAATTATAGGTATTTTACAGTTTTCAGTCCTCTGCAACCTGCATATTTTAAACTATCTACTCATTACCACACCCATGTTTTTTTCTCTCCTGATCTAGAGACAAATGCAGAAGCGATATTAAAACTGTATCAGTAATTAGCACAAGATATTCAATACCAACTAAACTATTCTCACTAAGAATCTTTGATATTTTTTTTTTTTACAATAGTTGACTCACCTGAGATGGAAGAGATCTAACAGTTTTCTTACATTTGAAATGCTAGTGTATATGCGGAGAAAGAGTCTTCATTAGTCCTCTATATGTATTTGAGGAAAATCAGAAATTGGATTTTAAAAGGCACAAAATGTTACCAATTCTAAATTCGTATGTCCCTCTTTGCGACATAACTGTGCTTCTAAATACAAATAAAATAGACCAAGATCCCCAAGTTGTATCAGTTACAAAGAATTTAAAACTTTGGTAATATTTAGTTTGGAATTTAGAGAGGACAAAAATTATTCATAAGAATTTAGAAAACTGAGGGGGGGGAGGATGGGAGGGAGGAAGGGGTGGGGGATGCAGGGGATGGGATAGCAACGAGATGTGGCATGAATAAATTAATAAAATATATAGTGGAGAGTGGGATATAACTTTCTCACGCACTCTGGTGCCTCACATTTGACCATGTCCCCTGAAGGGGGAGACCTGGTGGCACTCAGAGGAAGGACAACAGGTAGCCAAGAAGAGACTTGATACCCTATGTAAACACAGGGGGACCAACAGTTCAATGCAAACATACTAGAAGACAAATACATGGATAAACACAATTATCTTAGCTGCACTTCGTATCAATGGGTTAGTTCTGAATAAAACGAAAGGACGTTCGCAGTACCTGAAGAAATAGTTAAAAAGACAGAATTGTTGTGAGCATTCACTGAAGGAAAATTAACACTGTCTATTGATAATTATGTGGGTTTGTTTTGTTTTGTTTTGTTTTGTTTTGTGGTAAGGTACTGGTTTTAGCAGAGGTCTCCAATTTCAATTGTTACAGTTACTAGGTGTTTTAAACATTAATACCCATACTGAAACTTAAACCAACTAAATAAAAATCTCCAGGGGTGCAGTATTACACACACACACACACACACACACACACACACACACACACACACACACACACACATATATATTTCAGGTGACGCCAATACTCAGGTCTGGTTCAATTGCAGATGATTCTTAATACAACAATGGCTGCTAGCCTTATCACCCCCAAACTATCAGCAATACTGAAAAACAACAGCTCTCTTTCTACGTTATAATAGCCTGTCTGATAAATGAGATTACAAAGAGTATTTTCACAGTGAGATGCAGGTAAACAAAACAACTTGTTCTTATAATAAAAAGGTTAATTGAACAAATCAGAGTCTACAACAATGATCATGGAGAACACACTCTAAATCGCTTGCTCTATAATTGCTCCCTATTTACTGTAACCACATGCGATGAGGCCACCAAGCTGTAAATCCAGACCATAGTGTTTAAACTGCTACCAATCTGTGCTTCTCCCTCTCCTATTTGTTCACTGTTTGCCCTCTATATGGATAAGTTCTTCTAAGTAAAAAAAAAAGAAAAAAAAAAAGCTGAATTGACAACCAAATTAACTAATTAGAAAGTCCAACATGTAGAATATATACATGGGAATTGCCCATAAGATAGATAAGTTTTTGCATTTTTTAAATACATAATTTCACATTTCTATGGAAACATAAAATGGCTTAGGTTCAGCTTAAACGTGAATTCTATTGCATTATATTTTACCAGAAATATTACCTTACATACTATCTCCACCCCCTCTCTCTCATGTATCTGTTTATATACCTATCATCTATCTGTCTATCTACCGTTATAAATCACCTGCTTATAAATCTACCTACCTATCTATCATTTATCTATATATCTACCCAAAGAAACACTAAAAATTTAGGAAGCTACTTTAGCCATAAAGCATTTTAAACTTACTATAGCTAAGTACCAGGGGACTCTTGGAATCTACAGAAGAAATATTTCCCAAGCAAGGCAAGGACCATTTGGCAAACACTCCAGGAGTATTCCCAGATGTCCCTTTGATGGCTCCATTACTCACCTACATTTTCTATTCATCTTCTCTGGGTGGCGTGATTGATATGCTACTGCTTTACTAATGGTAACCTTCTGATCTAATCTAATCTTGCTTTTATTTTCTTCTCCAAGCAGCGTTGCTATCTGCATTCAAATCATTTATTTCATCTCGACATGTATTACTGGAGAAGTTTCTTCTATGATTTACCACATTGGCTTAACAACGTTTTGCAAAGATATATGCAAAAGGTAGTTAAACATGTAGGGAACCAGAGAAGTTTAATATTACTTTAAAAAAAAACAGCATCATTTTCAAAATTACATTCTATAGCATTGCAGATTCAAATTTGTGGTGCTGTGATATACAACGCTGCACAATATTTTAAACATTTGGCAAATTCATAAGAGTATATTAAAACTAAAGCTCAATAATTAAGCAATATATGATCCCTAAAACACTTCACATATTTATAATTTATTATCTATCTATCTATCTATCTACCTATAATCTATGTATCTATCTCAAAGATATATATCTGGCATTTTACTTTACATCTTTACCTTATACCTAGTATGTTAAAAATTGTCTGGATGTTGGCTTTACTACATTGGCATTAACAATGACCCAAGCTGAAGGGCACGCCTGTGAGTGATTTTCTTAATCAGGGTATTGGAATATTTGAATCAGGAAGACCTATCCTAAATTGGAGCCACAACTTCTGGTGGCCACACAGACAAAATAACATGGAAAAAAGATGTTGAGGCATGGTCTGGTGCTTTGTATTGCATTGTTATTTGCTTGTCCCCAGCTCCCAGATCTTTTACTGTTCTATGAGCAAAACCTTACATATACTAAGTGATGCTGTGTAACCTTGCCTCCAAACTATCCCTGATTGGCCCACAAGTGCCTACACCTGGGCAGGACAAAAGGCAGGCATGCAGAGCTAAGGTTCAAGGGCTGGGGAGAGCAGAGGATCATGGGAGATGGGAGGAAAGACAGGAGAAGAAGAAAGCAGGTTGCTGTGGATTAGTATGAACAAGAAGCACGTGGCCAGGAGGAGCTTGCTCGGAGGATTGATGCGGTGGAGAGGGGCAGCCCAGATGAAGAGAATGCAAGTATTTATGAGAACTTAGGATAGGATGTATGGCTGGGAGATAAGCTCTGCCTATACCCAGTGTTCAATGAATATTAAAACTCTAACAGGTGTCTGGGTCTTTTCTTTCTATAATAGCGGGTTAAATAATTAACCACGGTAATAGTTATATGTATTAATAGTAAATATTGAGAGCATGTTTCTACAAACAGAAACATCTTCTTTTGTCACTTGCTTTCATTCTCACTTGACAATTATGTCTATTCTGTTCCTGAATTCAGCCATAAATCCGATTTCTTCAGCATCCAGTGTAACTGGAAAACCAACAGCTCTCGATGGGCCTCCCAGGCCTGCAGCACCAGACTGGGACGCCTGAGACATCCAGCCTATTGTGCAGTAAATGACTACTGGTGTCAGCCTTTACAGTATCAGCCAGCCATTGCCAGCCTAGACAGCAGCATTCTGTGAGCCAGTCTTTTAAAACTATCACCTCATAATTGACATATATTTATTATTTCTAGTCTGTTCCTTTAGCGAATCCTGACTAATACAGTCACACATAAAATTTTATGTACCTTTGAAGTATGTGAAAAGACCCATAAAACAACTTTACCAGTGAGGACTGGAGGAGTCTCTGAGTGTGTCAAGTCCTGAGTGGATGCCTATGATTGACATGGTCTGGCAATGACAAAGACCTGTGGGAAAATGACAAAGCCTTAACCCTGGGGTGAGGCCCAGAAGAAAATGGGAAAGCCTTCCGTGGATGTCCAAGGGTGAGTATTAACAGCGTGAGCAGATCTCCACCATAGCATCATCCCTAAGCTATTTCCTGTCTGAAGACTGCTCCCCTACCGAGACGAGGCAAACCTGTCCCCTTGAACCAGATGCATACCATAAACTCTGCCTGTTTGTTTATCTGTTTGTAACAAGTTTGCTTTGTATTTGATTTTCTGTAATAACCCAGGTTCTGTATTTAATTCTTTGTAATGAACATGCTGAGTTTCTGGAGTGCTGAGGTTTTTCCATCCAAGAGACAGACAATCCAGGCAACCTCAGCTTTCGGTCTTTGTGTGGAGCTTTCACTTCCTCACCACCACAGTCAGGTCTTTCCTGGACCCATGCAAGAATGTGACTCTTCATTGTGTAATTGAAAATAAGGAAACCGGGATACAGGGAAGTTACAAAATATGTCCTATTTTGAAGAAGTGGGTGAAATTAAAGCACGTTCAACTAAAAATGATTTATTCATTTCAAATTAAATAATTTCATTTAAAATTACTGATTAACAGGTTGCTCTGAAATAGTTAGCAGAGGTACTACTAATGTAGCAATCATGTCAGTGTTCTGTTCCTACCCTCCCCACAAAAATAGTTATAATAGTTTTTTCCCAATATATCCTTGGATAAATCGTATTTTGCTATAACTATTGTTTCCTGAATTATTTAATTTGTCTTGGACAAATGTCCCCATGTTAAGGGACTCTTCATTTGATAATGAACTTTGTAACTGAACAAATAAAAACAACATATTAAAGATAAGTATCATTTGAAATGACATGTGTTTGTGTGTGTGTATGTGTGTGTGTGTGTAACTGCTTCTCAGTGAAATATTATTTACTTGAAGTAATTTGATTGTTATGAATTATTCATTAAATTTGGTTTATGTACCCTCTGTAGTGTTGAAAATGCAGAGTTGACTATTGTGCATACTCAAATTTCCCACAAAAATTGAGGTGACAGCACATGCTGGTGGGGATGTGGAGAAAGGGGAACACTCTTCCATTGCTGATGGGAGTGCAAACTTATACAACCAGTTTGGAAATCAATCTGGCACTTTCTCAAGAAATTGGGAATAGTGCTATGACAACACTAAGCTATTCCACTCCTGGGCTCTACCATACAATAAGGACATTTGCTCAACTATGTTCATAGCAGTTTTATTTGTAATACCCAGCATGTGGAAACAACCAAACATGTTCCTCCACCGAAGAATGGATAAAGAAACTGGTACATTTACACAACGGAATACTACTCAGATATTATAAACAAGGAAATCTTGACATTTTTCAAGCAAATGGATGGAACTAGAAAAGATCATCCTGAGTGAGGTAACCCAGAGCCAGAAAGACACACATGGTATATACTCACTTATAGGTGGACATTAGCCCAACATAGATGTCCTCTGAGAGACTCAACACAGTGGGGGATTGGGACAGATGCTGGGATTCGCTGCTGGGCTTCAGGTGGAGCACTGAGAGTGGTATGGAAGAATGAGGTAATGAAAGGGCCCAGAGGTTTCAGGAGCCCCACAGGGGGACCATCAAGGCTGGGGGATCTGGACCTGGGGTGTCTAAACAAACTGTTGCACCAACCAAAGACAATGTATGCAGTGAACTAGAACTCCTGTTCAGATGTAGCCAATGGACAGCTCATTCTCCATGTTTGTGGGGAGAGCAGAGACTGACATGAACTCAGGTGCCCCAGATTTGATCTGAGGAGGCCCAGAGGGCACACAGAGGATAGGGAGGCAGTTATCCAGATAAGACCTGGCAGGCTGTGGTCATAGAGTGGGAGAGGAGGTCCCCTTCTGTCAGAGGTCTGGAGGAGGGAAATAGTGCAGAAGAGGGAAGTAGGGTGGAATAGGAAGATACAAGCAAAGAAAGAACGATCAGAAAGTAATCTGAATAAATTGTAATAAATTTTAAAAAATTAAAAATAAATAAACACCATGACCAAAGCACAAAGCAAAAACAAAACAAACACCCAAGCCCCCCCCCAAAAAAACCCCAAAACCAAACCAAAGCAAAACAAAAATGAAAATTAATGTTTAAGACGCATAAGAATTACCGCTATAACTTATCTTCTGCATTCATAAAGTAGATGTGTATTGGTCAGTGCAACCTCTTTCTAGTGAAAGTCTAGATATAGTTTCATGGCTGTGAATAATATCCAAGTATTAGATTAATAGGTGTCAGTACTTTGGTAATAATTACAAAAGCCTAAAGATCTGGCTGAGGACTTTTCTATATGTAAGATATTATTCTATCTAGAGAAAGGAAACATCTGTGAGGTAAATCATCAGGGTTTTTGGTTTTTTTGTTTTTTGTTGTTGACTAATTCTTTAGTGTTATTCACACACACAAAATAGGGCACAGATGGTAAGAAGAAACTGGTACAAACAATGGAACCAGAACATTCAGGAACTAGATTGAGAATGAAATTCAGGAGGATTAAAGTAGAAGAGAGTGAAAGAAGCCTTATGAACCGAAGTAACATCTTGAGATAGTTCTCAAATGTCCTCCGCTCTTGGCTTTAAAACACTTTACAGTTTTCACATCATTGTTGTAGTTTTATTGGCCATAATTTTTCTTTGTAATGTCAGGACTGTATTTCTTTGCAGTGATGACCATATGCCTGTAAAGGTTGCTGTCTTTAGATTTGCTTTCTCTGATTACAACAGAGAAAGGGGCTATAACTGCAAAATCAGGTCTTCAAGTCTCGTTATAGATCCTGGGATTTGCCAATAGGATAAACTGTCTCTATCTCTTTCTCTCTGTCTGTCTGTCTGTCTGTCTGTCTGTCTGTCTCTCTCTCTCTCTCTCTCTCTCTCTCTCTCTCTCTCTCTCTCTCTCTCTCTCTCTCTCTCTCTCTCTCTGTGTGTGTGTGTGTGTGTGTGTGTGCGTGCGTGCAGCTGAGCTATCACACTGAGACAATTCTAGAATGGCATTGGAATAGATAAGATGGCAGTGCTCAGAACTAATGCACATGTGTGTGACAGGATGAGATGTACTAAACAAGACAACACAAGTCACAAGCTCTGTCCATCTAGGCATGTTGACATTCTCTTCTTTTAATATAGAATTATGATTTAAGTATGCAAAAAATCTTTGAATTGTTTCCTTCCAAGAACCTTTTCTGAAGCAATGTTTCAAATATTCTCTAGTAAAAAAAAAGAAACTAAAAAACAGCAACCAACCTTAAAATATGGTTGGAGGTCAGGGACACAATAAAATATTAAAAAAAAAAAATCAATAAGACACTTTTGAATATTAGGATATTCAGCTAGGTTCCAGATCCATCCTAAAGCTTGCCAGGTGTGCTGGCGCTTATCTGTCATCTCAAGAATCTGATGGTTGAAGGATAAAGATTCAGGAGTTCCAGGCCAACCTGGGCTACATGGCAGCACAATTCAATCTCAAAACCAAACCAAACCAAACCAAACCTATAATATCTTCGAGAAAACTGTGGAAGCAGTAAGGATGTAAAAGCAATGTAGGAGATGACACATCAGCGGTCCACATTCAAACTTCCTCTGTGTAAGGACTCCATGGGCAGGGAGAGTTCGCTAGCATGCTGTGTGGCTCACTTTTGTCACCATCAAAGTGAGAATAACACAAGATGTACAAAGAGAAGGTCAATTTGTGTGAAAATGATTTCCACAGAGTTTAACTAGCTAGAAATAAATATGAGTATTTATGGACAAAACAAAATGAAGATGACAATTATTCTCTAAATCCCTTTGTGGATTTACTTACAGAGCTGATCTTGGGTGCTGAAAACAAGCATAAAACAAGAGAAGGACATGAAAATAGCTGAGAGGAAAGACTGAGTGTGTCTAGGGATGAGAAGAGAGAAATCTAAGAGCGCTCTATTATTCTACATGCACACACACACACACACACACACACACATACACACACACACACAATGTGTATTTATGTGTTTTAGTTGTAGGGCTGAGAACCGAATGTAGGGCCTCAACTGTGCTAAGTCTGTACCTCTGAGCTATATTTCTAGCTCTGATTCCATACTTTAAAATGTACTTTTCATTTTAACATTGTAATTATGTAATTATTCTTTCCTCTTTCTTCCCCTGACATCATCTCTTTTAATGCACTCTCACTTGCTGTTGCCTTCAAATTCATGACCTCTTTTTTGTTATTAAAATATGTATTTATGTATGTATATATCATATATATTCTTAAATATAGCATTTTAGTCCACATAATAGTACTTGTATGTATATATTTTCAGAGCTGAATATTTGGTATTAGATAACCAAAGGCGATAGTCTACCTGGGGAAGGTGATTTTTCTGCTCTCAACATTTCTCAGTTGCCTGAAATTCCTTGTGTTTTTCCTCTCCCACATTAGCATATGTATTGGTGTCATCCTTGTTCAGGTCATGTGTAGGCAGCTGTGTTGGTGCGACTTCATTAATGTAGTTTCTGTCATTTCTAGGAGACATAATCTCACAGCAAATCGTATTTTTTGTTTTATTTATATATGTATTTATTTTCACATATACATTTATATTATTACACATAAGTAAAATAAACTACATACAGCAAGAAGAACCAGGAATTTTATAAACAATCAGGAATTTTATTAAGGTTACATTCATGGTGTTCTGGCTAATTGTATTTGGCACCTTTGCAGAAAACATCTTTCCTGTCCATGACTCTGAAACTCCAAATGTAAATCAATATCTATCATATCTCATCTTTATCAACTTAAAACATCTATTTAGACATAAAACATCCCTTAAACAACTAAGCTTAATTAAAAAGATGAAACTATCTGGTCTTCAACCTCATTAGAGATTTGAGAAGGAATAAAACTTAATTACCTGAGTAAACCAAAAGTACAGGTTGGCAGCTTCCAAAATGAAAAAATGACAGAGACAGTTCATTGCCTGAGCGGTCACCTGAAACTCTCTATAATGCTGGAGCATCATCTCCAGCCTCCTGTCCCAGTCTAACTGACAGATGTGATGTGAGGCATGGACCATGAGGATGCAGGCAGAGGCAACAGCCAAGCTCTGCCAAGACAAGGTGAGCAAGCAAATCATATTTTAAAGAATGTTAATAGAATTAGTTACTTTGAAAAGAAAAAGACACTACCTTTTTTTCTTAACAGATTTTAGAGAGGTCCATCACATTCACATCTTAATGCTTTAAGTAAATAATAAAAATCATTTGTATAGAAAATGTAAACTATTCCTCTGAAGCCATGTTACACTTGAGAATCTTACATTGGTTAATGAGTCCATGCCATTGAATATATATATATATATATATATAAAAATTTAAAGCCCAGAGACCTTCTGTTTCATTACCTTTTGTTATCCTGGTTGATGGGGCTTTTTTATATATTTTTTTATTAATTTATTCATATTACATCTCGATTGTTAGCCCTTCCCCTCTTTCCTCCCATTCTTCCCTCCCTCCCATTTCTCCCCTTCTCCCCTCCCCTAGGTCTGTGACTGAGGGAGACCTCCTCCCCCTATATATGGTCTCAGAATATCAAGTCTCTTCTTGGTAACTAGCCATCCTTCCTCTGAGTGCCACCAGGTCTAGAGGAAATAGTAGGACCCACAGGGTCCTGGAAACCTACAAGAAGAACTTTATGACAGGCAGATCTGGATCCTGGGGTCCTCCTCAAACTAAGGCACCAGCCAAGGAGAATATAGGCAGTAAGCTTCGAACCCCTACCAAGACCTAGCCGACGAACATGACACTCTCCACCATTGAGTGGAGAGTGAGATGTGACTCTCACACAAACTCTGGTGCCCCTTTTCTGACCATGTCCCCCAGGGCTTTTTTTTTAAAGACCACAAAAGCGAAATGGAGGCTAGAAGGTGCAGAAATTGATGGGGTTGACAATCAGCCTAATTTGGGAAATTTTAAAGTCCAGTTTGAAGGTCTGCGAACCAGTGTTTCACCACCTGCAAGCTCTAGTGTGAACCAATTAATAAACACAGCAATGGGGCAGGGCTCTCCATAGCTGTGTGCATTTCCTGTGCTAGGATTCCCTGTGAGAAAGCACTGTGAGTTTCAGTGTTTAATTAGTGTCTGTATACACCTAATCCTTTGGGGAAGTCTCATACATAGTAGAAACCCAACATTCTTTAATTGAACTGTGCTAAGTAAATATATCAAATTCACTCCATAATCATTCCAAAACCTTGGTGTATGTTTGACTGCCCCTTCAAAGGGAGATTTACACCCATCACTGTCTAGGAATCTCTCTTTCAATAGCATTAAAAAAATAAAAACTTTAAAATTTATTTTTAGTCTGGATGATGTATGTATGAGCTTGGGCTACCATGTATACTGGTAAAAATGTGAATGTGAGAGAGCAATCTCTGGGAGTCACTTTTCTCCTTATAGTGTAAGTTTTGGGTATTAAACACAGGTCAACAGCTTGCAGAACAAGGCAACTACTCTTACCCACTGGCCTAATTTCTATTATCCGAATTCCCTTTGACTGCACCTTTTAAAATTTATTTTACCTTCCTGATCAGTTTTCACTGATTGAATAAGATTTTTTTAAATTAATTTATTCTTGTTACATCTCAATGTTTATCCCATCCCTTGTATCCTCGCATTCGCTCCCCCCCCCCCATTTTCCCATTATTCCCCTCCCCTATGACTGTTCCTGAGGGGGATTACCTCCCCCTGTATATGCTCATAGGGTATCAAGTCTCTTCTTGGCAACCTGCTGTCCTTCCTCTGAGTGCCACCAGGTCTCCCCCTCCAGGGAACATGGTCAAATGTGAGGCACCAGAGTATGTGAGGAAGTCATATCCCACTCTCCACTCAACTGTGGAGAATGTTCTGACCATTGCCTAGATCTGGGTAGGGGTTTAAAGTTTACCACCTGTATTGTCCTTGGCTGGTGCCTTAGTTTGAGCTGGACTCCTGGGCCCAAATCTGCCTATCATAATGTTCTACTTGTAGGTTTCTAGGACCCTCTGGATCCTTCTACTTTGCTATTCTCCCATGCTTCTCTCATCTAGAGTCCCAATAGGATGTCCTCCCCTCTGTCCCAGTTTCCTGGTAAGTGAAGGCTTTCGTGGGACATGTCCCTTGGGTTAGTATGCAGATATAAGTGAGTATATACCATTTGATTCTTTCTGCTTCTGGGTTAACTCACTCATTATGATCATTTCTAGCTCAATCCATTTATCCACAAATTTCGGGAATTCCTTGTTTTTAATAGCTGAGTAGTGTTCCATAGTGTATATGTACCACAGTTTCTTTATCCATTCTTCTACTGAGGGACACTTAGGCTGTTTCCATGTTCTGGCTATTATGAATAAGGCTGATATTAACATGGTTGAGCAAATTTTCTTGTTGTGTGCTGGAGCATCTTCTGGGTATATTCCAAGGAGTGGAATAGCTGGGTCTTGAGGAAGCCCTATTCCCAGTTTTCTGAGATAGCACCAGATAGATTTCCAAAGTGGCTGTACTAGTTTGCATTCCCACCAGCAGATTTTGAGAATTCCCATGCTAATATTTCCATGGTCTCTGGCATTCTGGCACTTAGTTCTTGGGGTCAATGTCTGGCTTCCAGGTCATTTGCATCTATCTCTCCAGTATGCCGGAACGTCCTTTTCCCAGGAGACACAGGCTCAATAATTTTTCCAAGTGACTAATACTTCCCAGTGTATGTAATTGTTGTACTTCATCTTGGATTAAATTCCAGAGGGGTATATTTTCTTCTGGCAGAAGCTTCAACATAACAGATAGTGTATGTTCTCACATTGATGTCTCTCCAAGAGGCAGAGTAAAATGCTTTGGTTCTAGTAAAAATTATTTAGAAGCCTCTGAATTGACCTCTTTGTGTACCAAATCGACATCTAGTTTTATCTTTGTTTAAACCGGTATTGATCAAGTCCTCAATGATGGTGTTATAGTTTGAATAGCCCTTCTTGAAGTGCACCGATAATAATAGTTTGAATTTACATTTTTAAGTCAGTCTTGTTGGATATCTTCGGGTGGTAGCTGGTAAACAACTTGATTACTTATTTTCAGTCTTAGTTACCACACATCACCTGTAAAGATAGTTGAGGACTTAGTCATTTGTCAATCACTGTTCAGTTCGTTTATTAAATCTTCTCCCATTCCTGGCTTCATCTACAGTTTTCTAAGACCCTCTGGTTTAGAGCACGAATCAAAAGTGAGCACCTGCTCCGCGAAGGGCTGGAGGACTCTGTGGGCTTCTAGGCTGATTTGCAGTGATCAGAGGGGAGAAATAGGGACATCCACAACAAAACCCTCCTGAGACAATTTGTAACACACCTTAACATAGATTAAAGGCTTCTTTACCGCAAGAGAAGCGGTTAAATTATTACACGAGAGAAATTCCAGTTGGGCTTTTTCGAACGAGAGCATCCTTAAATTTCACTGTTGAAAACTGTGTAGGGTTTTAACTGAGATTTAGAGGCTTTTAGGCTTCTGTTTCTCAGATAAGCCCCACAAAGAGAAACGTTGAGGTGAATATAGGTCAAAGCAAGCGAGTAGTATTAATTACAGTGAAATCCTCAAGAGAACTCTACTACAAAGCTGCAGATACAAAGGTTAAAATAAAGTCTCCAGATCTGCAAGATTCTTTATTTATACTTCTACGAATTCAAAAGCATTCAGCATAAATTGAGCTCTGGCATTAACTCCACCTACACAATACAGCAAACAGTTTGATCTCCCCGGATTACTGGGAGGTTGCGATTTTTCACATGGGTTTGTTTTGCAAATGCTTGTCCTTATAATTATTTCCTATTGAAATTCTTAATACTTACCAATATTGTGTTAGGGTTTTAGGGGGAAGGGTTTACAACTCAGAAGAAAGCTTTTAAGTAGAATTATCGAAGTTCAAACCTTCCTTAATCATAGCTACATGCGATGATAAATGTGGTAGGGAAAACCATCCTGTGTGTTCTACTCTGCATTCTTTCCCCCAACATACAGCACATGGTCTCACACACCTTCTGTACAGCTCAGCATTTTCAGTCAGCATCACCATCAATCAGTTAAAATTTAGCACCAGTTAGCTTCTCTAGAACACAACTAATGGGTCCAGAGGAAGCAAGTCTAAATGAGAAGAGAACAGAGATGAGTCTAGGCAAGACGTCACGATAGATTGATGTGGAGCAGGAAAAAAAAAAAAAAAAACATTTAAAGAGAGTACTGTATAGGTAAATTTTAAACTTGGTTTCGTCTGTGAACTGTGCGTCCCCATGAGTATACATCAGTAATACAACTTGAGGGCTACTGCAGGAGTGCTGCCTGGGCAGATAATTAGGCAGCCTAATGGGTACGGGTATTTCTGAATCTTTTAAGAAAAAAATTTCTAAAGTACCACCAGTGATTCAGATTTATGATTAATGTGAAACAGCCCAGCCCACTGTGGATGGTGTTGTCCCCAGTCAGAACTTTAAACATTTAAAAAAGAATTGGGAAAAATGTGTGTGTCTGTGTGTGTGTGTGTGTGTGTGTGTGTGTGTGTGTGTGTGTGTGTGTGAGAGAGAGAGAGAGAGAGAGAGAGAGAGAGAGAGAGAGAGAGAGAGAGAGAGAGACAGACAGACAGACAGACAGAGACAGAGACAGAGAGAGACAGAGAAACAGAGTGAGAGAGAGACAGAGAGAGAGAGAGAGAGAGAGACAGAGAGACAGAGAGAGATATAAGAAAGCAAACTGCAAAAGCCAGGAGGAGCAAGCCAAGAAGCAGCATTAATACAAGGTCTCGGCTTCAGTTTTTGACTTCAGTTTTCTCAACACCTAACCTGTGTTTTCGTAGTGATGGGCTATGACCTGAGAATTATAAGCTGAAATAAACCCTTCCCCCGTAAAGTTGACTTTGGTCATGGTCTTTTATGTAGCAGTAGAAACTCCAACTAAGACACAGTAGAAGATGGCATTAGTCTACTTTGTACTTCTATGAATAAATGTCTATTGTGATTAAGATAAAGAGGGAAAGTGTATTTTGGTTCATGGTATCAGAGGTTCTCACCTAGGATTGACCCCTTAGCTCTGTACCTTTAGCTAAAGCATAGCATCGTGCCAAGAGCTTATGGTAGGAAAAAAAAAAAAAACCACTCTAGCAGCCAGGTGGCTTAGAGAGGGAGAGAACCTGGGCCCACAGTACTCTGCCGGTACATACTCCAGTGACAATCAAAGTCTCCCACTAGATTGTACCTGTCAATGATTCATCTGCTTTCCACGAACTTCACCTTGTACCTGAATATCATATTCATTTAATGAGTCTACTAGACATATACATGTGAAGCACTTATATAAATCATTAACAGCAGTAGAAATCCAAAGGCTGAAGACTAGCATACACATAGTGAGAGGAATATCTTTTCAATGCCAAGGATATTGAGCTCTGCTATGACTTTCCGTGCAACTTGTTAGAGAGGCAGAATTTCATCTCAATTTTTACCATATGAAACCAGAACTCTATTGGAATTATATTTAACAGCATTTGTAATGGCTAGTATGCATTTAAAATGGCCAAATCAGTTTTTTCTCAATTTATGAAACAACATGTTAAAAAACTGCAGATCTTGTGATCCTAAAGTTTGAAATTTTGTTTCAGGATATTTAGATAGGTCCATATATTTTTAAAAAGCCAAGTTATTCTTAAGTGTTCTGTTACTCCCTTTACCTTGAGAAGTATTGATTTGCATGGGAGGCATGCAGGGATGGATGAGAGAAACCCCCTGAAAGTGAATTTAGAAGCATTTTTCCTATATGGTAGGCTTCATTTCATTTTATTTTAATTTATTATTTTGCAGTAATATGAAGCATAAAACAGTGTACCAAAATCAAATTGAGATCCATCCTCCACAAACTTCCAGTAGACTAACGACAAAGCCACCGAAGAATGGACAGATTGCACTTAACAAAGGCCATTAAGTGCTTTATTATACAGTGTAACTATTCTTTAAACATTAGGAGTCACACTGTATATTTGTATTTCACTTTGCTAATTTTACTGTTTGGCTATCTGGAATACCCACTTCTCTGGTCAACGCAGCTAGCTAGCAGTGAGCTTTTATCATGTTCCATATGTGATTTGATGTTAATGGAATAATTTTTTATCTTTGAAAGTATTTAAAAAGTAGCCTTGTGTTTTGTGTCACTCTGAAAGCTTTTCAAAAAAAAAAAAAAAAAAAAAAAAAAAAAAAGAAAGAAAGAAAAAGAAACCATCAATAGGGTTATGCTAGTTGGTAGGAAAATAAGAAAGTAGTGGCACTCATAAGACGAAATTTTTCTTTCTTCTGTCTCACGAATTATTGCAATGTGAGTACTAGAAAAGGGAGATGATGAGAAAAGAAAATCTTTAGAAGTCTGACCTCATAATTTAATTCAGTGTGACAAAGTCAGTAGAAGCAGGTGGATAAAGGGTAATGAAAACCATTGCAACTATCTAAGTCTGACGCCATCAGCACTTATGGACGGCAGAAGTGGTGTGCCAAACTAGCTGAGAGTGTTGCTCACAATAAAGTATACAATACCAAAAAGTGAAAAAAAAAATGCTTCAAAACAATTAAAAAGACCCAATGAGAAGTGCAAACTCATAGAAGAAGGTGGAATTGTAGGAGAACAAATCAAAGAACGTCTGATGGTAAAACAGAATGACAAGAGTTCTGAAGACTAGTCTGTTGCCCTCTTGATCAAGACACTGAAGGGGATGGATGGAGTTATTGTTTCCTTTAAGGAGGTGAATTATTCTTATGAAAGGGAAGTTGACATTTTAACTAGACACTGGCAGCTGCAGTTGGAGACAAGACTTTTACATGAATTAATTAAGTTAAAAGGAAATAATTGTTAGTACTTGATACATGGGATTTCAATAAAAGGAGGAGCAGGGCACAGGCAGTGGCAGAGGAAATACCATGTGAAGATACAGTGAGAAGACAGCCGCCTATAATTCAAGAAGAGAGTCCTCAAAAGGGACTAAATATGCCTACACATTGATTTCATGTTTCTGCTTTCCAGAACTACGAAAAACAATATTTATGATATTAGAGTCCCCTGCCCTCTAGTCTATGTCAGCCTTAGAAATGGATACTCTGTCAAAATCACAGAAGCAATGTTTGTGTCAACAGAGAGGAATTGGAGTGCACATCAGCTGAAGAAAAAGAGGATTCTATAGGATGATTAATGCTTGAGCATTCGTCCTATTGTCATCAAAATGTTCAAAGCCATGAAGCTAGGCAAGAATATTACAGACAAGAAATGAAAACACCTAAATCTGCACAGTTTATTGTCCCCATCAAAGGACTTCACTATTTCACTGTCTCCAACACATAACTTACCATTCCTAGCAAAGTCTTGCTCAGGAAGGTAAAAATCCAAAGTAACTCTCATTCATTTCAGGCATCCTGGAAAGTTCACCAACTTCCAGACAGGAACTGTTGAAAGATGTGGAAGACGTCTATATCCCAAGATTCTTTAGGTACTTTGCCTTTCCAGAATGTTCACATTGCCAGACTTTATCAGACTATCATAAACTGCACTCAGTTGATAAGAAATCATAAGCTTATCTCCAAAACCACACACAAATCCCTCAGATTTCCCTTTTCCTGTATGATAACTAAACTGTTACTGTTCTCAAGTGATGTGATAAGCATGGCTCTGTCTTTATTTTCTATCAGATGATTTTGGGGAGTTTTTAAAAGAGAGGCAGGATTCAGTATGACTGAAATTATCATCTGTATCTGAAGGATGGTTGTGCTTTCTGTGGAGGTCATAGATGAGATAATGAAGCATATCTCTTGAAATCTCATTTTCAATTCTGTTGAGGATTCTTGTCAGTTAATCAGAGCAGTTTGTTAACTGAGTAGATGTGACACTTTAGACTCTAGACCAGTTTTATGCTAGTTGAAAATGGCTCACTGATTAGAGAAACCAATTGTGAGAGATGGGATAACTAAAAAGTTTAGAATTCAGAAATTTGGCATACAATGAGGATGGCAGTGCATCAAGACACACATGGGTATTATTTGGCTATCAAAATTTTGGACTTGTGCATGCACCATCACCAGAAACGCATGTTGATTCTTGCGATATGGATATTATGTAGCACAATAATCTATATCATATCATGTTCCATTTAACAATGAATCCTCTCAGATCAGACCTACCAATAATATTTTATGTTTGGTCAGTATTTGTTTACATCTGTGCATTGATTCCCTAGAGTTTCCATGACAAACTACCAGATTGTTGCTTATCATAAGAGACATGTATTGTTCACAGCTGAGGAGTATGGAGTTGAGTTGCTGCCAGAGTTAACTTCTCAAACACTCTAGTGAAAACCCTTGCATTGCCTTCTCTAGTTTTTGCTGATTTCTTGCAATATTTGGATTTATTGTCTTGTAGATAGACCACTCTAGTTTCTGTTCCATCTCCACATGTCCTTCTGTCCTATTTGTTTGCCTCTCTGTATTAAAATTCTCTTTTTATAAATATATCAATCATAATATGTTGAGTGTTATATATCAATTTGTTTATACTTACAAATAAATAAATAAAATGCAGCAAATAAATTCATACTCATAGGTCTTAAGTAGAATAAACTAGTGAGTAGTGGGTCTGCTATTCTATAAAATATAGTTTTTGTTTTCTCTAGACACAACTCTATACAGAGAAGTAATAAATCATTAGCTGTATATATACCAATACTCTTTACACTTATCTTTTTCTTTGTAAAGGATAACTTAGTAACATATCTAAAATTTCAGATAATTTGTGAAAGGGATATAGTTTTACTAATATTAACTTAATTTAAGAAAATTATTTTTACATTGAAACATAAAATTGATCTCTATGATTTTCCTACATGTGGCAGGAATACTCTAAATTTTAGCAATCATTACCCCATTATCTTTGTTTTCAATAGTCTAGCACATGTGAGCTGTAGATTAGAAATAAAAAGGTTAGGTTAATTATGTAGGTACCATATCTAGGTCTTGTAAATAAGAGATTAAAAATTCTCAAGACAAAGATAAGATAATGAAAAAGAGACACACACACAGAGAGAAGGCTGTTATCAGCCTGACTTATTCTTGTCCTTCACATGGTCGATAAGTTATACTAGATTTTTTTTTAATGAACTCTCAAATGATATGATTAGCTATATTTAAACCACTAATAGGCAAGTGAATGCATCACATTGTACATTATATCACAAAGGAAAACTATAGTAAATCTACTATTGTATATAAGCAACAGACATTCAATAAATATTTGTTTAAATAATTAGGAAGATAGTTCTTGCAACTAAAGGCAGTGAGAAAATTAAGGAACAATATACTCAAAAAGATATTTGGGGTTTCCAAAGATCTGTTATATGAAGTTTAGGATTATCCTTGTAAATATCTACATAACACACCACCAAAGGCTAAGGATTTAATGCTAATAAAACCACAAAAAAAAAAAAAAATCAAAGCCTATGGTGACATAGTATGAATTCAGTCACTCTAGGCTAATATTACATATGAGTTTAGATGTGAAATATTAGAATTCTTAAAGGAGTTCAATTTAATAGAAACGAACTATTAATCTCTAACTGTGGAACTAATAAAAAAGCACTGAAACAAGGTCATGGCTCTGGGTTAAGAAACTGCCAGTTTTGAAGATTTAAGGCAAATGATGCCACATTCACGGTGAAGGACCAGGAAACTGATAAATGGTGCCTAGAGACGAAAGCATGGAGACATGATGTCTAGGTTATTAGAAGGAGAATGAGTGGCATCATTAGTTACTTGGAATATACACGAAATGTGATTTAGAATGCGGGGAAGCACCAGGATGTCACTAAATGATGGGTTCTCGACGTAACATGTTTCAAATGTAGGTAAAACAGATGCATGGGTTTCAGTCCAACTTCTTCCTGAGCAGCATGTCAGTGACTTTGGCTAGCCTTTCTCTGGCTGTGTATAAAAGTCAACATGGATAGTACCTTCCTTGCTTAGCACTAATAACAATGCCCTGACCTTCATACGAAAGACTTGAAGAAGAGAAGTTTGAAACAGACAGATTGACTAGCAACATATAAGTGATTGTAGAAAATACTGGATAAAAGTACAACCAGTAATAGCAACAATGCTTAATTTATAAAGTTTAAAATAAGAATACAGCTGAATTTATATGTAACCATGAAAAAGAGACAGATATTTACGAGAAGAATGATCAGGTTAAGTCATAGAAAATTTTGTTAAGTCAAAGATGGACACTAAAATTAGAGTACCATAATTAAAACATTAATTCTAATGGGATATAGATAAAATAATAAATCAGTGTTACAGTAAATATTAAGGATAAAAATCACAAAATGGAATATTTGAAATTTCTTCATACAGTGGACGGAAGCTAATGCGGGAACTGACCAAAGTGCAAATTATAGATGTCTGTAGTGTTCAGTCACAAAATAGGATATCTATAGAACCTTCAAATTTGGTAGAATTACAAAATCAGAATGTATTTTCTTGTAGTAAACGTAAACATGTTTTTATTTTAATACCAAGTGTGGGATATGAAAGAGACTTGTGTTAGAGTGTGTGGTGTTTGTCCATTGGAAACAGACTTGTGAGAGGATACACGGTGTAGGTCTACTAGAAGGGGAACTGGCTCTTGTGGGAGCATGGTCTTTGCCAGCTGATAAACATCCTAATACAGACTCTGAGAATATATATATATCAGCCCCAAACCAGAGCTTGCTTTTTGCATTGCTTCCCATGGTTTGGATGTTCATCACTCCACTTTAAGATGCTCTTAAAGAGAAAAATGCTCCAGAGAATACTTCAAGCTTCTGGCTTCCATCTGCTGCTCTGAGTTCCGGCTGCTGCGGTTGCAGTCACCTTTGCTGAACTGCTGGTTTGCTGCTTAAAGGGTCTGCTGGAATCCTGAGGATAAAGGGTGGGATTGCTTCCAGGAACAGAATCTACAAAGGTCTACTTCTCCTGTTCCCATTAACTTCTTCTCTCTCCCATCTAGGGTAGGTGGGTTGAAAGGAAGGTGCAAGCATTAAGGAACGCCAAATAAAGTAGGTTTGAAAAAGTTCAAAGCCTAGTTTTTCTTTCTTTTAGATTCTTTCCTTCTTGCAGATGACTTAGGTTTTATTCCCAGCCTTAGGATCACTGCAGAAAGAGAGGCGGACACATTGTGAGAGCCAGAGGTTGAAGGAGAACAGATACTGAAAGGATCACTACCCCCACGAACTCATAATAGCTGTAGTCAGCTTTACGCGTGAACTGCAAAAGACCAAGCCAGTCAACATTCTGGCAGCAAGAGGGGAGGGGTTCATGTGCCCCAACCGTGAGCTGAGGAGTTATTGTCAATCGGTGGTTTGGGGGGAGAGCGAGAGACATTTGGTACCCCAGGGGTCATATCCCTGAAACCTCTCCTTTCTGAAAAATCCAGACCTAGTAGGTCAATCAGCCTCCGGGGGATTGGCTCATAATCATGAATATGTAGCATCACAAATTGGAATTATTGGCTTATAAAAAAAATGGAGAGAGGGACAGGAGGTTAGGAGGTAGTGGAAGGAGGTGGAGGATCTGGGAGGAATGGCAGGTTATATGATCAACTATATACTATGTGTATTTATGGAATTCTCAAAATTAATAAAATGTTAAACAGCACATATGTGTGTGTGTGGTGTGTGTGTGTGTGGGTGTGTGTTTTGTGTGTATATGTATGTATGTATGTACGAATGCTGCCTTATACATAGACTTCATGACTTTCCCATAATGGAGATGTAAGGGTATGACTCATCTTATAATGGGCAAATCTATGTGGAGCCAGAACTGTAACTTTAATGCCTTCTGATCTGGATGTGTTCTCCAGCCATGTGCAGCTGGCACAGGAGCTGGAAATTATTGAAGAATTTCCCCCCAAACAAAGAAAACACAAATAGGGAAAGCCCTAGGTCTGTTCGAATCCTTGGCTGAGAAAAACACCCCAGAGAGCCAGGGTAAAACGCACCACCTGGAAGGAATAGGAATAGAACAAAAGCATTGGCAGCTGCAGATGGAGGAAGAGTGGACTTGGCAGACGGAATGAATCCAGGCGAGTTAACTGGCTCCTGTTCTGCAGAACACAGAAAAGAGAAGATCCACTGTGCAAAACTGTGAATGGTGTGCACGCAAGCAAATAAAAGTGACTCATTAGCCCACAACATACAATAAATAGCAACAACTGAGGCGATCTGTGTAAAAAGGCGATGGTGTGTGTGATAAAAACGTTTGCAAGATAAAAGAAAATGTGCTATAATTGCTTATAGACCGGGAATCAAAATTGAGAAATTGTAATTCTACCAAAATATGGGTAAAGACCCTAAAATACAATAAGAATAGTATCTAACATTTTGTAAGCAAATTTTAAAAATAGAATAACAAAAGTACTGTGCTATGTAGGATCAACACAAGTTCAGAGAAAGTAGAAGAAGGAATAGGAAAGCTTCAAAATACATTTAAGAGAATGGCTGGACAGGTGGCTCCACAGATAGGAGCTTTGATTCCCAGCACTGACATGGTAGCTTACAACCATTGAAACGTCAGTTTAAGGGAATCCAGTACCCTTTTCTGGCCTCTGCAGACACATGGTACTTATACATACATTTAACAATGAATATTTCTTAACAAAAGTATAGTAAACCTAATGAATGAAGACAAAGTCTAAATTTAAGAGTAGATCCCCTATTTCTTGTAGGTATACAGCAATCTTAACCTCAGAAAGGAAGCAAACAGGAAACTGAGGAGACAACATGTGTAAGGAAACAGTGGTTGGAAAATCCAGATATTCACTTGCAGATATGAAATGAGTTGCACATATGTACTAAGAAAAACAAACAAACAAAAAAGCATCTAACTTCAAGTCTATCATATGCAATCTGGTCAAAAATCAAGTGTGCAAAAGTTCTTGAAAACAAAATAATAGTTCACCTTAATAAAAATACAACAGAACTAACCTCTAATTAAAAATTCTGGGAAAAGGAATATATTTCTACAGTTTGAAACTGTTGAAGAACTTAAGAAGGATTAACAGCCTAGAGTTCTATGTCTAAAATTAATAGAGACTGATTCATATTAGAATTTTTAGGTATTACAAACTAGTGCTTTAGCACAATTGATGGAAAGCTAAAGAAAGTTCTTTCATTTACAAGAAAATCAATTAAAATTCAAAGTAGTAAAACAAAATGAAGAATGTTAGAAAGATAAAAGTGTCGATTAAAAAAAAAAATACCCCACAGGGCTGAGGAGACAGCTCAGGGAGTAAGAGGGCTAATGACAAAACGTGAAGACCTCATTTCTATAGCCAGGGCCCAAATAGAAGAAAAGCTGAACCTGTGTACAAGCCTGTAACACCATCACGTGCGTGAGATCAGAGACATGAGGATCCCTGAGACTTGGCTGGACGCCATTGTAGGTGAAAGAGCCAGTTCCAGGCACAATGAGATGCTTTGTCCCAAAAGAATAAAGAGGGGG
Source organism: Acomys russatus (assembly GCF_903995435.1). Taxonomy (NCBI): domain Eukaryota; kingdom Metazoa; phylum Chordata; class Mammalia; order Rodentia; family Muridae; genus Acomys; species Acomys russatus. Next base: position 18,782,789 of record NC_067152.1, on the reverse strand, counting down.
ATTATAGAGAGGAACTCTTGATGTCCTCTGGCTTCTTCACACGTGCACACAGACGTACTCTCACACACGTGTGTATATGCAACTTACCCCGCACACACTAGTACACATACCCATACACAAAAGAAATACTATGTATAGACATATAATTTGTATTTAAGATCGGCAAAACAGTTCATCTGAGAAGCAAAAATTATACCATGTAATTCATAGCTTTATTTTAAACAGGCAAAACATGTGACAAAATATTGTGAGTTATGGAAGTGGGTGATTATTCTGAAGCAATTTTTATTTTACAGATGATAAGAGATGATCTAGAATTAATTCTAAGTAAATCGAAGTGCCCTTTTGGAAATATATTTTAATCCTTTGAAAATGAATCAATGACTCCAAAAAGTATGGTTAATAAGAGAATTAAAATAATGTACATATGTAGCCCACAAGCATGTAAAGATTTAGTGAGAAAGATGTCAGAAATAAAAACAAGGGGACATAAAGTGTATCAAAAAATAAAATTTTAAGAATTGGATCTAAATGCATCCATACAATAATTATGTAAAAATGGCCTAAACAGTCAAATACAATGATAGTATTTGTCAGAATAGATTTTTAAAATGGATATTTTGTCTCTAAATGACCAACTTTAAATGTAAAACTACAATTAAACAAGTGGTTAAGTTTTGGAGAGAGTTATACAATATACAATATGCTTAAGAAAACTGAAAATTTTATATTCACATTTAGAGATATTGTCCTCTTTGCCAAGGAATCAACCTAGAAACAGAGGCCTGCTTCAAAATGGTGACTCAGTCTACACAAGAAGAAACTTGTTATAAAAGAATGTTATACCTTGTTATTAATATTATAAAACGTGCATTGTCTGCTTTCACCAACCTATGCAGATCTGTGTCTGTTAGCCCTGGCGTCTGATATAATTGGATACTAGGCCAACATGGATGTCCTCTGAGAGTCTTAACTCAGCAGGGAATTGGGACAGATGCTGGGACTTGCTATTGGGACTGTAGGTGAGAGAGGCATGGGAGGATGGGGAGATACAAGGACTCAGAGGGTCCTGGAACCCTACAAGAAGACCATCAAGGTGGGCGGATCTGGACCCAGGGGGGGGGGCTGCACAAACTACTGTACCAAACAAGGACAATGCATGCAGTAAACCTAGACCCCCTATCCCCATCAAGCCAATGACAGTGCACTCTCCACAGCTGTGTGGAGAACAGAGATTGACACTAACATGAACTCTGGGCCCCCTATTTGACCACTTTCCCTTGGTTGGGGAGGTCTGGTGACACTCAGAGGAAGGGGAAGCAGGCTATCTGGGTGAGACCTGATAGGCTGTGACCATATGGTGGGGGAGGAGTTCCTTTTCTGTCACAGGCCCAGGGGAAGTGTATAGGGTGAAAGAGGGAGAGAGGGGGGAATGGAAATATACAAATGAGGGAAAACAATTGGGATGTACTCTGAATAAATTATTTAAAGAAAAGAAAAAAAAAAGAGAGTGGGACAGACTACAGTCTGAAGCTGTTGGTCCTTTGACTCCGTTTCAATGTACTTTACACATGAATAAAACAATGAAAGCAGTGATCCAAGGAGGATTGTTTGAGTCAGAAAAACATGATCTGAAAAACGTGTAAATAAATGTCAGTAACAGAGCAGTCTGTTCTCAGAACTTCCTCAGGACAGACCAATTTAAACTTCTGTAATATTTGACATATATATATATGCACACACACACACACACACACACACACACACACACACACACACATAACTTGAAGGTCCTAAAAGGTTCTAGAAGATAATTTAACTCAATGGAAGAAATATATTTTTAATAAGTGGTAGTCTTTTTCTTTTTATGTGGAAATCCCATCCTAGTAGAAGACATTATTTTATTCTATATTATTATACAAAATTAACTTTGATAGTGGACCTAAACGTAAAGATTAAAACAAAGGCCAGGCATGACAACAGTTAATACCTTTAGTCCCTGTACTCTGGAGTCTGAAGCAAGCAGATCTCTATGTTTGAGGTCAGCCTGGTCTTGGTCTATATAGCAAGTTCCAGGCCAGCTGAGTCTACATAGTGAGATCCTGAATGAAAATAAATTAACAGCATAAAGCAAGGATGTTTCTAGAAATATATCCTGTACTTATAAAGTTGAGGCAGGATATTCATACATTTGTAAGTAGCCTTGGTACATAAGGAGCTAGAGGTTAACCTGGGATGCATAGCTTGACCTATTTCTAAAACATAAAACCTTTTAGAGTTTAATATAGTGCTTAACCAACCCACATAATGGCATTTAATACTTAAAGGTGGTGGGGGGGGCACAGACACAGAGTCAGAGACAGAGGTATGCAGGTAAGCAAGCAAGGAACCAACATACTCTCTTCAGGCTTGAAAAGATGGGATTCAAAACCTGTAAGCAGAATTAAAACTTCTGTATATACTAAGATTCAATTGAGTAAGTGTAATATGCCTATACAGGGACTACAAAATATTCAAAATATATATGTCAAACATAGCAGAGGCTTTGTATATTCTATCTTGATGTAAAATTAAAGTGAGTGTGTTTCCTTCTATAGCAGGAGAAGAAGTAACACAAAAGGAAAAGCAAAAGTTTGAATAGACACTTCACCAAGTAAGAAACACAAAAAGGCAAATAAACTCACAATTAGCTGTATTAGTCATCGGAAGTTTTAAAAGTGAGATGTCTTTCCTCACACACATCAAACAAACACATACATGGGGAGAAAGAGACAGAGAGAGAGAGAGAGAGGTGCAGGGGATAGAATAGAATAGAATAGAATAGAATAGAATAGAATAGAATAGAATAGAAAATTGTAGAGTGCTTGTAACAGCCAGTATTAATGAATTGTGAGTACGTGGAGTTAATGGGTTTTTAAGCAATTAAATGTATGCCTATTGATGGCAAGAAAATGCAGTTCTAGATGCTGATCCAGAAGAAGTTCAATTATATGCTCATAAAATAACCAAAAACTTTAATTCCACACCGAACAGGGTTAGCTCCCCATTTAAAAAAAAAAAATGTACATGCATTAAGACAAGTTTATCAAGTGATACATGAATGAATGAATTTCAAACAGTTATTGAGGGTAATAACCCAAATATAGAAAATATGTGTTGTGTTGTTCCATTTCTGTGAGCTTGTAGAATAATCAAGATTAAGCTCTAATGGCACAAACAAACGCCACAGCTTCCTTTGAGGACTGGCAGGGATGTATTGGAAGGCAAATGGCTGTATTATATATTTTAATCCAGGTGACAGTTACATAGGTATAGATAGGAAGTTTCATGATTCATCAGGCTGTATGTAAACTTAATGCCAATAAAAGTGGTGTTTGTTCAATATCTGTACAAGTCGCCTTTAGGTAACCAGTTACATGTATGAAGTTCCAGAAACCACATCCCATAATTTACTATTGCTTGAATTTATAACATTCAAGAGAAGGTAAAATGAAACCTTCCCTCTCTGCTTTTTTACTTTTGTTTCTATTATTATTATTATTATTATTATTATTATTATTATTATTATTATTAATTTCTGATGGATCGCTCAGGTTCAAACTGTGATTGTTTACTTTTTTTTAATCCATTCACTCTGGATGCATATTTAGATACACTTAAAGATGTGTTGCCTTGGGTACAGTTGAGCTTCTTGCTTACTGAAGGCTGCTTTAGCCCTATGGTTACTTTCTGGCCTTAAACCACACTGGAGTATGGCTGATTCTCTGAGGCTGCACCCTCAAAGAAATCTAATTCTGTCTCACCTCTGGAACTCTTGATCAGTGCTAGCGTGGCAATTACTCTAGCCTGATATAGATAGTGACTCTGTCTAAATTCCATCTTCTGTGCTGTTTCTTTTTATTCACGGTTGAGAGCGGTAGCGTCATACTTCGCAGGGGGAGCTATCCCGTATCTTGTTGTGGAGTTCAGTCTGATGCTGGCCTCGTGATATCCCTCTTCCGTGTCCTGAGTGCTGGGAGGAGGGGCTAATCCATCGCCAGTCACTCCACCACCCGTGAGTATTATTAGAAAAGGGTCTTGCAGTTCATTTTACTTGGAAGGCATTCTTGTGTCTGTAATGAGCCTTGTAGACTTGAATTTTCAAAAGTCCCGGGGCATGACTTGTTTCCTTCTAGCAATCCCACCCACTAGGAATTACTTCTTATGGATCGTGAGTTAAGCTTCAGGTAGATGAACTGACTTGATTTTTACCTAAGAACTCTTCGTTGCTTTGTTCTTTTCCAACGTGTCACTGTCATTTTCTTAAAGGCAACAAACTGAAACCACACACTCGTGAGGTATTCTGTTTCTTCTCATGTTAGACTGATCCCTAACAATGCTTCTGCCTTCAGCATTCTATGTAAGCTCTCAAATACGTTCTTCCATATTTTCACAATCAATCACTAATTACATTTGTGGTGAATGTATGCACTAAAGTTCCAATGTCTGGCTCATCCTACACAAAGACTAAGATAATCTATGAACAAAGGACTCCCAGGCTTTATCCATTCCAGCTAAATACTGGAGGTTCCCCTTTTTAATCTTAAGCCTATCAAAGATGCTATTTATCTTAAGATAAAATTTTAACTTCAATTACAAATTTTATATTTTTCTAATTAGACGTTTTTGTTCTGTCTGTTCTCACTAGTAGGTGAGTTACATCCAAGGAGATCTTAATCAGTAGAATAATGGGAGAGACAAAGTGAATTCACTTTTCTAAACTGAGTTATACTTGAAAGAAATTATTTGAAGACTGATTTTTAACATAAGACATAGAGAACTGTCTTGAACAGATAATTTAAAGTGATCTTGGGATTGTCAAGGAATTTAATATGCTTTCATTTAAGTTTGCTTTCTGGCCAAACTTACTGAAACATGTGTAAGTCTGAGAACTCTCAACTTTCTATAAGACAATTATGAGTCATAAGACCTAGATAAGGTAGTGATGTTTTAATATTACATCACACTTCATTGGTGAGGGCATTTTTAAATGTGAAAATTTGAACTCAGTCACTTAGGAGGTGGGAAAACATCAAATGTTGGAAATTGGTAGAAAGATGTAAGGCTCCCCTTTGGTCTATTCTTCAAACCCCATGAAAAACAGGCTTTTTTCTTTCTTATTTATTTATTTATTTATTTATTTATTTATTTAGAGACAGTGTTGCTCTCTGTAGCTGTGCCTATAGACTCACTCTGTAGACCAGGTTGGCCTTGAACTCACAGCAATCTGCCTGCCTCTGCCTCTCAAGTGCTAGGATTAAAGGCGTGCGCCACCACGCCCAGCTGAAAGGCAGGTTTCTAATCCTTCTGACCCTACTGGGCTATGCCCAGATCAGTGTCATCTAGGTGTGTCCTGGAAAGGCTTCCACTGTATAAGAGATAGTAGCATTGGCCTTCAGAGTTGAGGAAAATTTAAAGTAGGTGCTGGAGTGACTCCATACCTTGGAATAAAGCAGACTTCTCATGAGGAATTCTCACTAATTGCATTTCAGCTTCTGATTCCTTCTACTCAGCAGCTTTTCAAAAGCATTTACATATTGCATCTTGAAGCAGTCTACCAAGCCTAGCCTGGGACCTAAAGTGATACTCTCTTAAATTTCATAAACTCGTTACCAATCAGCCAAAAGTGTCTGAAGAGAGAATAGCCAAATAATTTAATTATTTATCCCAATGACAAGGTCTTGCTACCTTTGGTTTCTACCTTTCTTCTTCCCTTAGATGAAAGAAACATGTATCTGTTGAGTCAAATGGATAGACACAGAATGTCAAGTGAAAAGAGAAAAATGATTGAAAAGAAAACTCCTTGATAGAACTCAATTAAAAACTTGAGAGTACACCTACTTAAGTAATATTAATTCTACAACAAACAGAAACAAATCCCTGGCTTACTGCACAACACATAGAGTTACTATCAAAATTCAACCTTAGTCTGGGGGTTGTTAGTCACATACATAGTATTATACCTGTGATACAGAAAATTCCACTGAAGTTCAGATAATTTGTATCATGGTCCTGGCTTTGCGACTTAAACAAGGATGATGCCGTGTGTTCTTTGTACACAGAAAGGACTAGGCAGCAACACTATGGACCCATCTGTAGCAGAATAGTAACATACTCATTTCAGAACAAAATGTCTCCATAATTTATCATCAGGTACATGGATTAAAAAGCACTTTATACAATGAAGAGTTATAGGTATTTGATAACCTAGAGAATGTCAAATCTGAGGAATCAATTCTTCATTGCTCATCCATTTCAGTTCTGAATTATCTCTCATCTGTGCCCAAATCAAGGCTGTTTTCAAAAGCAGCCTCAGTCTAGGTGAACCTCCATTGGTAAAGTATTCAGTGTTTGAAAAACTATATGAAGAGGTTAATGGTCTCAGTTACTCTGCATCATAAAGTTCTTATGGTTTGTTCAGCAAATAGTAGTCTTAATGAGCTCAGTTGTCTCTGAGATAAAAGTATGCTAAGGAATATGGAGAGATAACGTATGCATTGTACAGCACTAGTCATAATGACTTAATTAGGTGTTAATGTGGATTTTACTCTCATTAAGATTTAATAGTAAGTGGATATTTAAGTGTTCAGTTACCATTTGTACGATCATGGTCTAGTAAGGACATACTCCCTTCCAATGGAATATTTAAAAGAAGAGTAAATTTTGTTATAAATTAGTCCCAAAGGAAAAAAATTCCAATTCTCATCTCTACATCTTATGCTGGACCATACCAGTGGTAAAAACTGAATGATCTATGAAAAGAACACTATCTTTTCCTTTAAATTTAGGGGTATGTGTGTGTGTGTGTGTGTGTGTGTGTGTGTGTGTGTGTGTGTGCGCGCGCGCGAGCGAGTGCGCATGCCCGCATGTGTGTAGGTGCCCACAGAAGCCAGAAGATAATATTGGATCCACCAAAGCTAATGTTCTAGAGTTCCAGGCAGTTGTGAGTTGCCCAAAATGGAAGCGGGGAAGCAAACTTCACCAAGTGCAGTAAGCCATGCCCCTTTTCTCTTCTACTACACTTTCTATTTATGATTAGCCATGTAAACAGAAGGGACAAGTTGCCATCTACCAACTCTCAAATGTGTTAAAAGGTCACTGTGCCTGGGTTATTTATTGTATTCAGAGTCTTTCTGTGAGTTGGTGTCAAAGAAAATTCATTAAACTGCATATGTGTATATCAGGTGCTGTCCCAGGAACTTTCAGAAATACCATCTTTAAAAAGCTCTGCTACAAATCCACTTTTACCCATACTTATTCCACTATCAAGGTAAGGATTACAAAGCAAAGAGTTGCTAAAAGTAGCCTATACATGAACGAACTGCAGTTTCAGCTCAATAAAACACTTTATATTTCAAGTATTATATACACACTGACTTTTACTGACATCCCTTATTTACAGGCCCCTAAGAAATGGGAACCATCACCATTTCTTCCTTCATTGTGACCTAGAAAACCGAATATACCAAGTTACTATCTCAACCATGAATAGAGTATGAGAAGCCCAACTACAGCATGGTTTAGCTATATTCACTGGGCAGATCACTCTTCATGAGTTTTACATTCATTGTATGTAAAATATGGATGACAGCCTTTCCCTTAGTGGTTTAAAAAAACTTTAGTTGAAAGCAGGATATTAGTCAATGAATTTTTCTATTAAAGATCTAGAAGTAGAGAGCCAGGAAAGATACAATAGGAAACCACCCATAGTTTCGAAATCCAGGTCAATCACTTACCCCGTAGCATCTATTCTTTTTATAGAGACACATGTAGCACAGTACCCAGAAATATCTTCATTCAAAAATCCATCCACCTGTACAAAAACCCACCTAATACATTTGCAGCAGTAGAATAATGCTATCCCAATCAGCTCCTCATTTTTCTAAGTTTGACTTAACACCACATCTCAAGGGATGAGTACGAACGAATAGCTTTAGAAACCGCTTATTGGAGCCAACCATTAAAAGCAACCCAGCCATTAATTATTATTGCTCTGACCCACTTTTGATACTCCCAGATTCTTTTTTTCCCCCAGATTTGCACAAATCCCTAATAAGGCTCCTATACAGTACATGAATACAAGAATAAAAAATAAAAACAATAATGAAATAACAAATGAATATCGTGTAGGGGCAAACAACTCAGGGGAAGAAAATAAACTCGTTTTTAATTACTGGGGCACTAATGAAGACACTGAATCAAAATAAGGGTTTACTCTAAGTCTTATCAAGCAAAGCACAATAACCATGAAAGTTCCCCCAAGTAACACTTCACAGCAAGTGGAGGAAAATGACTGATCAGCCTGTGAAAAATGCATACATTAGTGCTCAGCATCACTCTCCTCGGTTGCAGCTTCCAATCTAATCTCCATAGAAATGGAATTCCCGTTGTGCCTCAAAGATGCCTTACAAGTACACTGTATTTCCTGTTGGGGAGAGAAGTTCAAATTAAACAAAATTCAGTTTACTGTCATGGGGGTGGATACAGTCAGGCATGAGGAGGAATTAAATTTGACTTTTTAAAGGTAGCCAGGATGGATTCTGAAACAAAATGGAAAAAGGCTAATAGTACAACCCAGTAAAGCAGAAAAGAATCTCTTTGTTGTTTTCTTTTCTCACTTGGTACTTGTGTCCTTAGCATCCTGTCCATGTTCCTTCCCTTTTCCTTTTCTTTCCTTTTCTTTCCTTTTCACACATGAAAAGATTACTAGGAAATTGAGGTAGGTGTGATGGTTCATCTCTGCAACTCCATCACTTTGGAGGCTGAAGCAGGAGGATTGATTGCTACAGGAGGATTGCTTGAGGGTAAGAGCATGTGTCAGAACAAAACAACAAAACAAAACAAAAGCAGGAAACGTATGTGGCCAAATTATGCAAATTTAAGCATTTTCAGAATTGGTAAAACAGATACGCCAGCTAAGCATAATTAAAACACAGATTCCCTCAGATATTCACTAATCTAGTTTTTATTTTTATTTCACAAACACAAAGGCCTTATGACAGCATGAAAGAAGTCATCTAGTTTTGATAATTGATACTCTGACTTTTTAATGGCTGTGTAACTGAATTTCTTTTGTGTAAACATACATGTGCAGGTGTATATATGTGCAGGTGCATGTCTATGTAGGTGCCTCTATGTGTGTGAAGAAAAAGATGGTTCCCTACTTAATCCCTACCTCTTTCATTGTGGTCTCTCACTGCCCTGAAACTCATGACATAGGTGATAGTGTCTGCCCTGCAAGTCCCAGCAAGTCACCTGTCTTTATCTACCCAGTGCTTTAATTTTTGTTTGTTTGTTTGTTTGTTTGTTTTTTGAGACAGGGTTTCTCTGTGTAGCCTTGGCTGTCCTGGCCTCACTTTGTAAACCAGGCTGGCCTTGAACTCATGGTGATCCACCCCCAAGTGCTGGGATTAAAGGTGCGTGCCACCACTGTCTGGTTAGTGCTATGATTTTTAAGTGGAGACAGACATACCAAACTTTTTTTCTTTAGATCTGAGGTCTCCATGCTGACAGGGAGAACATATCAGCTGAGATAGTTCTCCTGCCCTACCAGTGAATTTTTTTTAACATAATTGACAGTGTTTAAATGTTTAATTTGATATTTCCTCTATCCTATACCTAACAATTTTTTTTCTCTTTCAGAACATCTAGCGGTAGGCATACTTCTGAAATCAATTTAGTGCTTTTGGAATGAAATAAAACAGGATCTGCTACTTAATCCGGGCAAGTTGTTAGGTTTCTAATAGCCTAGCTTTCTCGGCAATGAAATCACGAGGTAGTAAGGATTAAGTGCTGCTCAGGCCTTGAAGTCTGCCTTAGAATAATCAGCATCCATTGCCACTTGTTTCTTAGTGGGAGGCAGCTTTAGAAACATGGAACAGCCCTTCTTAGGGCCTATTTCATACCATGTGACTTGCTTTGTCTCTAGCAACCATATTCTCTCAGAGGTTGGATTAAAGAAAGTCAGAGGCATAGAACTTGAGGGCTGCTCCCTCTGGTCACTTTGCACAGATTCAAAAGCATAGCAGGGTGGCTAGCTGCTCAGGGTCATGTGGCTATCACAGCTATTCCAATTCCTGCTTATTTTTGTTGTTGCTGTTGTTTACAGTGTTTTGTTTCTGACTTGTGAGAAGCAATAGCTATCCTATCTTGTAGCCATGCATACAACTCATCTTTATTGCTTTATTACACTACAAAGAGATCCGGGCACTTTAAAAACTGTTGACTAATGTAAGTGCACACACGTGAGCATATTTTAGAAAGGTTTTTTTTTTTTGAGAGAAATGTAAGCTGTTCAGAATTGCAAGTAATTGTGTGAAAAGTTACAAGATGATCTTCCATATTCCTGGAGATACCTAAAGACTTAGAAACAGTTATTGCCACTGTTACACAAAAAGAATGTTCCAGGAGAGCTAAGTGTAGAGACAGAGTTGCTATTCTCACAGAACAGGGTGTTGTCTCTGAAGGCAGGCTGAAGAAGACAGCGAAGTGATGCTTTACTGAGTTTTCTACCAAGTAGACTACAAGGAATGGAAAATAAATACATACATTTAGTAGCTTAGGTTTTTGATGATTTTAGCTTGATTCCTGAACTACCCATCGCTAAGCTGTCTATATTTGTCACTGATCAAATGAGAATGTTATTTCTGTTAAGAATTAAACAATATAAGAACACCTATGCTTTCGTCTTCCACACAAAATCAACCTTAAACACTTATCAAAGACTGCTCATAAAGGACCCACTGATCTCACAAATTGGCTCACCTGTTCAGGGACATTATAAAGGGACATGTGAACAGTAAGATAATCATCGAGTTCTTTGCATGGAATATCACAAATACGTGATATGGTAGTGGATGAAAAGTACATTAGGTGTCACAGGTTTTTAAAGGTCCTCAACCAACAAGAATGGATCACATTATGAGAAATACATTTGGTGTTCTGCCCCGGAGTTTTCTATGTTCACAATGCTTTTAAATGTTCACCTTTAAAAACTGTGTCTTGCATTATTCGTCCCGCTGTTGTCGACTTTTTATATCATTCCTTCCTGAGACGGACAAGGGCATTTGCTCTAGTTTGCTTTATATCACTGTGATAAAATATCATGACAAAAAGCAACTTGAGCAGGACAAGGTTTATTTTCACCTTGTATCTTATAGTCCCTCATGAAAGGAAGCCAGGCAGGAATGAAAGGCTGAAAATGAAGCAGAAACCATGGAGGCTTGCTCACCCTGGAGTCTTCAGCTCATTTCTTTTACAACGGAGGACCACTTGCCCAGGGATGGAACAGCCTCAGTAGTCTGTGCCTTCCCACACTAATCATCAATCAAGAAAATGCCCCATAGACTTGTCAACAGGCCAGTCCGATGGAGACCTTTACTCAGTTGATATTCCTTCTTCCCACCACGTGACTCTAGTTTCTGTCAAGTTGCCAAAAAAAAAAAAAAAATCCTATCTAGCACAACACTAAAAAATATTTGTGGGAAGAAACAGGTTTGGTTGGGTCTGCCAGTCTTGCCTTTGAAATATGATGAGAACAGAAGTAGCCAGCATCTTCCATAGCTCTTATCTGGTTCCCTTCCTTTCTTTTTTTTAGTTGGGCATATTTAGAGGGAAAAGTTTCACTGAGGTGAGATTCCCAAGCTACCACTAACTCTACATTGTGACTATGAGGCCCCATGCAGTGGTCATTCATCACAAGTGGCAAGATAGTTACTTAGAGTTGGTACTTGGTTTAAGAATGTCTTGATTCTTCTTTTGTGAAGTGTAGTAACATCACTCCATGCTTCCTTCAAACCATACCATCTGTATTCTGCATCCTATTCTACCAAGCTAGTGCAAGCAATCATCGTTCTTTGCTTTCAGATGGCAATAGCTACAAGGCAGACTCCAAAATATAAATAATCATTAAGGAGACACCACAGTGATCACATGATGACATATATCTGATTATGACATCTCTCTGTCCAATTTTAACAGCTTTAGTTACACCTACCTAAAAACTCAATTACTTTTAAAATTATCCCATGAACCTTATTATACGACTCTTTCTCCTTTTGAACAACTTGATAGTATTTCTTTAGCATTCCATATGTGTATACACATATTTTGAATAGACAAGACACAGATTGAGAATACAGCTTGAGAATACATATAACAAGCAAAATATTTGTAAATCCAAATATTATAAAATAAGCAATCTTACAAAAAAGGTTAATAACAGCAAGTTATCAAATTTTAAAATGAGAAAGTGACTATATATATATATATATATATATATATATATATATATATATATATTTGTCAAAAAACGAATGAAAACAAATATGTTTGATTCTCAGCAACATGTCCTCCACAAAATGAAACAGCAACAACAATACCAATTGTCAATAACATCTTGGAAGTGGTAAAAGTTTATGTAGTTTACATCTTAGAGCTTCTCATCAAGAGAAGTCAAGGCAGGAATTTAAGAAGGCTCATGGAGCAGAAACTATGGAAGAACACATTTTAGTGGCTTACCACTGAGCTTAAGCTGAGCTATCTTTCTTCCATAGTCCATCCCTACCTGCCTAGAGAAAAAAATGTCCGCAGTGTCGTAGATGAATTACAATTAAGAAAGCGTTTCCATAGACATAGCCAAAGGCTACTCTGATGAAGGCAATTCCTTAATTATGATCTTCTTTCTAATATGTGTAAGGTTGACAACCAAGATTAGCCATGATACAAATAAACTAGTAACTGTCCCCAATATAAGAATGTTAGCACCTTTCAAGTGCTGATCATGACTCTAACAAGTCCAAGATTGTGGAAATATGTTTACAGCATAAGAAAGAAATATGAAGTAGCACAGGAAACTGTCTTCAATAAAGGCTCTTTGAGATCAACAGAAGTGTCATTTGATTGAATTTATCTCCTGGATTGAGAAAATCCATACTGTTGAGTTGATAATTTGCCCATTTCCCTGTACTGCTATAGTGAAATTTTAAACCCTACCTAAGAGTTAAAAAGATGAATGAAGACGTGTCATTCTTCCTAGAATTCACAATACTTAAGAGAAATACTTATGACTTTCATAGCATAATAATGATATTTGTAATGTAAGAATTTACTCTAACTACTGTGAGTCTGCAGGGGAAAGAACTGACTCCATTACGGAGGGTCACAAGACACTCTGTGACAGACAAAACATCTGTGTTTTGAATGAAAAGTAGGCATTGAGCAAAATGAGTTGCATGATAATTACACATTACTAGAGAAATAGAAAGGAAAAACAACTTCTTGGGGCATAGATAGGTGACAGAGTAGGAGAGGATAGGAAAGATCATAGATAGACGTAGACATTCTGGATGATGTTGTAAACATGATAAGCAGAGTTAAAATGGCAGGCATAAACAGCTAAGCATCTTTGCAGCGTCTGTACTATGTACTCCAGTTAATGAAGAGTTGAGGCTGACAAGTCAATACGTGAAAATATGTTAACAAAGTTTATAACACAAAAATATCTTGTAACATCACTGTACCTTAAATATAAAAGCTTTATTTTATTAACTTAGTGACTGAGCCTACGTCAATTATAACAAGATTAACCAAAACAGTAGGAAATGGAGACTAATGGACACAATAACAAAACCTTATGGATATGAGTTCCGAGGAAGGATTCTCCAGTCGGAAGCCGCAGGATTTCTTCTACTGGAACCTGGGGTAGCCAGACCCTAGAGCCTCGGCAGGAGCCGGATCCAGGAAGCCTTCCCTCAGCAGTTTTCTCTAGGAGCGTCTTGAAGGGCAGTGATGAACAGCCAAATCTATCCCAAGTCTCCAATCAGCCCCGCCGCCAGTTCTGGGCTCATTTATATATCTCCTCCTAGAGTCTGTTCACGGGATCTTTTTCATCTGGTAGCAATTAAGCTCCTGCATGAGGTTGGTTGCTCTTCTAGTGAACTAACATCACCTGTTCTCTCACGAGACCGTTCCGATCCCACACTTGGGACCCTAAAGAACAGGTTTCTCTCCTTCAGTCCTATCCATTGGCTAGGTCTGAGTAGGGGTTCAATGTTTACTGCTTGTATTATCCTTGGTTGGTGCAGTAGTTTAAGCAGACCCCTCCTGGGTCCAGATCCGGCTGTCATGATGTTCTTCTTAAAGGTTTCTAGCACTCTCTGTATCCTTCAATTTCCCCATTCTTCCATACTTCTCTCACCTAGAGTCCCAATAGGAGGTCCTCGCATATATCCTAATCTTCTGGTACACATAACATTTATCTGAAAAGCTTTATCCAGCAGTTGATGGAAACAGATGCAGAGACCCTCAGCCAAACATTAGGCAGAGCTTGGTGAATTTTGTAGAATAGTCGGGGGAATGATTGAGGGAGAAGGAGGCATCAATGATGCCACAAAAAAGACCTACATAATTAACTAACTTGGTCCCTTGGTGGCTCACAGAGACTGAACCACCAACCAAAGAGCATGTATGGGCTGGACCTAGGCTCCCTGCACATATGGCAGATGTGCCCTTTGGTCTTCAGGTGAGTCTCCTAACAACTGGAGTGGACACTCTCTCTGACTGGTGCATACTTTTGAACTTTCCCCTTTCCCCTATGTAGGCTGCCTTGCGTGGCTTCAGTGGGAGACTTTTTGTGTTAGTACACAAGGTTGGCTTCCCCTTTTGTGAGGAGAGGTGAGGGGGGCATTGGGAGAAGTGGGAAGGGCCTGTGATTGGGATGTAAAGTGAATAAATAAATTAAATAATGAAGAATAAAAGTATACATTAAAATTAAAAAAGAAAAGGAAATACTATCTGTTAGCATCAGACGCAGGCCTTGTCTCCATGATGTTCCTTGCACACCATATTGTCTTTCAAGGGTACTTTATTTATGTTTTTAAGACTTAAGGGAAAAATAGAGTCCCATGCTTTCTGATATTTGAATCCTATGGAAAGTACAATAAAGCTATTTTTAAATGATTTCCAGATACGTGACTAACAGAACATTCTAACAATAACATAAATAAAACCAGGAAATTTGGAGGGTATAATGGTATACATCTATAATCTTAGTCCTTGACTGGAGGAGGAGGAGGATTACCACAAGTCCAAGACTAGCCTAGGCCCACAGAATGAGTTCAAGGCCAGGATAGGCTACATGGCGACACCTTGTCTATAAAACGTTAAAAAAGGGTCAACAGTAGTGTAGTATAGTGTCATAGAAGTGGCCATTTTGTTCACTTACACAATAATCATTATGACCATTACACCTATTTTTATGAATGAAAAACATTTAAATGTCTGAATTGTAGATTCCAAACTACAATACCTTATGACCTCAAAACTCACAAATGATACATGAGCGTTTGGCTCACCCTGACTTCTCTGAAGACCAATGATAGCCAAGTTACGAAAAAGCCAACGCTCTTCTTTTAACAGTTATATCAATTCTTACTTTGAATACAACGCCCCTCCAGATTTTACAGACACTCTTTCTCTCTTGATAATAATCATGTCTCACAACAAGCATATCACAGTTTGTATGTTGTCAGTGGTCACATATGAATTATGGCTTTCAGTTGGGAGAGACCGTTGGCATAGTCTAGCCTCTAAGGAGCAATGACATTGAGCAAATGTAGAGAAGTCATGTAGTCTTCATAAATAATTTAGTTCCACTTCTAACATGAGCACACTGAACTAGCCACTCTGGCCACTTTTAGTCTTTAAATACTGTGTATGCCATGATGGTAAGTCATTAAACCGTATTAACAGTAAAAACACAGAAACATTTAATTTTTTCAAACTCTCACATGTTTAAATGTAATGTTAAGGTTTTTTTTTTTTGTAAAGATATTCAGAGTAGGCATAAAAGATATTCAGATGTTTTCTACCATTGTCCCCTAACAACTACAAAACTAAATTTTATATTGCAAGAAAATATACAAAGTGATGATAGAAAATATATAAGTAATAAATAAAGTAACCCTGAGTAAAAGAGGGAGTAGCATTCCAGGAAATGACTATTTTTATGTGGTGTTTATATTTAAAAAATTAAAAGGCCCCCGACTGAGAATAAATAACATTCCCCAAACAGGCATGTTTTCTTTTGACCTGTTGTTTAATAGCCAAATAATAAAGCTACTTCATAACTAGGGACTTTAAGGAATTATTCATTTTGAGTGTCTTTATCAAATCCACACCTGCAGTTTTATATACCTGTTCATCGAGAGTTGCACTGACATGATTTTATTTTTACCAGGACGACACTGATCCTCAAGAATCCATTAAAATCTACCTTTGAAAGTCACCCTGCTGCAAAGTTTTTCTTCTCTGTCTGAATCTACGTATCACGGTCATTTTCTCCACATTCTGGCTTTGCAACTTAAATCTCCCAGCACCGACTTTAAAGTAGACACATTAACTTATGTATATTAGCTCATTCAATTACGGAAATAAAATGTCTCATTAAAAAAAAAAAAGGCATTTCAGACTCAGATGAATCTTCTGGTTGCTGTCTAAGCAGCAGCTACCTTATTTGTTAAGAGAGTGGTAATAAGGTTATTTGCAAGCATAAAATGATTGACAGTGGAGTTGATGAAATGCACCTGCCACTTAAAGTCCTCCTAGGAGAGTCTCCTGGCACTCCCTAGGCTCTTTATCATTGGCAGTTTGAAACGGCACTCACTGCTCATTCTTGCTTTCAGCAAATGTAAAAAAAAAAAAAAAAAAAAAAAAACTCTACACCGCCGTCCAGACCTCTCAGGAATTTCCTCTTGCAAGTATCACTTTCATTTATAAAATTGTTTGATAGCCAGATAGTTGACATTACATTGCCTCTGATTTTTGTCTTCTTGAAGTTTTGCTAGGATCCTCTTAGAGCAGAATAGATTCATATCCTATGCATTAGTAATTAATTCAAAGTAGCACAAAAATTAAGGAGGCTATCTGAAGCCTTCCAGGCTTTCTACACAGATCCCTTCAGTAGATTATATTGCTTATTGAGTTATCATTTTGGATGGGTATCTGGTAAGGGTGTGAATGTGGTTATACCTATTATTTTAATAGTAGGGTTTATGTTTATTAGTTTGTCACCAGATGCCATTTGTGCTGAACTCTTTTTTTCTCATCTCATCCACTTGAGATTGTATGAGTTTCCTTTCAATACTATTTTGTTCTATGTTCTTGTTGCAGTCCACTTGCTTTTTCGCTTCTCCTGAATTTTTTAAAATTTAATTTTCGCTTTCTTAGCATTCTACTTAACTTTCCACATTTCCTTGAGTGTGTAATCCATACTTCAGAAGAATTCTGTGTGTTCCATTCATTGGAATGCCCTTTTCACCACAGCTAAATAGAGTGCCAATTTACTCTCTTGCACTTTCACTGAGGCCACAGAAAGTTATGTGTGAAGACTACACCTTAACGTAATTTTATTGTGGTTAAATAGGAAGAAACAGATTGATTTTGATCTTCCTGATCTTCTTGATCAGGATGACTCTGATCTTTCACACCTTTTTCTAAACATACATCTGCTCGTGTAGATCCTAGAAATATGTGCTAGATTAAAGTTCCTTTTCTCATATACCAGTTCAGAAATTTCTTCCGTATATCTGACTTGGTCAACCGCAGTGTGTTTTTTTTCCCAGAGGTGGCCCCACGGTGAGTAAGAACATATTTAAATTAAATATTTAAGAACCTGATGAACAATTGACAAACTAAAATCAGCCATGGTAAAACAAACAAAAAACAAAAACAGCAACAGCAACAAATAACATTCACAGCACAGAGAGAAGCAAATGATACAAAATTTATAGTTGTGGTTTAATTTGCTCTCAATGGAGATCCGTTCCCAGGACCAGGACCAGGATACAGGAGAAGGCAAAATGGAAATTTGGTTTTGTGACTAAAAGTATGAAATTAGGCTTGCATGGATTTATAGATAGAGAAGATATTAGATACAAGAAAAATAAGCATAAAAAGGAAAAGAAAAGAACAAAGGATGAAACTTTATGTTTAATAAATATTGAAAGCAAAGCTAATTTGCATTCTTTCAGGTATTGATGCCCAAGTAGACTTTAGGTTGCACATAGTGTTTTCTTAAAGATGCTAACTTCCAGACTTGATTATTAAAGATGATGTGCATGCTATAACTCGTGAACAGCTATTATGTTTTCAATCTTTACAAAAAGCATTTTATTCACCTAGTCACTTTGCTTAGGGCCTAGCATATAAAATATAGGAAATATTGTTTTTACAATATTCTTATGTGTGAATTAAGTTGTTATCTAAAAGTCACCAACTATATTTAACTCTTTACATAAATTCAGCTGAGAAATTTCCATGTATAAAGATGCAACTATCATCAGGAAAAGTTCACACTGTGTCTGTGAAACAGACATATATGAAAGAAAAACATTTTACAAAAGTAAGAAAATCATCACTTGGCGAACATGAATAATGTAATAATAATTTGTGGACTAGCATCTTGAGTACTGAATACCAAGGGATAGAGAAATGAGCTGATTAAAACTGGCAGACAAAGGCAATCATGCAAATTTCCATGTATAATGAATGTATTTAGAAATTTGTGGCCTTTCCAATCACTTTGTTCCTAGTAGATAATAACAACTTTGTAGATTCTTTGTATCCAGGCCACAACATTGTAAGGAATAAAAATTAAATAAGGCAAGTATAATATTAAGACAGAGCTTCTGTGAAGTGATATACGTTGTTACCCAAGAAATGTTAATTTCTCCCACACCATCTCCTCTTAGATGACTGAGAAGTACAAGACTCAACAAGCATTTGTTTTCCGTGAAAAATTGTTCCTTTTCTCTTTGGTCTCTGTTATTACTCCAACAACCTCATTGTATATGTATACAGCATGTCTTCACATTGCATTTGAAGAAGTGGAGCTTGGTAAAGCAGTAAAGTAAGTAATGAAAACTGACTTCCTTGTTGATATTCTAAGCCCACACACCATAAATACATTGGTATATATATATGTACATACGTGAGAGAAAATTTATCAACAGTATACAGCCAGTAACAATCACTGAACAAACTCTCTATCTCCAGAAAGCACTTGGAAAACTGTGGGCCACAGTTTTATTTTACAAGCCCCTATTTATTGATGTCTACTAATCAGCAAGTGTTGAATTAAAGCAAAAGTCTCTAAATAATGTTGACTTTACAAAAAACATTAACATTAATCCATAAGTTTTTGATTTAAGACTTGACTAAGATAAAATTCATTCATAGACAAGTTTACTCCATCATATATTATATTTCATAAAATTATAGCAATATGTCTTTACAAAACAGAAATAAATAAAATCACACAGATATGCAAAGTCAATCAGTATTTATTACCTGGAGAAAACCCTCATTAGTTTTTTATGTCTTATTGCTATGGCCAGAGAGAATCTTTAAGAAGCTGGCTAACATTCTATGCAATTTTACTATAAAGTGAGCATATATTTATATTATGTAAAATTTGGAGAAATGATACTATTCTACTCACATGTACACTTGCTATCACTTAATGTTTATTCTTACTATAAAATATGCTGTGGTTATTAATCATACATTTTGTTAAAATATGTTGAGTTAAAGCATTACAAAAGAAACTTTGCTTCAGGTTTCAGCAAACATTCATTTCCATATATGTTATTAAATAGATTTTTTTTTTCTAATTCTGTGACAGTATGATAAACAGGTAATGGATTTTGAAGCCAAAGCACTTGCAGTTTCAGTTTGTAGCCACCTATGTACATGAAAAAGATGATTGATTAGTCTGGATCTCAACTTATCATCTGCGGCATATGCTATATGTCACTTCATATATGTCACTTTCATCTTAAAAAGTATTCTCAGTGATAAATGTAAATCATCTGTCATGTCATTAGTTATGAGTAAAGTTTTGGTTAGTTATGCTCATTTGTGTTAGTTTGTCTACAATGTAGTTTGACTTTATCCACCCCACTACCCCAACTATTCTCAGATCCACTCCATTCCATTATAGCTTAGTTGACCTGCCAGGGACCACATATATCATAAGAGTTGAGTCTCCTCCAAAAAGTGATAAGCTGCCACTAAATCTTCTATACGTATGACTTATGTTTACCTCCCTTCTCTATGCTGTCATTTTCTTCTGATATGAGCCTGAGCATGTTGCCACAACAGTTGTTAATTTATATGTGCAACTGTCGTGCTTTAGCCAGAAAATACTGCTTCCAGGTAGTCATACAGAATCTCTGGCTCTAAGAATACTCAATTCAATTCTATCCTGTTCTATCCTATGCTTTTCAGTTCTATCTTTTGGAATGCTCCCTGAGCTTTGAGATGAATGGTTGCAATATAGATGTCCCACTTAGGATAAACATTCCACAGTTTGCTGCTCTCTACACTCTGTCCAACCATAGATCTCTGTGTTAATCGCCATCTACTGCAATAAGAAACTTCCCTAGCAAAAATTAAAAATGTACTAATCTTTGCTTGTAAGAATAAGTCATTAGGAGCTGGTATACCTCCCTATGCTCTGCCCTTCCACCTGCCAAATCATTTAATCCTTCCTTTTTCATTATTCCCTGATAACTCTTAGTAGGACTGCTTTCTGCCTCCTCTCCCAGGAAGTATCCCTCTCCTATAGACCCTTACTTACTAACTTCCTGACCTCTATAAGTATTCCAATGGAAGTCAAATGTCTTAGGATTCAAAGCTGACACCCATAAATAAGAGAAAACATACATTTGTCTAGGCCTGAATTTCCATCATTAATAATATTTGTTTTAAGATTCATCTATTTACCTGAAAATTTCATAATTTCGTTTTCCTTAGCAGAGGAGTATTTCCTTATATAAATGTGCACATTTCCATTAACCATTCATCATTTTATGGCCAAATAGGCTGTTTTGTTTTCTTTAATTTTAAAATCATTTAAAGTATCATTTTAAAGGAGACTATTAAACATGAAGTGTTAAAGTGTCGGTGTATAAGTCATTTGAATGTGTACATTTTAAATATTTGCCTTTATAAATGTGGAGAGAAAGAATAAATATCAGAGTTTTCAGGAGAGATAGAATTGATGGATAATCTATTAATATACAACATAATATCATATTTATTTTGCATACAAATGTTGTTTGAACATGCATATAGTGTATAGTTATGTATGAACATGTAGAATAGAAGCAGAAAAGGAAAAGAAGTTATTAAACCAACATCTCACTTACATGGCTATGAGGACTAAGATACTCAAGGTTTGTGGCTGGAGAGCAGAAGACCCAGCTAATACACCGTTGTAGGTCAAGGAACAATATTATGGCCAAAATACCAAGAAACTGGTGTTTCAGATCCTGCCTCAGTGTTTGAACTCTCAAACACTAAGGTGAGTGGATGCCTATGTTTTACCTTAAGCCTGGAAAATAGATTGACTGACACTTCAGTTATTGACTGGCAGTCAGGAGGAGGTCTCTTTACTCTGATGAGAATCAGCATTTTGTTTTATTCTGGCCGTGAGCTCACTATACAAGCACCAGCAACATTAAGGAAAGCAATCTCCTCTACTAATTCGAAAATTAGTTCACTTGATAATACCCCATAGACATTCTTGGGATAATGTTTATCTAAATATCTTTTCAGTCATAACACAGTCAAACGGATCCAACTAAATGTCAGTGACTGATAACAGGCGCTTCCTTTCTGACAATGAACACTCTGGTACGGTTTAACTTTGTAATAATTCCAAGCCACAGGAATGACCTTTGAAGCACTGAGTATTTCCTTGGGAATTAATTGCTATGCTAGGGTTAATGGCCCACAGCAATGGACTTTCTGAGACAGCCATTAATCTGCCTTGATTATTACTGCTAATTACTAGCTTAAGTCTCCTCATTGGTCTCAACCTCCTCCAGCTTAAAATGCTCATGATTTTTCTGATCACATATAAATATGGTCTGAAAAAGGGAAACACAGGAAGACACAACGTGCACAGACACTGGCTGATAATAATATTTTAAAATCAATATTAAATTGCACACAAAGCTTATTTTCTTCTGATTAT
This sequence comes from Acomys russatus, assembly GCF_903995435.1. Taxonomy (NCBI): domain Eukaryota; kingdom Metazoa; phylum Chordata; class Mammalia; order Rodentia; family Muridae; genus Acomys; species Acomys russatus. The sequence goes on along the minus strand of NC_067152.1, from coordinate 18,760,711 downwards.
AAAACTAAGATAGTTATAAAAGTAATTTCATATATGCATAAACATAAAATGGAACAAACACTTTATATTTTTATCACCAAAATAAAGAACTAATGCATTATGGATATTGCCTTCATCTTGTTTCAATGCTTTTCCCCCCTCTGTGTATTTATATGAAGTTTAGCTTGAAGCCATTATAATATGAAAAGGTTGTTTTAAATTTTTTCACATTTATTTCATATGTAGTACTGTCTTTTATGGGATATTTCATTCAGAGAAGTGAAGTGTAAACTTTTATATAGTTATTTCACTTAGAGTTTAGGCACACCCTATTCAGAATTTAAAATTAGATTTTATGCCTTGACAAAATAAACATATGTTAAAGGTTTCATGCAACTTTTGCTGTCCCTTTTACAGAAAGAAATGCTATTTTTTCTTGTCTAGCCAAAGTCAGAATAGGCAAACTCATCTAGAGCCATACAAATTATATGCAAACATAAATTATCTCTATTTTAAACCACTGACTTTGTGATGATTTTTTTTTTAAATGTAATAACTCCCAGCTAAAACCAAATTTAGTTTTCCTATATTGAAATCTTTTAATTGTTTCACAACTGGAGTTGGGGTTTAGAAGGTAAAGATTTCATAACAGAAGCCAAGAAAAATCCTAGGTTTTATCAGCTAATTGAAAACCCTAGTGTCTATTCATTTTCAAATCTCCACATAGTCTGTGCATTGTCGGCTTTGGGGCAGGAACAGATGGAACCTCAAAGCCTTTGGTTCCACTTCCCTCAGGAACAGCTAGACTTTGCAGAGGGACATCCAGGTGCCAGACTCCTGATATCACTGGAAGTGTGGAAGAGAGTTTTTTCCACTGAACTCTTTTAATAAGATGGTCAGTACCAGAGAGCAGCGGAAAGTCAGGAGTTCCAAAGCCAGCGCTGATACTCAAGTGTTACCGACTTTCAGTTAAGCTGTCACGCGAATGGCAGAGGGTGCAGGGGAGCAAAGGCCCTGTCTGGTTGGCTCAAGACTGGAATGCAGGCCAGAGGGCTACTCAGGTCCAAGGGTAGGGTAGGCTTCAGTGGTGAATTCTTCAGGGAGAAAAGGAGTCTTTCTTTCCCTAGAATAAATGGTGAGTCTCGGACAGTTATGGTGGAGGAACAGAGTGTGAGTGAACTTATTTCATAAACCAGGGACATTATAAACCTTGGACAATGGGAGGGATTTCGGATCATTCCTTTACATGCAGCAGTACAGTCCTACCTAAGAAAAGAAATTCAGTGGCAAGTACAGCAAAAGGTTATTGGTTGAAAGCTAAGGTACCAAGACGTCTCATTAGCATGGAGGGTATTTCCAGGAATGCCCAGGTGCACACTGAATGGGATTCTTACACGGAAAGGGTTGGGCCAGTAGTTTTCATGAGGGCTATGTGACACTCCTTAGAGATCCAGGGTACCCCAAATCAGGTGGAGAGGGGGGAGCGCAGCTGAGGAAGGGAGACCATCATTTTAGCTCGGGGGCTCTCCAGTAAAGCCAGACTTCAACCTTAGCAGTAGAGTCCAACAATGCAAAGCTATTTTGATACTGCTGTACACAAGATAGTTATGAGAAACAGGTAGCCACAAAAGAACTGGTTTTGTGAAAATCACGCTTGATTCCACTTAATCCACAGTGTAAAATATTTCTAATTGAAATGAAATCTGGGCATATGGAATGACATGTGACATTTGACATAGAGTCTTCCAGAAATTATGATTTAAAAGTAAATATCAAATCAAAGATACATGTGTGCAAACACAGAAAACACAAACCCACACATGGAGAGAGAGAGTCAGGAACAGAGAGAGAAAAGAGAGAGAGAGAGAGAGACAGACAGAGAGAGAGAGAGAGAGAGAGAGAGAGAGAGAGAGAGAGAGAGAAGAGAGACAGATACAAAGAGAGACAGAAACAGAAATCCAACTTTGTTAATATAAAGTTTAATAGCCTTTATAGTTAATAAAGAAATAAAATTATATGAGCTAGAACAAAATCCCTGCTGTTAAAAATAAGTTCAGCTGAGGTAGGTGACAAATAAAACCACACACCTACTACAATTAGAAAATACCTAAGCTTGAAAGTTCTCTTGTCATTTAAAGACACAGAAGACTCTCAAGTTGCACTAGGAATGTAAAGAGTAGATGTCAAAGCTAAGAAAAAGATGCTTACGTTCCCAGAGACATTTAAGCATCTATGCTCTGTGTAACATATTTTTTTAGAAAAGAAAATTACTCATGAATGAAATTGAAATTGCTACCTCAGTTTTTCTCTATAAAGTATTGAAAAGCTCAGTGGTAGGCTCCCAAGAAGAGTAAATAAATGATAGTCTCAGAAAACTAAGGAGAAATTTAACAGAAACTAACTAACTTCCAAAATGTAACTCTATTATATGTATTATATATACATTACAATGTTCCCACTATCCTAAGTTTTCTCCTCATTTTCCCATTTAGATACATATTTTATAGTTTAATAAAAAGCAGATGTGATTTTTTTCATACTTTGTATTACTTTATTAGCACTATTTGAATGTTTTCACACTAATATATATATATATATATATATATATATTCATAAATATTCCATTAGTTTCTATTTCTGGATTGTAAGAAGTAATCAATATTAGTTTCTAATTTGTACTAAACAGCAATATGATTTTCAATGACTCTGGATAAATTATAATTCATGCTCCTGTTTTTAAATATCACTTGAGCAAAATCTCATTTTTGCTGATATATAAAAATAAATATGGTAATTCCCTAATATAAACATGATATTCCTTACTATTCTTTTAGGAAAGTCATGAAGCTTTGAAAAGTATTTCGGTTGGACAGTGACACTGTTCTCCAGAATGCAGAAACACAAAGAGAGAGGACATTGCGGGATGGGGAGAAGGTGAGCATCTTACTAACTCTCTACATTGTGCTACTGATGGCCCAAGCTTTTAATTCTGTGACTGACTGATTTTCTGTAATGAAGAGATCAAGAATGAACTTAAGGACTATCTCACTGAACCAGCCCCTTTCGCTTTTAGAAAACTGTATTTTAAAGATCATCTTGTCTCAGCATGAATTAAGTAGCTTAGTGAAATGCTCAGAATAAGATGAGGATAGTAATGAGGAAGTGTGAAATAGAAGTCTGGACTTGCTTCAGGTTGTTTGCCTGTTTTTCATCCTCCTGTGAATTACACTCACACACCCTACTATCTGCTAAGACATACATAACTTTTTATTCCTGCCTGCCAATGTCATATTATTTAATTTACCACCCCTTCAATCTTTTTCAAGAAAAATCCTAGGAAATACGTCACTTGCTACAGTTAAATTTAGTATATAACTCAAAAATATCCCGTTTGAATCAATGATCAATTCATACCCACCTAAAAAGCCGTAAAGCATCACATATTTATTAATTAAATAATACTTTCTCTATAATAGTTTAATACCAATGAGTTAGTTTAAAGTATCATAAAATTTATGAATTATTTTTTAAAGTATCTAAAGAAAGGAAGAGTGTACCAACCAGAAGTTTTAAACTCACCAACCCACATCTATATCCACTAACATTTTCATTGTAATTCCTGACTGCCATTTAGTTTCTTGTCTCTGGTTGTTCTTTCTTTACAACTCTGACATTAATATTTTGCCTTTAAAAAACTGAAAGATTTTTCTCTCCGTATGTGTCTTATTTTGGGTTACTATTTGCTTTGATAAAAACCATGACCAAAACAACTCGAGAAGGAAGGGGTTAATTTGACTGACGTTTAGCTGTTTATTACTGAAGACCATGAAGACAGGACCTCAAAGAGGGCAAGATCCTGGAGGCAGGAGCTGATGCAGGGGCTGTGGAGCAGTTCTGTTTACTTACGTGGTCCACGTGGCTTCCTCAGTCGGCTTTCTTTTTTTCTTTTTAAAATAATTTATTCAGATTACATCCTGATTGTTATCCCCTCACTTGTATCTTCCCATTCCCTCCTCCTACCTTCTTTCATCCTATTCCCCTCCCCTAGACCTGTGACGGAAGAGGGACCTCCTACCCTACCCTATGATCATAGCCTATCAGGTCTCATCCTGAGAGCCTGCTTTCTTAAACAACCCAGGACCACTGGCTCAGGGATGACACCACCCACAATGGGCTGAGATCTCCCCCTTTCCTACAGCTCCATCTTATGGAGGCATATTCTCAATTGGGGCTCCCTCCTTTGTGTTACCTCTAGCTTGTGAAAAGTTGACATAAAAGTAGTCAAGACAATTGACCCATGTCACCTTGCCAAATATATCACTGGTAAGCCATAACTTCATCTTTCTCACTCCCCAATATACAATATAAATATCAACATTACAATATAAGCATTTTCAATTTTAATAGTCCTACAGTCTTTAAAAGTTCAGTTTCTTCAAACTATCCTATCTCTTTAAGTATTCAAAGCCATTTACAGCTCAAAGTCTCTCAACTGTAAAATTAAAAATAAATATTTTCTTACTTTAAGAGGGAACGACAAGGGCACAGTCATAATCTTAACAAAGGAAACCAAAGTCCAAAAGAATACATCACTTAACGTTCAATATTCAGTCGTTCACTGTCCAGTGGGATTTACTTAATGAGGAGCCTCAGGGTTCCTCCAAAGGACCACACTGGCTCTGCCCTCTGCAGCATACACAGTCTCTCTCCTAGGCTATGGCTGGCTCACCTCCAGTGCTGTTGTTCTTATTGTTAGTCATCCCATGGTACAGGCCTCTCCAAAATGCTATTTTTTTTTTCTGAAAATAGGTGTACTTTTACCATAGCTTCTTCTACTCTTTCTTCATGGTGCCAAACCTCAACTTCTCTGCATGACCCCTTCAAGCCTAGATCTTAAACTGCCACTGAGGCTGTACCTTTACCAATGTCCTCTTCTGGCCTGTCACACTGCCAAGCCTTAGCTGCTCCCTGTAACTTCTTCATGCCTTCAAAACCAGCACCACTTGATGGATTGACACTTACACTACCAAGTTTAGCTGCTAGCATAAGGTACAACCTTGGTTGCCTCTGAAACACAGCTTCTGCATGCTGACTCTCTCAGAAGACATTTCACGGAAGATATCACCTCAGTAATGATAGTGTCTTTTTAATCATTGCTAATTTCTCAGCCCAAGCTAACCAGCCTCAATTGTCGCAGAAAAGCAAAGGGTTTACATTAGTGGTTCAGGACTCTTATGAGTCACAGCTGATTCTTCAGCACCAGTTGATGAGATGCCACAGATTAGTCACACACACAAAAGTCCCCGATGGAGTCTTTATTTCCCCCCTGAAATGTCAAAAGCCACACCTGCATTCTCTGCAGAGATCTCGATAGTTTTAATCTTCAAAACTCCAACAAAAAAGCCCATTGCTCACTCAACACTCGATGGCTTTTCTAGCCCAATTTCCAAATTCCTTCCACAGTCTTCCCATAAACATGGTCACCTCTGTCATAGGAATACCCAACTCCTGGTACCAAATTGTCTTACTTTGGGTTACTATCACATTGAAGGAACACCATGACTAAAACAAGTTATGTAGGAAAGAATTTGTCTGGCTTCTACTTCCACATCTCTATTCATCATTGAAGAAAGTAAGGACAGCAACTCAAACAGGACAAGACACTGGAAGCAGGAGCTGTTGCTGAGGTCATGAAGGATGCTGCTTACTTGTTTGTTTCCCAATGACTTGCTCATCCTCCTTTCTTACAGAACTCAGGACTACAAGTTAACCGGGGATGGTACCACATACACTGAGCTGAGCCCTCTCCCCACCAATTACTAATTTAAAAAATACCTTAGTGGTTTGCCTGCAGAAAACTCTTATACAGGCATTTTCTTTCTGTTTCTCAATGAGAAATAGAGTCTTTTATCTTACATCTGATCACAGTTTCCCATCCCTCTACTCCTCCTAGCTCCTTTTTCCCCCAAATCCACTCAGCCTTTATTTTACTACAGAAAAGCGCAGCCTTCAAGTTTCTTAACTGAGATTCCCTTTTCTCAGATGAGTTTGTCTTGTGTCAAGCTGACATAAAACAATCCACCATAGTATTTAAGATTCTAGAATAATTTTTCCAAACTGCCATTTCTATATTTTTTGTATAGGCACTCAGGCAAAGATTTCTAGTTGAGTCTTACTTTATGAGAATTTTCTTTATTCAATATTATTCTCTTACTTTTAGAGGAACTTTACTGATTTATAAAGATACAGTAAGACTCTATTCTAGTTGTAGTTTATATGTGGTATTGTAATACAAATGAAAATCATAGTTTAATTATTAGTCATCTCCAAAGCTCCATATATTTTCCCTTACTCAAAATGATATTTTTATCAACTGTACAATATATATACTTGCATGAATATAATTATTTTATGGTAATTCTTTGTATTTTATGAAACAATTGTATATTATATTTAATATATAATATACATTTTAAATTTGTTTTGTGTTTTCATTATTTGTGTTATCATAAATATGTTAGTGGATTTTCTTTGCTATGTTTTATATATTATAATAGTTTTCTTAGGCTGGATTTATACAACTTTGTATGATGGTATAAATTCTTCATCTTTCCATCCATCAAATTTAGAACATAATTGTTTCCCAACATTGTGAAGGATATAGAAATTATTATTCTTCCTCTCAAAACATTCACCTTCTAAATTTAATTTTCTAATTGAAACACTAAGATTGAATTATAATTATTACACATGTGTGACCAAATTTTCATTGCTGTTGGTAAATAATATTAATTGAAGTGATTTTCTGTTCACTATCAAAACTCACAAGATAATTTACTGATTATTTTTATACTTAATTTCGTTTCCTTTTAAAATGACTCAATTTTCCCTAAATGTTTTTGTCTGGTTCTTAACGTATGAGTGATTATCATCTGTATTTATGTATCCTTGTCTATATTGATTTTTTAATTTTTTTATTAATTTATTCTTGTTACATCTCAATGGTTATCCCATCCCTTGTATCCTCCCATTCTTCCCTCCCTCCCATTTTCCCCTTATTCTTCTCCCCTCTGACTGTTCCTGAGGGGGATTTCCTCCCCCTGTATATGCTCATAGGGTATCAAGTCTCTTCTTGGTAACCTGCTATCTTTCCTCTGAGTGCCACCAGGTCTCCCCCTCCAGGGGATATGGTCAAATATGAGGCACTGCGGCAGAATGTTCTGCCCATTGGCTAGATCTGGGTAGGGGTTTAAAGTTTACCACCTGTATTGTCCTTGGCTGGTGCCTTAGTTTGAGCAGGACCCCTGGGCCCAAATCTGCCTATCATAATGTTCTACTTGTAGGTTTCTAGGACCCTCTGGATCCTTCTACTTTGCTATTCTCCCATGCTTCTCTCATCTAGAGTCCCAATAAGATGTCCTCCCCTCTGTCCCAGTTTCCTGGTAAGTGAAGGCTTTCATGGGACCTGCCCCTTGGGCTAGTATGCAGATATAAGTGAGTATATACCATTTGAGTCTTTCTGCTTCTGCGTTAACTCACTCATTATGATCATTTCTAGCTCAATCCATTTACCCACAAATTTCGGGAATTCCTTGTTTTTAATATAGGGTTCAGCATTTTTCTCAGAAAACTATATGGGTAGATGTTCACTGTATAAATCTGTTCTAAGCTTCTTTTGGGAAAAGCCATCATTCCTCTTCACCCCTCCTACCATGCCTTCTACCTCTTCTCTTATGATAGATTCCCCTCCCAGTGTCATTGACTAATTTCCCGGCTTTCATGAATATTCATTTATAAAACATACCCAACGATTCAAAGCTGATACTCACAGATGAGGGAAAGCATTTGAGATTTGTCTTTCCGGGTCCACGTTACCTTGACCTAAATGACTGTTTCCAACTCCACATATTTATTTGTGTGTCTTATAATTTCATTTTTTTTGACAGTGGAGTAATATTCCATGTGTAAATATCCTGTCTTTCTGTTATCCATCTGTTGGTCGAAGAACAGCTAGTCTGCTTTTATTTCCCAGGTGTTGTGAATATAGCAACAATGAGCATGACTGAGCAGGTTTCGCCTTACTTATTTCTCTGAACTGTTGGCACCATTTGAGTTCATCTTTTGAAAATTCTCTGTTAAGCTCAATGCCTCGTTTTTTAAATTGAGTCATTTTCCTGATGTTCATTTTGTTGTTGTTGTTTTTAAAAATTATTTGTTTATTTGAGTGACTAAACCTCTGCCAGATGTATACTGCCAAGGACTCTCCCCTTTTGCGATCTTGTAAGTAATGGGGTATATGAGCTTTGTTTAGGTCAAACATGCTCATTAAAATCTCTTTAGTTTTATACCCTTCTTAATTTCCTTGAAGTTCTTTGTTGACATATCAAAACTTCTCAGTGTACAAGGAGGTGTTATAGTAAAAAAATAAAAATTTACCCCTAATTATAGAAGTGGTTTTATCTATTTTTTAAAACAGACTTTTCCCCCATTGCTCCTCTTTTTTTTTTTTTTTTTTCTTTTCTTTAATTGCTTCAGGGACTGAAATAGTATGAAGTCTCCTTGTTATATGATCCTCTAATTGGCCTGTTTAAAATAATTAGACTCTCTAGCCATGTTATGTTGTCTTATATTTAATACTGAATGCTACATTATTATGGTGACCTCTTCCCAATGATTCCCTTGCTGTTCCTTACATATCAACTCTCCCTGGAATGTTCCTGAACAGGATTCTCCTTCTTACCATGTTGGTATTCTCACTAATATTATTTTAGCATTTTATAGTTAAATTTCACTCCGCACACTTTCATTTTTCTTAATTCCTTTGTTAGTTCCTGCTATTGTAGTTTATTTATCTGTTATTTTTTTTCCTAGAGCTAATTACCTCATTGGTCTTTATCTTTCATTTTTCTTTAACAATTGCATGTTTTTTCCTTCATATTTTTCACTTTAATTGTTTTTTTTTCAAAACTCATCGCATCTATGTGAATGTTTTATTGCTAGTGAATTTGACCAGTTACCTTGTGAGTGTGTCATGTTCAGATGCACGTCATGTCATAGTTCCCTTTTGGCTTCACTCTGAAGGTGGCAGATTATCACTTCTGCTTTACACAGAACTAGAATAATGTTCTAGTTATCTATCAGCTACTAGTGTAAAGTCATATAGAGCTTTTGTTGTTGTTTTAAGGATTCTCTATAACTATTATTATTATTATTATTATTATTATTATTATTATTATAAATTCATACTACCTTAATGGAATTGTGAACACTGGGGTAGAGAAACTTTGGGGTTGCTGGTCCCCTGGTTATACAGTGCTGAAAATGTTTGGGTCTGACAACATATTCTCTTATCTTTCAAGCCAGTGCAACAGAATATGAAAAGGTCAGCACACTATGTGGCATTTGATCATTCACCATGTGCACTGGGTAGATGGCTCTTCACTCCAGACACTGTGCATGCAACTTAGTGACAACATCTGTAGGTTTTAAGTTTACATTTCACTTATATTTGTAATCCTGAAAATACTCTATAAGAATGAGATGAATAATATATATTATTTATTACGGATGAGCAAGCATGCATTACACACACACACACACACACACACAGAGAGAGAGAGAGAGAGAGGGAGAGAGAGAGAGAGAGAGAGAGAGAGAGAGAGAGAGAGAGAGAGGGAGAGAGAGAGAGAGAGAGGCTTTACAGCAGCTCGTTTCATACCTTGTACTCTACTATTTGTTTTTAAAACTACTCTCCATTTTGCAAAAGTACTGGCACACAGCCCTCCATGGTATGATTATATAATAAGCTAGCTGCTATTCGTTAACATTGTATACTTATTCATGAGATAAAGAATAACTGAGAATTGGAGACAAAGTACTAGGAACATTTTTTTTTAATATTGTAATAATTTTATTTCACCTTAAATGTTTCTAAGTGATGGTAATATCATATCTAACTGGTATTACAACTGGGAAATGCCTCGGTGGTAAAGTGAGTATTGCCCAAGCTTGATGACCTGAGTATGGATCACTGGAAACAGAATAAAATAGGACAAGTATCTGCAATCCTAACTCTCTCCACCCAGACATTGGAAGTGGAAGCGGGGGAATCCTCAGACCTCAGGCACTCAAATCCAACTAGACCTTCTTACACAGCAGAAAACAAGAAAGAGCTTTGTCTTAAACAAAATGGAAGCTGACGGTCAACCCTCAAGGCTTCTCCGACCTTCACAAGCACACCAACCCATATGGCCATACCCACACTCACACACAAATCATACACATAAATAAATATGAGTAGACATCAGTAATGAAAAAGATTATTGACACACATTTTTGCCCATGTTTGAGGTATACTAAAACAAGCTTGAAAACAGGAAATATTAGAAACCCATTAAGTTCTGGTCGCTGGCCACTCAGTGCTCTTCGGCCAGATGGCCTCTTCTTTACCTGTCTCCACTTGGTGACATTTGAAACATTAACCTTCAGACTTCAGTTTCCTTCCTTCACTTTCTACTTTTCTAGCTAGGATTAATTTTAATCAGATGGTAATTAAAATAGGCACTGCATAACCAACTCACATTTCTGTAAGTAATTAAAGCTTCTGGAATCATGCATTTTTCCCTCCCAGCTCTGTTAGAAACAGTGGCACATAATTTGTATTTTTTCCTTGCAGCACAATTCTTGTAGTAATGGCTCCAGTTCTAATAAATCTCTTGCAAATAACTTGTCCTGGCTTTGGCTCTAAGACAGCAGGAATTATAAACTGTTCATTTGTTCCTCTTTTCCTTAAAAATGTATAATTCCCAGCTGTACGCTATCGATTCTAAAAACTGTTTTATTATGAAATAGCAGGGAGCTCCGTCTCAGTAGTCAGGTTGCTGGCTAAACCCTAGAGCCAAGACCAGTATTTTTTATTATTTCCATTCATATTTCTTTCTCTGTTATACTACTGAGCACGATACAAAGCATTTAAAAAAAAATTGACATGTCATGAAAAGCAATAACCTGAGGACATTTTACTATATGGAACACACTGTCATTCCTCACTCACTATAGTCCCACCATATAGAAAGAGGCCACCCACTGTCACACAGTGAAGTGAGCAGTAAATACAGTCCTGAAAACTGCTACAGTTAAGATTAAACTTAAGGAACTCTTGAGGGATGACTATGTACCTACATTAGATAACATATCTCTAGCAATACATGGAACAGCTCCACAGTAAAGTTTTTCAAGTAAGTTTCCTCTCAAGCAGGGTACCCGACAGGCCACAGCTGCTGGTGCATTATCCTGTTTCCAAACTGGAGCTGCTTGAATGTCACTGGCAACCCCAAGCTTGGAACATCAGAGGACTTGCCAATGATATGTCCAGCCAACAGCAGCCCACCCAAGTCTCCTTTCTTGGGTAGGGGTTACCTCTCAGCCACTTCTAGAGTCTCTGCTGAGTAGCTCTCTCTGCATCTGGTGGTTATGAAATCTCATTTCATTACACTACTAATTTACAGGGAATGAAATTATAAACAAGGTGATTACGGAGCGTAATTTATGGTCCATGTAATTATATAGCTGTCAGAGTAGTGCTGGCAGCTGAATTGTGCAAGAGAGGGCTGCACTTTCGCCTGGTCCACTGAGTTTGTTAATTGTCCACAGCTGAAAATATCTTTTTTTTTTTTTTTTCTACTGCAAGATCAGCAACCTTCAGTTTGGAGAGCCCAGCTAAAGCTGGTTATAATTACCTGCCTGAATGGAAATGTTTTCTATTGTCTATGAACATCTTCAGGTGATAGAAATTTATTCCTCAAGCCTTCTGCTTAATGGAGAAGAACATTTTTACCTTTTTGCTTAACAAAACAAAACAAAACAGAGAGCCTTAATCTCTACCCATTCTGTACACTTATACTGAGATGTACATAATAAAAGTAATAGTGGTAGAAAGATTACCGAATATTTATCCGGTTGAATCTTCCCATGTTTTCCATTTCTCTGAGAGAGATATTTGTCATGGACATACCACCTGTTATGGCTGAGGAGGAAAACCACGCCTGTCCATAAGCAGTACCATGTGAAGCACACTCAGTTTTCTCACTACTTTAGCCTGTTGCCAAAAGGCAAGAGACATGATGGGAAACAGAGAAGGAAGGCTCAATAAGCCAAGGGTTTTGTTTACACAACAGTAATCCAAATGTTTTATCTGGCACAATGGCTCACTGCTTTGCTCTTTTCATGTTGTAGATATTACCTGACCAATATAAGTGTGGATTTTTAGATATATTTCATCTCTGTAGATGATCACACTCTGAGGCAGAGTTAAAAGTGTATAAACAGTTTTTTTTATGTAAATGGGTAATATTCCTTCTGTAACTTTGCCAATTTCAACTTCAACTATTACTGTTGACCATAGGCCGATAGTTGTATTACCATCTTTAAGAAACCTGTTCAGGTGTAGCCAAGGGATAGCTCATTCTCCACATGGAGAAAAGGAGGTGGGGGTGGAGCAGGGGATTGCCTCCGATATGATCTCTGGTGCCTGGGATTTGATCACTTCGCCATGGTGGAGAGGCCCTGTGGGAACACAAAGAAGGAGGGTATGCAGACTGTGCTGATGAGGATGAGACCTGACAGGCTATGGTCAGACAGTGGGGGAGGAGGACCCCACCTGACAGAGGCCTAGGGGAGGGGAATAGATCTGAGAAGGTGGAGATGGGGGTCAGGAAAGTAGAGTGAGGGGATTACAATCTGGATGTAATGTGAATAAATTATAATAAAAAAGAAACTTTTTAAATGTTTACTTGTATGTTTGTTTATATTTTCTGTGTACTGGTATGGGCATATGCCTTCCATGACACATGCGTGGAGCTCAGAGGACAACTTCTACCATGTGCATTCCAGAGATGGAATTTAGGTGGCTAGATTTAGCAGCAGGCTCCCTTACCTACTGACTCCAGACACTGTTGTTTGCTGCCATTTCTATGATCTTGTCTATAGACATCGCTTTATACTTTATCCTCTGAACAATAACAAATACTATGCCATATTTAACACTTTCCATCCATTTAGAGAGCGTAGGCTCCTGTTCCTTGTATTTAACTTATATAAAAGCTAACCTCTGTGATGGGAAATTTTTGTTTGACATTTAAGGCAAAATAAAAGCCACGGTAAATCGCATTATAATTATATAAAATTCTGTCTGCTACTATTTTGATGTACATGAGCTTTATGTAAAAAAGCATATAATTTTTGAGTCAAGGCTAAGACTCATGTATGTCATACTTGAATTAGAGATGCTGAGGCAGGGGGTTGCCATGAGTTTGAGACTAGGCTCAGCTGCATGCTGAGTTTCAGACCACCCTGGGAAATAGAGTGAGATTCAACCTAAAAGACATGGAAATAATAACAAAATAACAGTAATAATAAAAATTTCTACTCTGTGCCATATCTGTTTCTGTGTCCTTTTACGCTATAAAAAAATTCAGTTGTTAATGATGAGGAAATAATAACACTGTAGAGAGAGACTCAAGCTGGCCTAGATCTAGAAAAATCTATTGCCTTAAACTTGGTATGATCATGAATTTAGGATGAATAGCAAGAGTTTTGTAGAAAGCAATTTTGGAATTTGAGGGAGGTCATAATGGCTCTTTGGGTTCAACTTAAGGACATAAGCCTAGATTCATCATCAGAAAGACAGTCACAAGAAGACTTGCTATCACTAATACATGAGTCAAAAAGAAAGAAAGAAAGAAACAAAGAAACAAAGAAACAAAGAAACCAACTACCCCTTCTTTCATTGAAGATAGATAGTTTTAGTAGCTTATGATATAAAATTAAGATATCAATTGAAATAAAAGGGACCAAGTGAGGGCTGGAAAACTTTCTCAGTGGTTGAGAGCCCTTGTCTCTGTTCCAGAGCACCTGCGGTCAGTTAATAGAAGCCACCTGCAGCGGTTCACAATTGACTGTAACTCCAGCTCTAAGAGGATGACACCCACATCTCTGCACACAGACACTCAGATATAATTAAAATTGAAATAGATTTTAAAATGACCTATGTAAAGCATTGCATCAATGTTACAATGCTAAAGTGAATGAACTTACTGAGAATAAAAAAAAAAAAAAACCAGGGAAAAATAAAAGTCTGTGGAATTTTCATAATTACAAAATTTCATTGTTGGGGATGAGGAGAAAGCTGACGGGGTAATGTACAAAGACAGGTTGGAGTTCAAATCCGTAGCCCATGGATGTGCCTGAAACCATTGTGCTGAGTGACAGAGACTAATCCAGGAAGTCTAAACTAAATGGCGAACACCAGGTCCAGTGACAGACTGTAAAAAAAAAAACAAAAAAAACAAAAACAAAAACAAAACAGAGATGGAAAACATAGAAGAACGTACAAGACATTGATCTCTGGCCTCCATATTTGCGTTCATGGCTGTTCCCCCACCCATTGCACACAACCAGACACAACTGCAGATATATTGCTGTTCATAAGTATTTTTATACAAGGAAAAAAACATTTTTTTTCTAGATCTTCATTTTAAAGAGTATGTTTGGCAAAACGCAGGGCCCCAGGTTCCAGGGGGGGGAGTTAGATTTCTATTCTAATTAACAGGCTTTGTCATGATCAGGACATTCTGCAAATTCATCTGAGTGAATGAAATCTCTTCTGAGATCAGGTGCATCCAGGCAAAGACTTAGAAAAGGTATGTGTACTGAGGTTGAGGGACTGATTGTTAAAGTGGGTAGAGTCAAGCCCAGCATCTTCTGTAAGTTAATCAAATTCATAATGGGTACTCTATCCAAACTTTTCCCCTCTTGTGCTTATGATCTAGGGCTAATGGAAACTCAAACCCTGACACCCAAGGCCAAGGAAAAATAATATTATGACAACAGGCATCTTCGTGTTACGAGGAAGCTAGAAAATATACAAAGAAAGTAGAAGTTAACTTCCCAGGAAAAAGTCACAAAGGCAAATAACTTTATTTCTAACTATGTATGGATTCTCCTGTTTCCAACTATAGATCTATCATAGAATAGTATTCATTGAGGATGCCTTATAGTTCAGGATGATATTAGGATCAATTTACAGACTACTCAGATCAATTAAAAACATATCTATCTAAGAAAACTAGTCTCAAGCCAAGGGTGCTGATTCATGCTTGTGATGACAACACTTGCCAACTGAGGCAGGAGGATTGCTTTGTGTACAAGACCAGTCTGACTATGTAGTGATTTCTTGACCATCATTAGTTACATGAGAAATCCTCAGTTGACTTTATATATATTATTTAACTCTAACATTCTCTTGAATATTGGTCTGAATAAAAATCATCATAATCACCATCACCATCACTATCTATCTATCTATCTATCTATCTATCTATCCATCTATCTATCTATCTATCTATCTATCTATCTATCGTGTCTTGACTGGAAAGTTTTCTTGAGTTTTTAGTAGAAATGTAACAAATGTTAGTTTCTGTTAAAAATAGTTTCATAATAATACAGTATTTTTAAAGTTTCATTTTTTTTTACCAGAAGCAAACCAAACATATAATTGCCAGTATTGTGGCATATGTGAAGGAAAAATTCCCAGGAAAAGCACAAGAAGCAGAAGCTACTAGTTCACACACTCGAATTCTACATTCTCTGGGTTAAGCTTCACTGGGCACACAAGATTTTACCTTCTCTTACTTCAGAAGCAACTGGTCAATTCCCCTTTCTCCACTTTGTTATTATTCTATGGAAGATTTATGCATTTGTTACAAAATTTCAAATTTTTGTGTATCCAATAGCTTTCTCAGCATCATTTTTTTTTTAACTGTAGTTCCCTAACTGTGGGGGTAGATTGATTGGGGAATTTTTCCCTCCGTGAAACCTTTCTCATTGCAAAGAGAAACCCATGCAGTTTAAATACGGAAAAGGAAAATAACAAGAAAGCAAAAGGGACTGACATCCCAGTGCCAGATTTTCCTTTTGCAAATAAAATTTTCCTCTGTCAGTATTTCTCTCCCTCCTTCCCCGCCCTCACTCTAAGGGATCTTGCAACAAAGTTTATCTTAATTTTCAAATTAATCCACAAGACACAGATACGTATTTTTACTAGCCAAAGATGTGTTCTTGTTCCCCAACACTTCATATTTTGACTAATTCTTGGTTTTGCAGGAAATGGTCTCTGTCCAGCTCATTGCTCCATAACATGACTATTTATGCTATGCTTTTTCATCATTATGCTCTTTTGATTTCCCCACTTTAAGCAGATGAGTTTGGTATTTTAAACCTTACTTTAGTATTTTAGCTTTCGGCTCATCTCGCCCTAGCATGGTTGCTCTAAACCTTTTGATTTCATTCTTCAGCGTTTCTAAGAAGTGTGAGGGGGTGGTGAAGAAGTTCTTTTTAACCAAGGCTGTAGATCTGAATATGTAAAACATTCTAATTGGGCAGTATTGCCACCTGCTCTTAAAAATATTATGTCCCAGATGCTAAGAGAATAGCATTCAAAATAGACCTGATTTTCATAAGAGCTTAACTGGCTGTATTTCAGTGCAGTATCCAAGAGGGCTGTGAAATAAATGCCTGAGTTGGGGCACAGGAGGTCCCCAAAGGAAAAAAAATCACTTAGCAGGAACCCAGAAAATAAGATGTGAGCTTTGCAAATGCCTGCCTAGTATATGTGGATATTTGGCATCTCTTTTTTTCTTCTGGCTAACTGGCAGAGACCCCTGCATGTGGTAGATATCCAGTGAAGGAATCAAAGCATTTACTAACCTATTTAAAAGAAACACATAATTATTCTAATTTTTATTTTCTTCCAAAAAATGTTTTCTTAGCCTAGTGTTTATCTTATTATCACCAAGTTGAATTATTTCCATCTGGCAAGCTTTGGAATCTGCTTGGGATTGTGGAGACCAAGCCAAAAACTAACATGATAATTTATTTATTAGTTCTGGTCCTTTATATCGTTTACCCCATTGGGGTTTGGGGGTAAAAGTTACTCATTGCTTATTTGTAATACTTTTCCTTAAAGGGAAAATGAAAGCTAATATCTGCAGAGGAAAGAAATGCTAATATGCAATCAATTAAACTAAGAGTTGTCATGTTCAGACCTGACCCCCTGGAGCTGATAACTAAAGGTAAAAATATCCTCTGAAGAAAAAAATAATTGCTTAAATAATAATAAACTAATCTATATAATTTTATTATCAAATATAATGCCTCAATAACATGATGATAAGTTGAGAGCGTCTTTACCAATAAACAGGAACTGAATCTGCCTGGTTTAGAAAGAAAACGTGAGAACCATCAGTAAAGTGATCAAGAGATGTCACACCACTTAAAAGCCTAGGAAATGATGACATTCTTTGGGGGAAGTCATGGGTAAGAGGCACCTGAGAAAGTGAAGATTTCGTAGTTGCTAAAATTCCAACAAAAACCCCTTTTAAAACTTTACAGTGGGAGCTGGAGAGATGGCTCAGTGGTTAAGAGCACTGCCTGCTCTTCCAAAGGACCCAGGTTCAATTCCCAGCATCCACATGGCAGCTCACAACTGTCTGTAACTCCAAGATCTGACACTTTCACACCAGTGCACATAAATTAAAAACTAAATTAAAAAAAATGAATTTCTAAAAAAAAAAAAAACTTTACAGTGAGGGCTTCCAAGGAATGAAAAGGAACACGTACAGCCTGGAAATACACAAAGGCTTAATATGCAGATGCCAGGTAAGAAATACTATTGGCTTCATGGAATGCGAGCCTCTCTGCATTCTATACCAGACGGGGAGTTAGAGAGTGCTGCAGTGTTATGGGATTCGTGTGAAAGGAAGTATGAAGGAAAAGGTTGAAATGAAAAGAAATGTTACCATTTTTTTGTAAGTAGAGAACACCTTTCGTAGCTGTCATAGTCTGGGCATCATTATTTCTCAGACCCACGTGGAGAAAGTAGATGGCCCTAAAAGCGAGAGTTGGCCATACAGTGCAACAGATTAGTGTGGCTGGGAAGTATTATGTCCTCATAGATAGTGGCTAACTTTGGCTCCACTCAAACACTCACTCCATTGTTGCTTCAGGAGTATGTGTCCTTATGTTTGAAATTTGTCTTAAGACAATTGAAGCACTTTGGTGGTTTTCATGTTAGTGAATTATGTTCACTTAAATTTCTATGAGGGTCTTACTTTTATTCAAGCAAAATAATTTGCTTCTGGATGTCCCTTCACCTCCACAGACACTAAGGTAAAGGACTCGGTTTTAAAAGCCAGGCAGCTGTGTGGAAAAGTGAACAAGTTCCTGAAACAATAAGCAACTTCCAGGCAACTCTTCAAATGTATCTAATTGTTAAAGCCAGTGCCTAAGGCCTATGTTGAGTAATTGATTAGACACTGAACCAAGCTGTCTGCCCAGTGTGAGTTGGTATAAAAATGAATCATATGGGAAACATACCAAACATTTTAAAAAATGTAAAGATAGAGTTAAAAAAAAAAAGAAACCAAAAATATTTCATGATCATTACGGTCATTTCCCACATAATACTAAATGAGGATAAATTATTTGTATTTTTTTTTTCATTTTCTCTGCACTTCTGCACCCAATTAAGCTTGAACATCTAATTCCATAAGATCTGTTCAGTTACTGTTAGTGAATTGTGCACTGGTGAAGAATCTAAACCTACAACCTTCTCCATGGGTCACTATAGATAATACTTGACTGAGGCAGTTTTGTCTTGCATATGTATTATGTCATACATGAAGGAAACCTAACACGCAATGCTCTTTATAAAAATATAGCCAACACAACACAGACATACCTTACACAAAACATGGGGAGATTTTTAAAGTAAGTAATAATATATAAAGTATTTCCAAATTCTAGTATTTCTCCACGGCCACTTGTACGGATAGAATTTGGCATTGCCAGTTATTACATTTCATTGTGCGTTTTCACAACTTTGGTTGATATTCCATTTCACTTTGCTACAACCGATCATATGGTTAATAGATTGTCTCCAGACTTATGAATATGAATAAGCACTGCCATATCCAGTAAAGTTCTTGTCAAGATGAATAACTTCTTTGCATTAGAAATTTTTCATCTTTTCTCATTAGCAACCAAGAAATCCCTCCTCATTCTGTTGCCCATAATGTCACTCCTCCTTACATGCCTGCACAGGTGACATTTCTCTTAACCCACTCGTTTTCTTTCTTTTTGGCATCTGAGATTATCAGTAAGCTTCAAAATCTAGAGTAGGTCATTTCTTCAGTAATGTATCCCATGTAGAGGGACAAGTCGGTAACGGTGCACTGTTGCATATTTTGATTAAACGTCAAAAAGTTACTCTTCTCACTGTACAAAAATCTTAAGAATGGAGATTTGTATTATGTTGTACCGGTATTTTAGGAGATAAGTCAATGGGCTCATAGTACATGTTAAAAATAGACATACAATGCAGAAATAGAATCATTAAACTTACATTGCCAAGGCTTCTTATTTCATGAATGAATAAACTGAAGTTCATGAAGTCAGGTCAACTACCCAATCTTTGTCCTTTATTCCTTTAGTTGCATTAAGTTGCCTCATAATTTCTGCTTGATACACAAAAAGCATAAATAATTTTGATTGAGAGACTGTACGTAAAGTTCACATTGTCAAGAGCACAATGGAGTTAAGTTTGTTCTTCCTTGTTCTTCCAAATATCTGTATAGTTCTGATCTACTGCTATGGAATACATTTCCCTGAATAAGAGTAAACTTAAAGCTTCTGTGACTCAGGCATTAGGGATAGTTGGGTTGATTGACTTTGGTCCAATGTCTCTCAGGAGGTCTTGCCTGGAGCACCATGTGACAAAACCTGGCAACAGAACAACTCAAAAATTGACTCATTGGTTGTTGACCAACACTTGAGTCATCCTCCCACCCCCATGGACTCTGTTACAACAGTGCCTGACAGAGAAGCTTGCTCTGCCCAAATTGAGTAGATCAGGAAAAACAGGAGGTTGATTTCATAGTTGGGAGTCATTAACATCTTACAAGCTTACCTTGGAAGCGATTTCTTATCATTCCTGCTCTATACTCTTTATTGAACTCTAACCAGCAATTGTATCCCATACTGGAGTGGACAGGATTACATAAGCACAGAAATATCAGGCAGAAAGATCTTTAGATCTTTAGAGCCAACCTGATGATCTGTTTAATATTCCTTATTTATAAAGAAAGGAATGACAGTGAGGCCATTGAATGTAGAGGAGAAACCCACTGATGTTGCACACCTAAATCTGAACGATTTCAAGCTGTATTCCAAATACATATCCTTATGCCCAGCTAAGTGGGAGCTCTCATCTTTCATCAAATATTCTTTTCCTTACAGCAGACCTATATCATTATAGCAAGCCACAAGTAACTGAACTGCAGAGAGCTGAACACAGGGTGCTCTGCTCCAAAGAATAAATTTACAATAGAACTCTTGTGTCTGTGGTTTAGGTAACATTACAGAAAAGCATGTACAGAAAGAATGTAAGAGATAAAAAACCAGGACTCTGCAGCAAGACTGTGTCTTCTATACATGACAGGGGAAGCTGTAATCATGAATCCCTAGCAATATGGTTGCCTGAACAAGACCTTAATCATAGCAACATTATGTGACATGTCAAATGGGTTTTGAATGCTCCACAAGATCCCACCCATAGATGAAAACCTATAGGTAGTTAAGAACTTCTGAGGGAAGGAGAATCTATCTTTCTTAAGAATGAGCCTCCTAAGTGGTTATCCAGTAATCCAATACCAAATGGTTACCTGTAAACACACACACACACACACACACACACACACACACACACACACACACACACACAAACACACAAAACTCAGTAAGTTGCATTTATATATTTATATGTATGTATACATGCAACTAATGATTAAAGTAAGAAAGAGGAGAAAACAGTAGAGAGAATACATGAAAGTTCATGGTAAGTAAACAGCAGAAAGGTAACATGATATGACAGGGTATTGAAGATGATCAAAGTACAGGATTCATATTCATGAAATTTCCCAATGAAACTGATCAGTTTGTACAATTAATAAATGCGAGTAAATATTAAAGATAAAGAACAACTCACCTCTTGCTAAATTGTTAAATTTAACAATTTCAATAGTTAAATTCCGGTCATACCCTCCAGTTTATACATGAGAAGGCAAGAATGTATAAATAAGGCAAGGCAATGTACAATACAGCGTGGATATTTCTCAGAAAACTAAAGTACATTTCGTAGGGTCTTTCTAGCTTGTGAAAGAACTGGCATGCACTTAAATATTATTGTAAAAATTACCTCTACTCCCATTGTTAAAAGTATGTGTTTGGCTATGATTGAAAAGGGAGTTTTATTTCACAATAGCTCATAGTCCTGTTGCTTTGGTCTAGTAGCTTTATTGATTTGTATTTCAACTTCTAAAGGTGTAAAAGTCATAAAAAAAAAATCATGCCTGTCTTAAAGTTATTGTACACAGATTGTAAGTAAATTATTTAGTATTATACTCAGCATACAGGCACATAGAAGTACAACATATATTGTCTGTATTCTAAGCTGTTTTACATATCAAAAATTTAAATAAAAATGTCTTACTATGTATGGGTGACACCATGGTTTACTGTAACATAACATTCATTGATTTTTCTATAGAACAAATACAAAGTGTAATTAACACCATAATAAAAAGCATGAGCTGGGGGAATGACTTCATGATTGCCTGGTGTGGAGGTTTGAGTTAAAATGGCCCACATAGGTTTATAGGGAGTGGTACCATATGGAGGTATGGATCTATTGGAGTAGGGGTGGCCTTGTTGGAGGAAGTGTGTCAAAGGGGGCCAGCTTTGAAGTCTCAAATGCTCAAGCCTGTCTATTGTAACAGTCACTTCCTAATGCCCGAGGATCCAGATATAGATCTCTCAGCTACCTCTCCAGCACCATGTCTGCCTGCATGCCACCATGCCACCATGCTACCAAGCATGGCAAAAATAGACTCTGAACTGTAAGCCAGCCCAAATGAAATGCTTTTACTTTGTTTTATAAGAGTTACAACCTTTAATCCACATGGACTTTAGTTTTGTTTATGGTGATAAATATGGATCTATTTGCATTTTTTTTTTTTTACATGTAGACACCCAGTTAGACTAGCATCATTTGTTGAAGATGTAGTCTTTTTTCCGTTGTATAGTTTTGGATTCTTTGTCAAAAGTCAACTGTCCATGGGTGTGTGGGTTTATTCCTGGGTCTTCAATTCAATTCATTTGATCAAACAGCCTGCTTCTATGGCAGTATCATACCGTTTTTATTACTGTTACTCTATAGTATAGCTTCAGTTCATGGGTGAAGGTTCCTCCAGAAGACATTTTATTGTACAGCATTGTTTTAGCTATTCTGGGTTTTTTTTTTCATATGAAGTTGAGAATTAATCTTTCAATGTCTGTAAAGAATTGTGTAGGGATTTTGATAGAGATTGCATTTACTCTGCATATTGTTTTTGGTAAGATGTCCATTTTTACTATATTGATCCTCCTGATCCATGAGCATGGGAGATCTTTCCATCTTCTGAGATCTTCTTCAATTTCTTTCTTCAGTGACTTGAAGTTTTGTTTTTGGTTGTTTTTGGTATCTTTTTAAACAAGCCTTTCACTAGCTTGGTTAGAGTTAGACCAACATACTTTATATTATCTGTGGCTATCGTGAAGGGTGTGGTTTCTCTAATATCTTTCTCAGCCTGTTTGCCATTTGTCTACAAAATGGATACTGATATTTTAAATTTTAATTTTGTATCTAGCCACTTTGCTGAAGGTATTTATCAGCTGTAGGAGTTCTCTGGTGGAATTGGGGGGTCACTATATATAGTATCATATCATCTGCTGATACCAATGCTTTAACTTCTTCCTTTCTGATGTGGGTCTCCTACATCTCCTTTTGTTCTCTTATTGCTCTAGCCAGAACAAAATGACAGCCTACAGACTGGGAAAAGATCTTCCCCAACCCCACATCTGACAAAGGGCTAATATCCAAAATATGTAAAGAACTCAAGAAATTACACAACACTAAGCCAAATAACCCACTTAAAAATGGGGTACAGAGCTAAACAGAGAATTCTCAGCAGAGGAATATCGACTGGCAGAGAAACACTTAAAGAAACTTTAAATGTTCTTCCCCACCAGGGTATTGATAATCAAAAGGACTCTGAGATTCCATCTTACACCCATCAGAATGGCTAAGATCAAGAACTTCAGTGACAGTGCATGCTGGAAAGGATGTGGAGAAAGGGGAACACTCCTCCACTGCTGGTGGGAATGCAAACTTGTACAACCACTTTGGAAATCAATCTGGTGTTTTCTCAGGACATTGGAAATAGTGCTACCTAAAGACCTAGCTATACCACTCCTGGCCCTATGCCCAAAAGATCATCTACCATACAACAAGAATATTTGCTCAACTGTATTTACAGCAGCTTTATTCATAACAGCCAGAATCTGGAAACAACTTAGATGTCTTTTAACTGAAGAATACATAAAGAAACTGTGGTACATTTACACAATGGAGTACTAATAAGCTATTGAAAATAAGGAAATCTTGAAATTATATATATATATATATATGGACTCTGGAAGGATTACAGATAGTTAGACTCATTGGGTTGTGTCAAGTTCTCCCTCGTTAGTCTGTCTCATTTCTTTAGTTGTGACATTCTAGTCATGGCTGCCCTCTTATGCTCCCTTGAAGAAAACAGCTCACGCACATTCCTCAGTGTTTAGGGAGAACTTAGGAAAGTGACCCTTTACAATGGTGTGGGTAGAATTTAGGAAAAATGAGGGGGGCATTTGCAGTGCCTTAACACTATACTTAGTGTGCCATTCTTACACTCTGAGAAATAGAGAGTACACAGACTGCTCCTGAATAAGCCAAACACAGCCAGTCTGTAGGGAAAGCAAAACAAAAAGAGGCCTAGAGGAAAAAATACATACACTATGATTGCCTCCTGCCCTCCTATTCCCAGCTAGTCACCAGAGTTGATGATTCTACATAGTTCAGCCTCCCAGGGACAAAAGCAAGATTGAGAAGAACTGAAAATGCATCTTTATCGGCAAGAAATTGTATCCGCTGTGGTATGTTTGAACATACAGAAACCATATAAATGCTTTTCCCTCACATCCTCTGTAATTTTTCTTTCTGCTTCCCCAATCATATTAGGAAAGTGTTCACAAACAAGAAAGAAGACTCATTTTGTTTAGGTATTCCCCAAAGTGTCATATTATACCCCAAATATGGTAGTAATTAAATTAATATTTGATGATGAATAAATGAAGATAAAATTCACTTTTACCTTTCAATGTAAAAAGAGAATTATGATTCCAAGATAGTATGAAGTCATTTTCAAAATACTATTATTTTGTCTTCCCTTCGGGGTGTTCAGATAAACATTATCTTCCAGATGAGAAAATCTATAACATCTCCTAATTTATGGGAGATAGCCTATGAGTAAAAGTATATTCTTTTCAATAGTGCTTTATTAAAAGGAAGGAGCCATCGTGCACAATACTTGGTTATTCAATTACATTCATACAATGTTGGGAATATGATTTTTTTTAGCGTATTGACTCAAATCAGTTTCTTTGATGGTCATTATTCTACTCTCACCATTTGAACAACAAAACTCCCCTTGTATATAATCCTTTGCGGAAAATTAACCAATGTAATTCCTTGTTGGTAATGTGAAGTGCTATAATCAATGATTTAATGTTTCTTAATGGTTGCTGGTGACTGTGCAATTATATATTCAATATACTCATGAATCCTGTGTATTACAATAGAGACTGTTTAAATGTATCTGCTTCTTCTGTCCTGTGAAAATTCTTCATTGTTTTCATATATATAGAAGATTTCATCTGAAGATTAACACTGCAGTTTTGAACAAGAGAGGAAAAAAAAAGAAGGAGAGAAAACTATTGTTCTTTGGCATGGTGATTCTACCATTAAAATTAAAAACAATAGTTTCCTGATAATAGACCCTGTATTTCAAGATTCTGTTGAAAACCACATCTAGAAATTGTCTGACTGCATTGCCTTGAATATGCACTCACTCTTTCTGGTCCTCAGATCATCTGATGGTAAATTGATAGCATATTTACAGAGAATGGATATTGTTAGAAGTAAGAAAGACAAGAATACCCCTTGCTCAACAGTACCAAAAATGGTAAGCTTTCCTGTTGTTCTTCGTGGTGGTGGTGGTTTCTTTCTCTTTTGATTTGTGTCGTTTTTCTTGTTTTGATACAGTTTAAAAGAAGTTTTTTAGACTGACAATAATGTGTTCTGTGAACACTTGTGGGAGTTGATTAGAGGCGTGCATAAACGGCTATCTATGAGAACTGGGCCAGTTTCTCGTGGTTCTTAGCCTAGCTTCCATTAATTTCCATGGGCGTGTGTGCGTGCATGTGTGTGTGTGTGTGTGTGTGTGTGTGTGTGTGTGTGTGTGTGTAATTCCTCATTTTTGCAACCACTCTTGTTTCACTGTTATCGGGCTCTCTCTTTATGAATGTGCTGTTTACTCACCCAGTGATTTGAAGTAATTATTGTAGCAGTTTGTGTGTCTGAAGATCCTGTGTCCTTATACTTGAGACAGTTAACTTATTTGTTTCTGTCAATTACACAGATATGATTCATCTCATCAATCATCACTTATAAACATGATTTACAAATCATGACTATAAACATTGGTAGGAGCATTGTAGATAAAAGTTCACTATACTATATTTACTGTACATTTGATTGAGGCTGAGAATACGATTACTGAAAGGAAGCAGAGATCGTTGTATGAAGAATCTAGAAGGACTGCAAGGTCACCTCAATTAATGAGTCACTAGTATGTGCTCAGGTACAGGGAAAATACAGTGGCCAGAGATAAGAATGAAGCCTTCAGAGCTGCCACAAATTTGGACACTAGAGCCCCCCAAAAAGGATTAGTTAAATAAGACACTAGTAAGATAAGGAAAATATAAAGGCTCTCTGCTTGGACAAAAGATGAAAGGAAGATGAGTCCTGAGAGGAATTAAGTGCTCAAATATATAAAAGCACAAGGGGGAGAATATGTAAGGATAAGACAAAGAGGGTTGGAAATTTCTGATAACTTGGCAAGTGTTAGGTCAAGTGGTCATAACAAAATTCATATTGAAACTATGCACAAGGGCTATAATAAAGCAACAGGGACATCAATGACACATTGCCTTTTCAGGAAGCTTTGTGACAAAGGTCCTCAAAGACAAGTGTCAGCAAACAGAAAACATATGGTTATTGATGTTTTGGTTTGGTTTGGGTTTTTTTTTTTGTTTGTTTGTTGGTTTGTTTTTGTTTTTGTTTGTTTGTTGTTTTTTGTTTTTGTTTTGCTTTCTTTTCATTAATAGTAGAGAATGGTCCGATAATCATTAATAAATTCTATAATATGTCAAAGATGAACTTGAAGGAAGAGCAGGTAAATATTTGAGAAAACTTTGAAATGACCAATACAGAAAGGCTTCAGAAAGCAAGTAGGGAAAGCTTTCCTTGGCATTGTGACATTTCTTCTGCACACATTGAACAAAAATCACGAACTATGACAAGAGGTCAGATGAGTGGTAAGTATGCTTGCAGACAAAGGATGGAATATATATACATACTGGTTATTTTTAATTTCTAAAAAAGCATGATGAAATTTAGCAATAGATTGAGGAATAAGAAAGGGTTTATGACGGTCTGAAAAGTAAACATGAAAAGGAGGTACGGTTTGGGAAAAAAAATGGGGAGATGGTGAGGGCTAAGCTTGCTGAGCCAAAAGACAGACCCGCTTGTGAGGAGTATATAATTAGGAGGAGCTTGTGAATAATGTTTTGTGGCTGTTCAGTTAGTTTCAGCGATCTGCATACAAAATAAAGTCCATGATTCACCAACGGAAACATTGCCAGGGACTCCTAGGTTCCTCAGTTTTGTTAGACAACTTTTAAAAGTTATAACTGTATTTTGCCTCATCATCTAATTGATGCACAGTTCCTGAGTGCTGTACCATAAAGCTATATCCTACCTTACTCCTCTCCATTTCCATCGCATAAAGCTAGGCACTTTCCCGAGCTTTTTTTTTATTAAGAAAGACTGACTTAGTTGCCTTTGCTGCTGTATCACATAGGAACACAGGGAAGATTTATGTTTATGTGGAGGAGGTGAAATCAGTCGGTGTGTGTCAGCTATTAGTACAGTTGGAATACAAACGGAGCATAAAACTGAAGACCACATCGGGCGTGGTGGTACACACCCTGTAATTCTAGCACTCAGGAGACAGAGGCAGGTTGACCATTGTGAGTTCCAGGCCAGCCTGGTCTACAAAGCAAGTCCAGGACAACCAAGATAACACAGGGAAACCTTGGCTCAAAGAAGTAAAAAGAAAGAAAGAAAAAGAAACTGAAGACCTCTTACTCTCTGTTGGCCAGGCTGAATTCATCTCCTCCCTGCCTGGGGAGCACTTAGGCCTCCTTTTAAGCACACTTACCTTCAAATAATTTTGCTACCACAAGTTCAGTCTAACCTCATTGCCTATTTTGTTGGTTGTTACATCTATGGCTATTAGCGACAAAGTACAGAATAACCAGGTTACAATCCACGGACCCAAAGATGTCAAGGAACAAGGAGGGCCCAAGGGAGCATATCTGAGTCTTACTCAGAAGTGGAAATAAAACAGACATCAGAAAGAGGAGGAGGGAGGACACTGGGTGGGAGAGGGATAGGGAGGAAAACAGGGTAAGGATCGGGAATGTGGATGGGGGAAGGAATGGAGAAAGAACAGAAATCAGTGGGGAGCCCTTCTGGGAAGGGGAGACTTCTGGGAACTTATGGGGGTGACCCTGGCAAAGACTTCTACCGGCTGGGGGTATGGAGCCTAAAGAGGCCACCACTTGTAGCCAGGTGGAACTTCCAATAGAGGGAAGGGGTCACCAATACACCCACAAAGCCTTTTACCCAAAAATTTTCCTACCTACATGTAGTACAGGGATAAAGATGGAAAAGAGATAGAGGGAATGGGCAACTAACGACTGGCCCAACTTGAGACCCACCCTTTGCGAGAGAACCAACGCCCGGCACTATGAATGTATCTCTGCTATGATTGCAGACAGGAGCCTAGCATAACTGTTTTCTGAGAGGCTTCATGCAGCAGATAGTGGAAAGAGATGCAGAGATCTGTAGCCAAACAATAGACAGAGCTTGGGAGTCAGGTGAAAAAATTAGGGGGAATGATTAGAGGAGCCGGAGAGATCAATGACATTACAAGAAGACCTACAGAATCAACTAACTTGAGCTTATGGGGACTCACAGACATTGAACCACCAACCAAAGAGTGTGCTTGGCCTTGTCCTAGGCCTCCTGCACATAGACAACAGGTTTACAGCTTGTTCTTCATGTGGGTCCCCTAACATTTAGAACAGGGCTCTCTCTGACTCTGTTGCCTGCCTTTGGATTCCTTTCCCCTAGGTAAGCTGCATTGTCTGGTCTCAGTGGGAGAGGATGCACTTATTCCTGTTGAGACTTGATATACCAGGTGGATAGGTACACATGGGGTGGGCTCACCTTCTCTGAGGATAAGGGGATAGAAAGATGAGGAGGGGTAGGAAGGTGGGATTGGAAGGAGAGGGAGGAGGGGGTCTGTCTATCAGGATGTAAAGTCAATTAAAAAATAAACAAACAAACAACACTTTCTGGTCAAATCTCTATCCTCTGTCTTATTTTAATTTATGCATTGCTTCCTATTAATATTCAAGATTAGTGTAAAAGGTGGGCAGTGGAGGTTAGAGGTGAACAGTGGAGCTGTACAGAGGGATGGAATCATACCACACAACAGATCTACTTAAGAGGTTTAATAGGGAGATACAGGAACCGTCTCCAGAGACACACATGGGGAGAGATATAGATAGATAGATAGATAGATAGATAGATAGATAGATAGATAGATAGATAGATACAGACAGACAGACAGACAGAGACAGAGACAGAGAGACAGACAGAGAGAGAGAGAGACACACACACACACACACACACACACAGAGACAGAGACAGATATAAAGGGGTAGAGAGATAGAGAGAGTTAAAGAAATAGTGAAAGGTAAAGGGGTAGAGGGGTGGGTAGAGAGGCAAGCGCCACATGGAGGGTGTTTTTTATATGGCTAGGACAGGGCCATGCTCCCATGGCAGAAAAGCAGTGATATCACAGGTAGGCAGGCTGAAGCAGAATCCTAATAATTAGTATTACTTGCTTTTTATGTAAAAGGTCAATGTCTCCTAGTGAAATGTAACACTTATTCTCAAATATTTTTTCCTTTACTTCGTCCACAGTTACAAGCAATTGTCTAGAAAAAATTTATTCAGGGGTTCTTTTTTTTTTTTTTTTTTTTTTTTTTTTATTGTTTATTTGGTACAAAGTTTCACTAGTGACAAAGCTAGAATAAAATCCAAAATTTCCCTGTTTTTTCTGACTATATTCCCTGAGTAGTCTGTTGCAGTTTGTAATTACAAATGCAGGGTTTTAAAAAAAATATATGATATTTGTGAAATAAAAAAGGGCCAGAGATTAGTCTTTTTCATTTACCGATGAAACCTCCTCAGACCCACAATTCCTGAGAATAGTATGCGTTTCATAAATATCCTTGAAATGTACGAGTGAATAAGTAAAAACTGTGTACATGAAAAATTTAAACCTCTCAGTTTAGAGGTAATAAGACCACTGGGTTAGACTAAGTTCCCTAACCCGTAAAGAGGTTGCCTGACTCTAAGCTAGCTAGGAATATACTGCCCTCTCATGGTCCACTGAAGACTCCATTAGCAAAGGTGGACTGTAACCACTCCATTACTATGTAAATTTGATCCAAAGGGATCAGTCCTCAAAAACGACTATGCAACCCAACATTAGTAGTAGAGACATTTTAGGCTTGGGGACCCACCCCCCCCCCCTTAACAATATATCAAGTAATAAGACCGTGCAAGACAGGACAATTGCCACAAGACCTATGGTGTGTACTGTTCAGCTTGCATGAGTTTTAAAATGCTTTCAAGATTAAAAATTAAGGGACCTTGACCCTGGAGGTTCAGTATTGAAGATGGTCAGGACAATAGAATGAATCCCAAGGCACTTGACTGTCAGCACACCTCTCTGCTTGTTTGGAATACTTTTATTTGCTTTGCACAGGATCAATGTAACTAGGGAGAATCAAATAATCGATTCTCTAAAGGTGACTTTTTTTTTTTAAAGACTGAGAATATATGTGAGGCTGGAACTGAAGGGTGAGGGGCCTAAATCTTTGTTCATTCTGGGTACTGTACTTCTTACCCAGGGGAAAGTGGTATTCTCTTTCTTTAGTTCAGAGACTAATCACGTGACCCGCATTAATCATGCTCTCAGCAGAGAAGGGGAGGAAGAACAATGGTAGGAGAAGCTAATTTAGTAATTCAACCATTTGCATCTGCATGGCACCTTTTCTCCCTAAATAAAGTTTCAGTGGAAAAAGGTCATCTTGTCCTTTCCAGCACTGCCATCTTCTCTGCATCTGCCATCCCAAGGGATAGCCTGCCCTGCTGTGCCCTTGGTCCCTGCAGATCTTCCCTCACCTGCCTCTCCACACCAGTAGTCCATACTAAGGACAAAGAAGATCATCCTATAAATTCTCATTGTGAGGCAGGCTTGGGAGCTCAGGCTTTCAATCCCTGGGTCTCTAGAGGCCAAAGCAGGAAGAGCATAAAGATGACGTGTTCATTCTCCCACAGAATAGAGTGAATTCAGCTGAAGCAATTTCCTGAACCCTTTTTTATTTTTATTTTTCATAATGTAAGATTGAAAGAGGACTAGGGATATAATCCTGTTGCAGGGTACTTTCCTAAGATGAGCAAATCCTTAAATTCAAGTCCTAAAAGTGTTAAAGAAAAATACTAAGGCCTATGGAGATGGCTGAATCAGGTAAGCCTGAGAATATGTGTTATGACCTTAAATTCCCCAGCAAGTACCAAATAAAACTCAAGAAGTGGGGCACACATTTGCCAGCAAGAGCTCACCAACTGAGTAGACTGGCTACCCACTGTCTTCTGGATCCAGTCTTTAAAACCTAGTGGGAAGTAATATAAGACACCTACTGACGTACTCTGGCCTGCATACACATGCCCACACTGTGCAGGTACTGCCTCCCTGCTCAACTCACTCACACAAGTGAGTGCACATATACATCTTCAGACCTATTGCTTGGTATTCATTTTCACTCCTGGAGTTTTTTTTATTTAAATGCTTTTTTTTTTTGTAAGTGTGACACCATGCATAACATTCAGAAATAATTTACATGGACCTTGATGAACTCCTTGGTGACCAGCACACAGGTCATCACCAAGGCCTGCAGAGGATGTTATTCTAAAGAAAGCTGTGAAGTTTTAGTCTTATTGTTTTTCCTGAAATGGTTGTAAACATTCATGTCTTTAAATAATTTTAGACTGAAGTCCTTTTTTTATGACAAGGTTCTTCCTGAATTAGTGCATGTTCACACACACACGTATAAAATTATAAGACTGTATCCTTTGAAGTGTTTTTGGTTCACAAGAAAATCTTGATATGAAAAAAATACAATTATTTTACAATTTTCACTACTATAGAAATACTAATAATAACATATTACACCCTTTTGATAGACATATAATAATTAAGAAGCCAGTACTGCAGCTTGTATTAGCTACTTTTGTTGCTGTAATGAAACAAATACCATGAATAGAAGTGACTTACGGAAGAGTTTATTGTGCCCTACAGTAACAATGTGAGTGTCCTTATGTCCATAATGGTTAGGGAGATGTGGCAGCAGGCGGGCAGAGCAAGAAGCTGAGAGATCACATTTTCAACCACAAACAGAAGGCAGAGAAGGCACCAACTGGAAATGAAGCAAGGTTATACAACCATCAAAGCCCTAACCTACTCAAACCCTGCTACCAATTGTGGTCCAAGTGTTCAAATAACTCATTCAAATAATCATATGGATGAAAAGATAGATCAGCAACTAAGGGCACTGACTGCTTTGGTACAGGACCCAGCCTCTTTCACAAAATAAAAGTTTTAATTTCAGTAAAGCTTAAAAATGTTTTTCCCTTTCTTTTTTGATGCTGTACTGTGCCTTGAGTCATGTCTAGAGACAAAGTAACCTAGATTTTCTTTAGTGCTTTCTAAGTTATGTGCACATGTTTGTGCCTTTGTGTGCATTGGTGCACATAAGTGCAGGTGCCCTGGAGTTATGGGTGATTATAAGCTACTGGCTGAGGTGCTGCGAATCAGGCTAGGTCTTCTCCAAGAGCAGTATGTAATCTTACATTCCCAGTTGCCTCTCCAGCATTAGCTTTCCTATTGCAGATTAGAAATGTTATGATTGTTTTTGTTAAATATTTAATCTGTGATTCCTTTATGACAATTTTTAAGGGATATGATATGTTTAATGAGGTTCTTCCGTCCATCCCTTCCTTTCAGATTTCTTCCTTCCTTTCTCTTCTTCTCTCTTCTCTTTTGAGTTCTCCCTCTCTTCCTTTCTTCTCACAAATGGTTTCTTGTTCCAACAAAGTTTGCAGACACACTGTTCTCTCTCAAACAATTTGTAACCACTTCTTTGTTAGAGCTGAGTGGCCATGATGCACATTGGTCGTTTCTGGAATCTTAATTGTACTCCTCCAATCTACCTCTGTTTTTAAAGCAATACCACATTTCCCTGATTATTTCAGGGTCAGGTCAATTAGTGCCAATCACCCAAATCTGTTTTCCTCCAGGACTTTGTGGGCTACTCAGAGCCTGCTGAATTCCTGTATGGTGTGGCTTCTTGGTGTCAATATTCAGAAAAATGTCTTGGTGCAATTTTGTTTGGGGGTATGTTGAAATTAGAGATCAGCTTTAGAAGAACTGACATCTTAACAGCATTAAGCCTTCTTAGTCTTTGATGCAGAGTATCTACAGAATTTATTTAACTCTTCTCTGACGTTTGTCAGCAGATCTTTGGATTTTATTCAACCATGTTGGATGTTCTTAACTGGCTCTTCCTCTTCAGCTCTTCCATTACAACTAGAGGCTGATTTATTCCCAGGTGACACTTACAGTCTCCAGTCTTGAGATTCACTGTGATGAATAAATATGTTGGCTTTAATAAAAGGAGCTATATCTCAAGAATGAGTTTAAATCAAGTGTAGAACATAAAATCAAATGCCTTAGAGTTGCACAGCATGAGATCCAGCTCCTGATCTAAAACTTCCTATACGTCTGGGATCCTAAACTTGATACTTGTCTCTTTATGTGTATCCTGAGGACACACA
This sequence comes from Acomys russatus, assembly GCF_903995435.1. NCBI lineage: Eukaryota > Metazoa > Chordata > Mammalia > Rodentia > Muridae > Acomys > Acomys russatus. The sequence goes on along the minus strand of NC_067152.1, from coordinate 18,727,383 downwards.
CATTGTTAACTACAAATTGTTCGATGAGGATTAAATGATGCCATGCATTCAATTGCTTAATGAATAATAGATGATGCTAAAATACTTTTGAACAAGTTTTACTTGTTCTTGGTTATACTTTAAAATGCATAGTCTATTGATAAATAAAGCAAGCATCAGCACACCATGTGTTAGATTTTTTTAAATCATGCTACAAATGCAGAAGATTTTCTCACAAAGGACTAAGACCAGCCTTGAGATAGCAAGCAGTAAAGACCAACAGTTTCTCAACTACATATGTACTCATTTCACAGATAACATTGATTCTAAAACCATGCACATCACAACCAAACTATTTCCATCATTACAGAATTATTTATTTTCTTATCATCAATAATTTATACAGTACATAAATTTTAGTCCTATCACCAAACTACAAGACTTGTAATGTTGCTGGTTGTCATTTTGTTTCCAATGCCAGCAAAATATTTTGCCTAAATATACATCAGAACACTGACCCACTCAGTTATCCTCATGGCTTTAACTTTGGCTACCTTCATGTTTGACCCTACCATCGTATCACGACCTCTTTTTTGTTGTTTTGTGTTGTTTTTCAAAACAGGCTGTCTTTGTGTAGCCTTGGCCTACCTCGATTCACTATGTAGACCAGGCGAGCCTTGAACTCACAACTATCTGCCTGCCTCTGTCTCCCTGAGTTCTGGGAGACTGTACTATTTCCTCTTGTCATTGTTATTAAAAAGAGAAAATTTTCATAAGCTATGCATGGAGAAACGTTTGCCTTGTTGCTTTCTGCCACTTACGTAGTATAGATTTGTGTGTCTTCTACATCTGAATAATTGATAACCAGGCTCAGATGTGCTTTCTGTACTCAGAACAAAGTTCAAGCTCATCCTCATTTTTTTACATGGATGCTCTGACATTCTAGGAAGTCTATCAATACCAAAAAAAAAATAATAATGATTGTATTCCCTAAATGGAGGGCACCCAGGTACTGATGCTTGATTCCAGAGACTATAGTTGGACTACTTCTGTCAGTGGTTCTAATTCATAAAACAGTGGATAGCTACTAGAGAGAAGTGATTACGTCTTAAATTTTGATACATGAGATGTAACATAGATGTAAATTTCTTACAATTTTTAGCATTATCACATGCAGAAAGTGTTGGTTTTCTTTTATACTGAAAGTAATGAATTATTCATTATTCAATCTTTAAATTATTTGGCTCACCTATCAGGGCATCTTTCCTTCTTTTTTTTTTTTTTTTTAATTAATTTATTCTTGTTACATCTCAATGTTTATCCCATCCCTTGTATCCTCCCATTCCTCCCCCCCCCCATTTTCCCATTATTCCCCTCCCCTATGACTGTTCCTGAGGGGGATTACCTCCCCCTGTATATTCTCTTCTTTCTAGTTTCAAAATGATGCTGATAAGGATGAATGAAGAACAATATTAAATTACTTACTATTGTTTCTCATTTCCAGAAATCATGAGGCTGTTTTATTAATTAAAGTGATGGTCTATGGGCCGGGCATTTTGGCACACAGTTTTAATCTCAGCATTCAGGAGGCTGAGGCAGGAGGATCTCTGTGAGTACAAGGCCAGTTTGGTTTACAAAGTGGGTTCCAGAAGAGCTACAGCTGTGACACATAGAAACTGCCTCAAAACAACAACAACAACAAAAACCAACAAAAGCACCAAAAAAACAAAAACAACAACAAACCCCCCCCAAAAAACAAAAACCCCAAAAGAAAAATAAAATAAAATAAAATAAAATAAAATAAACAAACAAAGGGTCCATGTTAAATAAAAATAACCATTTCATCTTTCACATGTTCTGTTATGACTCCTGTTGCTGTCATTTTTGAATATGCAAATATTCACAGATTGTGACTATAATTTTCGTGGTGAAAGAAAAGCACAGTAAGCTGAAGAGAAAATTTTTTAGTGACAAAGAAATATTTTCATATAAATACAACCACTAAACACTTTTTATGAATACAAAAATTTCTTTTATGAACAAAACAGATATTGGATATTATTTATTTATTTATTTATTTAATTTATTGTGGAAAATAATATAAAATTGTAATATAGGAAGTGGCAAAGCTATTTCATCCTTCATACTTAAATGAGGAAATGATTAAGAAATCATTGAATTTCTGTACTTTGTGTATATATAATATAACTTATAAAATTTGGTTTTTCTTATGCATAATTTTGACTTCAAATTTCCTATAGCAATGCTTGGTTTGATTAGATATTATGCATGCCTGAAATGCTATCAAATTCTCTGGTTATTTCATAAAACATATTGACTTTAAGATTTTTCTCATAACAGATGTTCTTATAAGCTATATACTGATTTGATAAAAATAATTTGAGGATTTAGGAGCCAAAGTCAGTGATTAAACTGAACTTCATCAATGACTTCTTGATAGTTTAGACTATAGTCATTTTCATATAACAAAGAAATGCCGCATAATGTGAGTGAAATAGCTCACAACGATTAGGGAAAACACTCACAATGTGTTATCAAATAGAAAAGATTGTGACTGAGGATTAGGGTCATGAATCTATTGAGTTGAAAATTAGCAAATGTTGTGTCCATGTGTCTGTGTGTCCATGTGTGTCTGTGTGTATGTGTGTGCATGTTTGTGTATGTAGGCATGGTGTGTCTGTGTGTGTGTGTATCCATGTGTGTGTTTGTGTGTGTGTGCGCGCATGTGTGCCCCTGTGTTTGTGTGTGTATCCGTGTGTGTGTGTGTGTGTGTGTGTGTGTGTGTGTGGTGTTCCGAGACTGTCTTAGGCATTAGAAATACGGTGCTGATACATGTCTTTAAGTTAGTGTCAATATACTTGTTTAATGCATTCAATCTTCTGAGCTCAATCCTTCTCAGTGCACAAGTGTCGTGATGACTACACCATGCCTGTGGCCTGTAGTGAGTTATAGTAATATTGATGAGAAACACAGACCAATAAAAGCCAAGTTTCCCCACCATGTAGGGAAAACTAAGAAGCAGCTTGCATTTTCTTCTGCTTCAAGGACAACACCATATTTCTTCCTATATCTAAATATAGTGAGCTTGAAAAATTTAAAAAAAATTATTATACTTTATTTACATTACATCCCGACTTTTATTCCCTTGCTCTTATCTTCCTGTTTTCACCCCCCCTCCCTATCCCCCTCCCCTAGACCTCTGACTGGGTTGCCTCTTCCCCCACAATCCGACCACAGCCTATTAGGTCTCATAAGGATAGCCTGTTTTCCCTTCCTGTGTGCCCACACGTCTGCTCTGTCAAGGGTCAGTGACCAAATCGTGGCCACCAGAGTGCATGTCAGAGGGTCAAAGGCAGCCTCCCGTCTGCACCTCCCCCCATGTGAAGAATTGCTATAGGCTAAATCAAAACGGGGGGGCGGGGTCTAGATTCTCTGCTTGCGTTGTCCTCGGCTCGTGCATCAATTTGTGCAGGGCCCCCTGGGTCCAGATCCACCAGCCTTCATGGAGCTCCTGAACCTTCTAGGTCCTTCCATCTCCCAGTCTTCTGTCCAACTCTCAGCGCTCCACCCAGAGTCTGGTTTTGAGCCCCAGTCCCTCAACCGAAGAACGGATAAGAAAGCTGTGGCACACTTACACAATGGAATAATATTCAGCCATCAAAAACAAGGAAATCTTGAAATTTGCAGGCAAATAGATGGAGCAAGAAAAGATCATCCTGCGTGAAGTAACCCAGACCCATAAAGATATGCATGGTATATACTCACTTATAAGTGGAGATTAGCCCAACATAGATGTCCTTTGAGGGATCCCACCCAGCGGAGGGATTAGACAGATATTGAAATTTTCTTTTACATATCATTCTAATCAGCACACCATTTAGAGTCAAAGCTAACTACCACATACAAACACGCATGTCCCCTCACTCTCTTACACACACAAACACACACACACACACACACACCACTCACACAACACACACACACATCATAAATGAAGATGTATGTATTTACTAAATAATTTAAGTGAAGTTGCTATTATTATATTGGTAAACATGTTCTGTAAACAATTCTGCTAAAAAAAAAGTCTCTAACTTGAAAATTCTTGCAAATTTTAAGTATTTTTGTACATAGAATTTATATGATTGTCTGTTAAGCATTTAATCCAAATATTAAAAATTATTTCCAATACAAACATCATAGGAGCATAACGTGATTACTATTTTGGTATGTATCAATATAAGTAAGTGTTTTTTAATCTTTATTTTTCTCTAAAGTTAAATCACTTGATATTTTTGAAAAAAGGTTTTTTTTTAATCTCTCTATATGGTCCTAGTGTTTTTAAAAAATCCATAGTTTTCTTTTTATGATGATGGTCAAAGTAATATGTGGACTGACATTTTATTGACTCTACAAACAATGATTTTTACTCCTTTCTGATGGTGGTGAGGTACTTTACTTACCAGAACATTTCGCAAAATAGAAGAGCCTTCAGTTCTAATATTATGTTCTATTTAAGTGCTTTAGCCTAAATAGTTTTACATTTATTATTTTGGAGCTATACCTTTAAGTGTGTGCACTGATTGACATGTTTATATGAGAACTCATCAAAACATCTATATCATTAATACGTATATTATAATTGTGTTGGTTTTAAATAAACAATCTTAGCAAAATAAACACAGCAGCTGACTTAAACAATCAAAGTTAATTCACACATGTTTTCTTAAATCAATCTATTCCAAAACAAATTTTTAGAAGAGCAAAAGTGGTGTTTAACTTTGATTCCACTTGATCTCTTGCTATTTAATTCATTCAGATCTTCCCTCATATTTTTTGGGAATAAATTTGGTCTCTGTAATTGGAATTCAGTGAAAATTTTAACAGCTAATCTTCTTGCTATTTTCTTCATGAATACTTTGCAGATTTCTGCTTATTTGGATCTAAATATTATGAGTTTTAGGGGTATAATTTTCTAAAATGCATCGTACTGTTGAATCAAAGAAATATTTATTTCAATGGTGCCAGTATAATGGCTCAATGAGTAAGGCATGCCTGGTGTCTCAAGTTCAATCCCCAGAAACCATGTAGTGAAAACAAAGAACTTATTTCTGTAAGTTGTCCTTGCATGTCCCACATACATGCTGTGGCAAGGCATACCTGCGAGTGCAAAAGTGTTCATACATCTTAACAAATGCAACAAAAGAAGTGTTTAGTAAAAAAAAAATATATATATGACTCAAACATTTAATGGATAGAATTAATTGTAAACAAAACAGCAAAACACTTGTTCATATAAATGTAAAGTCATTCAATGGATTACAGATAAGCACACAGCTTTGAAATTAAATAATATTTTAAAAGATTTACTTTTATTGTTTTAAATTATGTTTATTGTGTAGACCTATGTCAGTGTGTGGGTATGTGCAGGTGTCCCTAAAGACGGAGGTGCCAGATAAACATGAAGTTAGAGTTCTGTGCTGCCTGATGTGGGTGCTGGGGTCAGTCTCAAGTCCACTGCAAAGTATGTGCCCCAAGATTCTTAGGTATTTCCTTAGCTCCTTAACATGACCATGCACGGTGAGGACCTAGACCCTCTGCTCAGATGTAGTAGGTAGTCAGCACAGTTTCCTTGTCGGTCCTATAATATAGGAAGTAAGGACTACTTCTGACATGGACTCTGATCCCCACATGTTGGTCACTACCTTCTGGTGGGGAAGCCTTGCCAGGGCACAGAGGGAGAGGATACAGGCAGTCCAGATGAGACTTGATAGGAGAATGAGGTCAGATATTAGGAGAGGAGGGTTCCCCCTTTCAGAGTACTAGAGGAGAGAGGGAGAGGGTAGGAGGAAAGGAAGGTGGGATCTGGAACCAATGAGGGAAGGGGCTGTAAAGTGATGGGAATGTAAAGTGAACAGATTAAAAATATTTTTTTTGACAGCTGATGGTGGTGGCACTCGCCTTTAATCCCAGTACTCGGGAGGCAGAGGCAGGCAGATCACTATGAGTTCGTTGCCAGGCTGGTCTACAAAGAGAGTCCAGGACAGACAAAGCTACACAGAGAGAACCTTTCTCGAAAAAACAAATAAATAAATAAACACATTTTTAAAAGCTGAAATATCCTTAAAGAAGCTAATGCATTGAGTGTTAATTCTGCATTCAGTTTTGGGATATTTCTGCACATTCTGAGGGAAGCGGTGTTGCTTGTTTGTTGTGCCTCTAGGAGTTTTCATTCAATCAATTATATTCAATCGGGTAACACGACTTCTCTTCCCCAGGTGTTTACCAATAGTAGCTGTCGTTTGACTTTCAGATATCAGTGATATAGTCAAAGCGCTTTGCTGCAATGTACAACACTGTAGATAGATTCCCAACATATATCAGGCATGGTAGCCCACACCACTAATTCTAGCATTTAGGAGGCGGAGACAGGAAGATTAAAAGTTCAAGGGCATCTCTGGCTATAAAGCCAGTTCAAGGTCATGCTGGGCTACAGGATGTCCTCTTTCCAAAGAATACTGTATTCTAACATGTTGTGTTACTATAGTTCTGTTTTCAGTACTTCTATAATTAGAGATGTTGAAACTTTTCCAATTTCTTGGCCATTTATAAAAGATGTTTTTTCAAGCACCCTTTCTACTTTTAATTAAGTTTTGTTATTTCTGCTATTCCAGTTTCCAGTTACTTATCCACTTGAGAATGTCACCCCTTAGTTCATACATGATTTACAAATGTTTTCTCCTAATCTCTGTTTTCTTTTTATGCTCAAGTGTTTCCTTTCCAGTAAGAATTTGTAGTCTTTTAACATCCCACTTACCTGTATTTGTTTTTGTTTTTTTGTGATTTGGGGTTCATTAAGAGATTATTTCCTAGATCAGTGTCATGCAGCTTTTCCATATTTTTTCTGTAGTAATTTTGCAATTTCAGTTTTTACCTGTTTATCTTAGTCCAGCTTGAATTTATTTTTTAATTTTTTCTGGTAGTGAATATCCAATGTTTCCAATATCTTTTATCAAAGAGTTTGGCTTTTTATGCATTATGTGTTTATGGTTCCTTTGATGGAATTAAATCAACTGTTATAATGAATTTACTCCTGGGATTACTGTAAAGTGCAGAAAATTTCATAGCTAGTAATGTGTCCCATCAGTAGGTTGTTATATGTCTTGACTCTTCGGATGATTGCAATAAACTACAATTGCCAAGATCTAATAACTGACATGGCCATCTTGTGGTATTTGTGTGTGCATACACATACATATGCACACCTATGTGGGAATAATATATTTTTTATATATGGACACATATAAAAACATAAACCCATGTATAAACAGACACACATACACACACACACACACACAAACACATACAATTTCCATTAAGAAAGGGGTTCCTGCTAGTGAAAACTTGAAAGAACTGAAAGAAATTTCATCATATGAAATGAGCCAAGAACCACCAATAATCAATTATCTCTCTTGAATGTGGAATATAAAGTTATTTGCATAGAAACAGAGAATATGGAGAGTCACCAAAATCCAAGAGATGGAAGCAAAAAGGAAAGTAGTACGGATCAAAGGAAAACTTTCAGTGAAACTGGGAGGGCCTTAGTCTCATTGATCCAGACACAAGCACATTGTTCACACTCAGTATAGATTACACACTTAAAGTGGACAACAATAGCTTTTTAACATTCTAATTACCAATCAATGATTTCAGTAAGGTGATTATTGATTGATATGCCAAATATATGAAAATTTGCCTGACTTAATCTTTCTGTACTTTTTAATTGGTCATAGCATTACAGTGCACCCCCAAATAGACATACATATTATTTATAAACTAAAAAATCAGTAATAGATGTTTTGCAATCATAGATCTTCATACAACTTGACAAACTCACAATTGCAGGAGTATTATCTGCCTTCTGTACTTCTTACATTTTTCCTGCTCAGCTTCTTTCCTGGCATATATTGTCTCATGACTCATGTTTTCTTGAAACATGACTTGGTGGCTTCTCATCCTGCACTGCACTATTTCCAGTGACTGGAAATGATTGAATATTAGAGAAGAGACAGACAGCTGTGTGCTTGTTTTACGCAGAATGATGGAGCCATCCTTTCTTTGTGAGGTCAGAGACAATGGTGTTTAGTCTCATGTTAAATGAAAGATGTTTTCAGTGTGTCTGTGTTTCATTATGGTAATATAAACCATAAATTAATATGGCCATTTACTCACTGGATCCTGGTTTACTTGAGCACAGTAATTCCTAGTAACATTCAATAGAAAGAGAAAAGTCAAGTTCTAGTGAAGAGCCATATGCAACCTGGAAACCAGGTTACCCACATCTGCGTCCTTTAATCTAGTTGAAGCTCTATTCACACATATTATTTGTCAGTTAAAAGTTTAAATAATGTGGCTATTGTGTGACAGTATGAGAAGGTGAGTGCGGATCAACAGAACACACACAAAAGCCTTGGACAAAGTAGTATACAACAATAGCACCCCAATAAGATTAAAAAACTACAAGAATACCTGGAACTCAAAGACCAGCTATCCTAGACTATGAAATGATGGACAAAAGATTGTGTTTCAAACTATTTAAAGATGACTACTGACACGAAGGCTGTCCTCTGGCTTCCATACATGTTGTATGATTTATTCATGCCCACACACACACACACACACACACACACACACACACATGAGTATACACATGTGCACACATGTCCACATGCATGTGCACATACAAATATTCACAGACACACACAATCACACACACACACACACGAGTGCACATATAAATATTCACAGTCACACACAGCCACACAGATTACAGATAGACACACACCAAATATTAAAATAATAATAATAAACTTAAAGCTTAAGAGAGAAGTAGCTTACAAAACACTTGTGACTTTCCTTGTTACCCACTGGGTTGTTTATAAACCTCATTGCTCAGCCCTTCTAGGCACTACCTTAGCTTCCTGCATTGGCATCTTGGCTCTGGCATCTGTGTCTGTTGCTGTCATTCTCTCTCGATGGTATTTATGTTGACACTGCTCTAAGCAATCTTGTCGAGGAGGCAAGTTTACAGAAGGAATGCACACTTTCCACCCAATTAGGTTACACTGGCAAGAAGTGCAGGCTCACATATTCCATCCCCTGCAGTACCTTTCACTTTAGCACATTTATTCAGTTCATTATATTTCTCCTCTTTTTAATGAACTGACAAAAATTCCCTGGAGACTGATCAAGAGATAGTTTGAATGATTCCTTATTTTTAACATGAGTTTCCATGTACATGCTTCAGGATAAATGCCTCTTTCACGGGGGGTGGGGTGGGAGGGAGACTGGTAAAGCCTGGAGATTAAGCGTTATCCAATTATGTTTACTTTTAATTTCTTAACTTCTATTTTATTTGTAGATTTCTGAAACAGGGCTTCATTTCTTGCAGACTGATTCTAATTCCCTAAGAGGCTGAGGATGACCTCCCACCTCTGACCTTCCTGTTTACACTCTCCAAGTGTCATAAAACCACTATTTCCCATTTCTACATTGCTGATGATTGAACCTAGGATTTCCTGCATGCTAGGAAAGCAAGGTACCAGCTGAGCTACATGCCTTCTTGACTTCTTAATTTATGACCCTATGGAACATTTGTTACTAAACAAATATCACCCTGAGCCCCTCAATAGAGTAATTTATGATTTGTATAAATTAAGTCTTAGAGGGAAGATAGACTTTGAAATTAATGATTTTACACAGGTTACGTGTGTAAAGTCCTTATACTAGGCTCATCTGCAATAAACAATGGTGACTTAATGTAAAACTATTACAGTTCGTTTCTGTTCCAGTGAAAAATTAAGGGATAATTAGAATGTTCAATCTAGAATATCATGTCTGAGACAGATTGTGATAGATGTAAAGGAAGCTCTTACACAAATAAGGACACGAAGGGCATCATAGATAGGGCACAAGCACATGTTTCAACAAATTGCCTGGAGAATTTTGTGACTTGACAGGAAATTAATGTATACCCCTGACAGTCTGAATAAAGAGTTTTTGTCAAGAGGTGACAATTAAGATGTTGAAAAAGTGTGTGTTTGCCCCCATTAAAAATTCCATTCTTCATTTGGTTTGTGGCAGATCGATGACACAGATTGGTTAAATAGAGGAACGGAATATAGATCATACTGGTGTGGACAAACTGACCTCTTACAGTATTTGTACAAGTAGGTAGAAAAAGGAATGGACCAGGGTGCTATTTTCTGATTATGTAATAAAATACTCACCACAAATAAAGGAAGAAATGTTTAGTTGGCTCATGGTCTCAAGGTTTTAGTCCATGTTGGACTGATTCCACTACCTAAATCTAGGGTGAGTCAAATGCTGTGACAGTGGCAGCATGTGTAGAGGATGCTGGTTATTTTATGGTGTCTGGAAAATGGATGGAAGGGGTATGGGGAGAAGGAAGAAAGGAAAGGGAATAAGGAGGGGTAGGGTAGGGGGAAAGAGTCTTGGAAGAAGACACTAATTCAAAGTTAGCTCCCAGATGATCTAAGTCCACCAGCCAGGCTGTACTTTCCAATTGCTCATTCACGTGTTACCTCATCAAGGAGTGGACTCATTGACGTAATCGGCTCTCTAATGACCCAATCACCTCCCAAGAGTATGACTAGGTCTTCATCTTTTCAATATACGAGTAATATGCTGCTTATAAACCATATCTCGGAGGCAAACTGTCTTAGAAGTACTTTAAAATATCCTAAATTATAGGCCTATGGAATAAGAGCAAATAGTGAATGTATGGATGCCTGAAGAGTGTGATTCAAAGGCTTGGCCATGTGAGTTTTTTTCAAAACAAGGTAATAACTCATTAGTTGACATAGCCTGGGCTTTTGAAGTACCCAGGTCAGAAATCTTGAGAATCCTGAGAACATTCTGGGTAAGAAGACCAATATCGGAGTCACTTCTCCAGTAAAAAAGGGGCTGGTTCTATTGTCAGGAAAGTTTAACTGGGTGTTTGGGGATAAAAATAATGGTGAGAATTTGCTTGACTCCTTGAATACACAATGTAATTAGAATAACCTTGGTTCTGAGTCTACAAATGACACACTTGGAGCACATAACACTTTGGGACAATCCCTAGGATAGCAGTACATGAAAGATGTATTGCTTTTCCCCTAATGGGGATTACCAAACTAGTAAAAAGTAATAATAAGGATTCCTTTCCTGTGGACCAGGAGCTATTTAATTGAAATATGCACATGTGCATATGTGTACCAAGATCTGGGGGTTACAAGTGCATACCACTGCCATATTTCATGATTGAGATCTCAGTTTTCTTTGAACACCCATCAACGATGATGACACAACCATTATGATAACAGCTGTAGGTGTGTGTGTAAAATGGTCAGTATGGGCCGGAAAATTTAAAGGTTTAAGAGAGCCAAGTAATCAGAGCCCAGAGAGGATGTAGAGACTGAAGCAACAACCAAGAATCATGCATGGACTGGATCTAGGCCCCCTACATAGATGAGGCCAATGGGAAACTCAGGTTTATGTACGTAAGTCCTTTAGTAAGGGGAGAGGAGTCTGTCTCTGACATAGACTCTGTTCTCTGCTTTTTGATCACTTCCTCCTGGTGGGACTGCCTTGAACATCCACAGGGAAAAAAGACATGCTCAGTCCTGATGCGACTTGGTGAGCTGGGGTGGGTGAGTAGGGGGTCTCCCCTTTTTCTGAGGATAGGGAAGAGGGATGAGGGAAGAGAGAGGGAGGAGCAATGACCCAGATGTAAGTGGATAAATAAATAAATAATAAAAAAAGAAACAAACAAACAAACACAAAAGAAGCATTATCTAATCAGGGTTTGTTGGTCCACACCTGTGCTCTCATCACTGAGGCGGTAGAAGCAGGTGCCTTTGGAGACTGGGTTGCTAAATTTGGCACTTAAGAAAAATCTTCTCGGCTGGTGCCCTAGTTTGAGCGGGACCCCTGGGCCCAAATCTGCCTATCATAATGTTCTTCTTGTAGGTTTCTAGGACCCTCTGGATCCTTCTACTTTGCTATTCTCCCATGCTTCTCTCATCTAGAGTCCCAATAGAATGTCCTCCCCTCTGTCCCA